>NC_090323.1:227225392-227583735 GCF_040869045.1 Eurosta solidaginis
CTTTTATTTTGATGTGCGTTGTGATTGGAAGTATTTTATATTAGTCAAGGCGCGATAACCTCCGAAGAGATTTTAGGCTGAGTTTCTCTTCCAATTTGCGTCGTGCTCCTTTTAATTTTTCCCACAAATTGGCGGGACGGGACCTACTTCTTTTATGCCGCCTCCGACCGGCATCTGCAAGGCATGATGAGTTTTCACTGAGAGCTTTTCAATGCAGAAATATACTGGGAGTGCTTGGAAAATATTCTTCTAATTGAAAAACCTTGTTTCTAAAATTGTGATGTTGCTTTGCCCAGGGCGTAAACCCAGGATCTTCGGTATGGTAGGAGCACCACGCAAGCACATCAAAATAAAAGTTGAAATTTTTGCAAGCTACATTTTTATACCGAAAATATCTTTCTACAAGGGTAATTCCACCTTCATAAAAAGTACATTAATACGCTCTAACTTAACACAGACTACTGATAAATTTATTAATTGAATTGATTGAAAATTCAAAATCTTGTATGCTTCGACCAAATAAAAAAGTAGAAATATCTTATAAATAAGAATGGAGTCTGTTGTCTCGAACTATTGATAATTGGCATAATTGATGGTTGAGGTAGAAGGTATCAAAGTGGGACCAAGGGTGGTAGTGAAACTGGGAATGAATGCCAAAATACTTTAGAAAAGATGTTTCCATTCGAAACCAAATACTCCGAGTATATTTCTGTAATGAATGGCTTCCCAGTCTTACAGATGCAGTTCGGAGTTTGCATAAAATTGGCAGGAAAAATTAAATAAGTAGCACGACCTAGCAAATTGGAAGAGAAGCTCGGGCTAAATTTCCTCGGAGGTACATATCAGCAGCAGATTTAAGTTTAGTGGGGCCCCTAGGCACCAATGATGTGGAGGCCGCCTTGTAAGGGATTTAAAAGAGAAATAAATAAAAAAGACTTGTAGGTAATTAGGTTTATTATATTATTTATTACCTGTAATCATAGGTAGCGTTTCCGTGCCTATTTTTCAGCGAAACATTTTATTATATCGTCAATATTAATAACACGTACAATGTCACGCTCCATGCTTATAATAGTTAAATGATTCAATCTTTTTTGAGTCATCGATACTCTCATAACAGTTAATTACAATTCTATTCTTCGCGTAAAAAAGAGCCGTAGGGTCTGCTATGACTTCAAAGGTTGTGAAGTTCATATTAAAAAAAAACATTTAAAATTTATCTTTTTCATTAAACATTATTTCATAAAATAGGTGAATTGATAGATTCAAATTAAATAAGATCTCATAATATTTAGAAGTATAAGAGAATTAATGAAATTAATTATTGAAATTGAATAATTAAGTTTTTGAAATATTTAATTATGTATGACATATTTAATTTGATTACGATTCATAGGTTGGAAAAAAGGGCCTTGATTTATGATTTTATACTGGCAGTGGCAGATTATTAGGGGGCTACATGATGTTGCTATAGGTTCGAGACCCACCGTATGCCGGGGGTCTCCTGTGACCTGCACTATCTAAATTATACTTTTTTAAATCACGAACAGGCGGCGGAGAAATACAATACAATTATAAAAAAATAGTTTCTTAAACCACGAAAGAGTGAGACAGAAATATCATGTTTTGTTTTTTTAAATTTTAAAATATTTCTCCATCTTTTATTTGTTGGTCGAGAAATTTAATTTTTCAAATACTTTACAGAACAAAAATGAAATATTCAAAGAAAAAAATTATTCAAATGTTCAATACTTAAAGTATTTGAAAAATAAAATTTTGTACGGAAAATCCTTAAGTCCAAGGTGTGGAAATGAAAATATCTGCGGGCCATTTTTTTCTCAACGGAATGTCATAGAGAGTTAAATTTTGCGTATGCGCTTTTCCTTGCGTGCAAAAATGTGCTCCAGAACAATTTTTTTGCACGGTTTTTGCAACAATTTTAAAAATAGAAATTTATTTCACAGAAATAAAAAATGTGCTCTTAAAGAGTTTTTAATTACAAGTAAATTGGTGTTTGAGTTGTCGGTAAAAGTCTAGTTGAGGGGTCGACTGCTAATACGATTCCGCCTTCGGATTATTAATACTGAGGTCAATACGCGTCGTTGGTAGCGTATTAGCAATCGACCCCTCATCTAGACTTTTACCGAATTGTCAAAATCGGTGGAGCCTATCGGCTGCTATTCAACTTTATAAGAATAAAGACAAAGAAAATTCAAATGGCGATAATTAAGGATACAGTATTTTTTGAATAAATCTAAGATGAGCATTTGTTTGTATTATCGATAGCTATCAAATAATAACTTTGTTGCTCAAAAATCACTTTCAGGAATTTTCACTCTGTGTCTTTAAACATAACATTTATTTACATTGTTATTATTAAGTATATTGTTTTATTAAAATTATATAAGTATGAAATGTACACACCCAGTGATAATAAAAGTACCAAATAAAAAATACAAAAAGTATTGGGGGACGCAGAGAGCTGAGCCGGGCCCCTGGGACAGTTCACGTTTACGGGCCCCCCTGAAAAATATACTCAATCCAGTAAAAAAAAAATAACATAACATACATACATTTCTCAATGTGTTTTATTTCATATAAAATAAGATTTACTGGGGCATATCATAAATTAAATGTTAGATTTCATTGTTTGATTTGCTTACATTAACTTTTTCTAAATATGTACATTTTAAGAGCTTGAATCAGCCAAGGAAAACCTTCCGTGCTTTTTGGTCTGCGAATATTGAAATTATCGACTCAAAACGAGCAAGGCTGGACTCCAACGCCAATGTTCCAAGGCTTGTCAAGCGATTTTGGCTCATAGTAGAACGTAAAAAATTTGTCACGCAAGATAATAGACTAAAAGAACGCTCCCCTTCAGCCACACTGACTGGAAGTGTGCAAAATATTCTTAATGCTTTGCAGATGTTCAGAAATAATACTTCCATCTTCAGCTCATGAAATTTGTTCAGAAGTTAAAATGGTGGCAGCGAATCACATGCCAAATTTGCTAAGTGGAGAGCTTTGAGATGAATGATTTCATCTATTAGATCCGTAGAAATATCGATACCATAAATCGTGCAGAATGCCGCTGCCTTTTCTCTGAGCTCTTCTTCCGTCAGATCCTGATACTTCCACAAAAAACTAAATTAATCGCAATGTCATTTACGGCTCCGGAACGTCTTGTCATGTTACCAATCAGGCAGTCCAAAAGAACGTAAAAAACTTGCTGTTTGAATTGAGTTTCGGAATCACACTCAGCTGATTCGCCAGGTACTTCATCGAACTGGCGCTTTCTTATCTTCCTTCTTTTCTCTGCGAAGGTATTCACAACTCCTATACTCCCTGCCAGAACCTTACATTCTTGAAGTATGATCGACCATTGATGCCTGAACTTCTTCAACTCATCAATCTGGCTACGTATGTATATTTTCTGTTTTCACGTCCAGTGTGGCATTTCTAGCTTGCAGTACCAGATTTCGATGGTTGATTTGAGCCAAATGAAGGCTAAGAGGATACACTCAAATTTCCCCATATATGCTTCAATACCTTTCGAATTCGTTACTATTTCTGAACTCAGATTCAATATTTGGGGAATGTGAGTTGTAAAAGGTTTCACACTATCCACACGAGCAGACCATCGTGTTTGTGACATGCTGTGCAAGGAGAAATTAGTTTTTTCCTTGAGAATTTCCCATCTCTGAAGGCTTGCGCTAAAGATATTATACAATTTCCGCATAATACCGAAAAAAGTTATGACTTCTGCACAACATTGAGCAGCTTGCACTGCACATAAATTTTAACTATGACAAGCACAAGGTACAAATATTGCCAGGGAGTTATCTCTCAGGATATGACTCTGCGCTCCTTTGTAATGACCGCTCATATTACTGCCATTATCATACCCTTGCCCACGGCAGTCATCCAGGGGAATATTATGCTTTTTTAGAGTGCTGCGAATCAGCTCAGCGATAGCTTCTCCTTGCGTTACAATCGACAAACTCTAAGACGCGTTCATGGATTTTCCATTTTCCGGAGTCCCTGTCTAATAAAAAATAACGCAATATAAAAATAGTCTGCTCAATATGCGGCGAATAAGGGGTTGCATCCATTATTACTGTATAATACTTGACGGACTTTCTCTCGCCTTCTCTCTTTCTAATTACTTGACTTGCACAGATTTCTATGAACTCATTTTGTATTCCATCAGACAAATAATGTGCTTGCAGACGATTCTTTTTCGTTTGAGATTCCCTCACCTTCTCCAAATATTCATTTAATAGGGGGTCATAATTGCTGATCAGTTCCAAAATACCAAGAAAGTTTCCATTTTTTGAATTTCCGATCAAAGAATTATCCCCTCTAAATGCCAATCCTTTTTCTCCAAGAAATAAAACAACACCAAGAATTCTGCGAAGTATCTCTCTCCAGCGAGCTGCTTCATTTTTAAGGGTTTCCGCTAAGAGAAAATCCACTGAACCTGCATTTCGAATTCTCATTTCATATTGGCGCCACTCTATATAAGCAACTTTTATGATTTTGAGTATTTTCATGCTCAGGAATTTTGTCGTGTAACCTCTTCCAACCTTTTTCTTTAGAATAACCTGAAGATTTTGTCAAAGCTGATCGGGTATTTTCGGAAATTTTGCTCAAAAGCCGGCATGGAAAACAAAAAACGCTCTTTTGTTGCACTCCAAAGGAGCCAAGCACGCTTTACTTTTTCTCCGTTTTTTTAGAGTAGTATGTAGTATGATTTGAAGGAAATGGCGACCACTTAAGTCGTTGGGAAGTCGAAATAAAATGTGATTTTAAGTTAGTTGAAGCATTTTTGACAGATAGCGCTTATAAAATTGTTTCAAAAACGTTAATCTAATTTAAAATAACATTTTATTTCGTCTATGACTATGCCCCATAGTATTTGATCGGATGCTTATGATTTTTGTAAAGTGATTTTCTATTTTAAAACAATTTTTGTAGCAACAAAATATGTATGTATCTATGAAATCCTAGTTAGAGTACTGTCAATACTGATTTGCCTTGCCGGGCCACCAAAAACCTTCCTGGCCAAGGAAGATTGCCCTGGCTGCCCCCCCCCCCCCCTCTCTCCGCGGCCATGAAAGTATTTAATTTATACATGAATACGGCTTTTATAAAAATAAAACAAAATTTATGAAACTTTTTGATACCATTTCCCCCCCCCCCCTCTCACCCGCCCCCCCTCACAACCAAGGTCACGATCCGACACTGATCGGAGTGGCAACTCCTTGGTAGAATAGCTAGAATGCTTCACGTTATCCGTATACAAACTTTCATCCAATTCCGTTAAGTCTTTTCGAGACAGTAGGAGATATACAAAGAAATAAATATAATATAGTTAGTAGTTACTGTTTCCATTCCCATTTCCTCATTTTTCTGATTATCGGGATGATTACGCTTAATCTGGTGGGCTCCAGCATACCGTGACCAAAGGCTACTAATCAATATTTAAGATCGAAAAAACAATATAGATACCCAACCAGATGGAGAAGGTAAAAACTAAATAAATACTAAACCATATTTGCTTTGCCATTTGTTGCTGCGCCGCATGTTTGCTGTAACCGCGCTTTTACGGACCGTAATACTCGTAACTGCTTAGACTATGTTTTTTATACCCAATACTTTGCAAAATAAATATATATACATAACTTATTTCAAATATATTTATAAAATTACACTTTAACTCTTTATAGAGCGACGCATTTCGGCTTTTCAATTACGTCCCATTGAGTCCGGCGACGAAGCTTCGTCATCAGGTAAGGAAGACAGCGGACCCGACTCTCCATTGCAACCACAATCGCCCGGCGCACCACAATATGGCCAATTTTTGGCTGTTAATGGGCATGCACAACATCAGGGACGTCCACGTACTAAAAAACCACGCAGTAAATCACTGCAACCACACTCGAATATCGTACCATGGCGTAAATCTTCACGTCCGAGACGAGGCCGTTCGTTAGAAAAACAGCCATTCTTACCCGGTTACAAACCCGAGCCTGTTAAATCATGGACCGAAGAAAGTATTAGTCTCAAACCTGCGCCTGCTGTTGAGAAAAAAGTAATTCCAAAACTGGAAGCAGCTAAGGTTCAACTCAAATCGATTAAGGATCAACGTAGTCAGGGCTTATTGAGTATAGGCACGACACTCGATCAAATTATAGCTGGTAAAACCGCAAAAGAAGCTATACCATGGGTAGTAATGCGTGAAAAATTGAAACATGTTGAAAGTGTGCAAAAACAATTGGAGAAATTCGATTTGGAAGAAGTGTACTTACGACCGATCGAACAACCGATAATTACAGATCAACAAACAACAAAGCAAGTGCTACAAGAACAAATCTCACGTACCAGAGAGATTCAACGTCTGCGTAGTATGGAGAGTATTGAGATTGTCGAAATGACAGAGCAAATTGAAAAATTAATATCAAAACATCAAAAGGAGGATACCATTCCTTGGAAGGAAATGCGTCAGCATTTGAAGAGCGTACAACGAGTGCATAATCAAATTGAGAAATTCAAAATTGAGGAAGTCGAATTACGACATCTGCAAACACAAACTACAACTGCACAAGAATTGAGTAGCACAGCACAGGATGCCATCTACACGACCGTTGATGAGAGTTCAAAGGGCTCCATACAAAACTTGCTACGCAAAGATGATCTGCAACAATCTGAAGATGTGGTCGATTTCCATAAACAGCAGTATATCACAAATGAAGATATAAGTATGCTAAGTGTAGCAGAACGCGAGAAACTCGAGTCACAACGCATTCTGGAGCAACAGCAAGCAGTAAACTGGCGCAAAGGAAGGAAGGTGCCAACTTTGCAACCACTTACCTCGACTGAGGATACTTCCGTACTAAAGAGAGGTATTTCAACTGAAGAGCAGTTCACACACAATTTGCAACACCAGAAATATACAACTGTTGAAGATACAAAAACGATGACCATTGAAGAGTATGAACACCTTCAGATGACGAAGCGAACTAAGGAAGATAAAACAGTTGATTGGCGTCAGTCTAGACAAGTACAAGACTTGGAACACGTTGAAGACACATCTAATTTGTCGTTGCAACAACGCCAAGCTACCGAGGAACAAAAAATCATACAAACCACACCAACAAAGTGGGATCGAGGTAGACCAAAGAAGCCAGTGTCTCAACAAGCGCAAACGCAACCACAACATGCTACTCAGTACTATGCAGCACAGCCCAAAGCATACGAGGAAGCGATAGATGTGCTGCCCGAGAAAGCAAAGCCAATGCAACCAACTGAGCAACCTACGCCAGTTATGTGGGCCCGTGGTAGAAAGATTGCGACTACTGAACAACCACAAATCAACGGTATTCAACAAACTACAGATATTGCGGAACAACAATTTATAGAGCAACAACGAATCATAGAAGAACAAGAACAATACATTGAAGAGACCACAAAGAGCACCGTACGCAAAGTCAAAACACTTATACCACAGCCAGCTGAAGAGAAGGTAGAACAAGTTCAGCTCAAGCCAACGCCAAAACCGCGTCCCAAGCTACCACAAAAGGCCGATGAAATACAACTTGACACTGTGAAACGTAAACAGCCTACACAAAGTGCGGACAAACAACCGCTGCGTGGTTTTGAAGAAGCAGTTGACACGTTAGAAGAAGAGAAAAACATACAACAACCTGAAGCAGCACAGGCTGTATTGTGGGAACGTGGAAGGAAAAAGCCAGCAAAGATAGATGAAAAGCCTGCTGAGCAACCTGCAAAAGCATACGAAGAAGCTGTTGATATATTACCTGAACAAGCAATACCACAGCTAACAGAACAGCCGCAGCCAGTGTTGTGGGAACGTGGTAGGAAACCATTGACGCAGCAAGAGCAAGTGCAGCAGGTGGAACAACAGCAAATTATCCAAGAAGAAACCATTGTCCCAGATGCTAAGAAGATTGTGCGTAAAGTAGCAGTACAAGAGCAAGAGCAAAAGATGGAGCAAGTGGTGCTTAAACCCATACCTAGGCAAAAGCCTAAGGAAACACCAAAGGCCGAAGAGGTACAACTCAAGCCTACAAAGCGACCGCAGCCAAAACACCTTGCCAAAGTAGATGAGCAACAACCTAAAGAAGCATACGAAGAGGCACTTGATGAGCTTCCGGAAGAAGAAAAGTCAGAGAAACCAGAACAACCAGTTTTATGGCAACGTGGTAAAAAGAAACCAGCTAAACCTGCGGAGCAACAGGCGAAAGAGCAACCAACACAGGCATATGAAGAAGTTACCGATGAATTAGTGGAACAACCAACCTCGCTACAAGCGGGACACCCACAGCCCGCTATGTGGGAGCGTGGTAAGCGCGTAAAACCACAGCCGCAAGAAATGGTTGAAGTTAAGCAAGTAGAGAAAGAACTCTTATGCGAAGAACTTCTTGTTACTGAAGAAACTAAAAAGAAGGTCGCACGTAAGATCATTCCTCAAGAGTTGGAGCAAAAGGTAGAACAAGTTGTTCTTAAACCTACACCTCGGCAGAAACCCAAAGAAGCACCCAAGCCCAAAGAGGAAATTCAACTAAAGCCATATAAGCGCCCTCTGCAAGAAGAAGTCGTCGAAGAGCAACCACAGCAGCCACCGAAAGCTTTCGAAGAAGCTGTTGATGAAATAACGGAGGAAGTTGCTCAGACAACTGAGCAACCGCAGCCAGTGGTTTGGGAACGAGGCAAGAAAAAGAAACCAGTTAAGGTGGCTGACGAAAAGGGGGAGGAGATAGCAGTGCCAGTACAAGAAGAAGTTGTAGATATATTGGAGGAAACGAAACCGGCACAACAAGAGGAGAAACCTGTTCCATGGGAACGTGGAAAGAAGAAATCGAAGGCTCTAAAGAAGGAAGGAATTGAATTTGAAGAAACACAGACTGAAGAAGTAGTGGAACAGGAGGTAGCTGATAAGAAAAAAGTCAAGAAACCAAAGAAGAAACCTAGTGTTACTGAAGAAGAAGAAATTGAAGAGGTAACACCAAAGGTTGCAGAGGAGAAAGTCGTAGAAACCGAGAGAGAAGAAATACAAGAACACGAAGTGGTTACCAAGAAAAAGGTCAAAAAACCAAAACAAAAGCCAGGTGCTACCGAGGTAGTGGAAACCGAAGAGGTAACGACAAAGGCTGTAGAAGAAGAAATTGTTGAAACAGTCAAAGAAAAGATTGAAGAACAAGAAGTTATTACAAAGAAAAAGGTTAAGAAGCTAAAGAAGAAGCCAAGTGTTAGCGAAGAAGAGGAATTTGAAGAGGTAACAGCTAAGGGTGAAAAGGTTGATATAGTAGAAACAGAGAAAGAAGAAACAAAAGAACAGGAAATAATTGAGAAGAAAAAGATTAAGAAACTAAAGAAGAAGCCAGATGTTACCTTGGAAGAGGAAAGCGAAGGGGTGACACCAATGGTTGAAGAGAAGGAAGTTGTAGAAGCAGAGAAAGAGGAAATACAAGAACGGGAGGTAGTTACAAGGAAAAAGGTCAGAAAACCGAAAAAGAAACCAAGTGTTACCGAAGAGGAGGAAATTGAAGAGGTAACACCGAAGGTTGAAGAACAGGAAATTGTAGAAATAGAGAAAGAAGAAACAAAAGAACAGGAAATAATTGAGAAGAAAAAGATTAAGAAACCAAGGAAGAAGCCAAGTGTTACCTTGGAAGAGGAAACCGAAGAGGTGACACCAATGGTTGAAGAAAAGGAAGTTGTAGAAGCAGAGAAAGAAGAAATACAAGAACAGGAGGTAGTTACAAAGAAAAAGGTCAGACAACCGAAAGAGAAACCACGTGTTACCGAAGAGGAAGAAGCTGAAAAGGTAATAACAAAGGTTGAGGAACAGGAAATTGTAGAAACAGAGAAAGAAGAAACAAAAGAACAGGAAATAATTGAGAAGAAAAAGATTAAGAAACCAAAGAAGAAGCCAGGTGTTACCTTGGAAGAGGAAACTGAAGAGGTGACACCAATGGTTGAAGAACAGAAAATTGTTGAAGAAGAGAAAGAAGAAATACAAGAACAAGAAATAATTGAGAAGGAAAATATTAAGAAACCAAAGAAGAAGCCAGGTGTTACCTTGGAAGAGGAAATTGAAGAGGTGACACCAATGGTTGAAGAACAGGAAATTGTTGAAGAAGAGAAAGAAGAAATACAAGATCAGGAAATACTTGAGAAGACAAAGATTAAGAAGCTAAAGAAGAAGCCAGGTGTTACCTTGGTAGAGGAAACTGAAGAGGTAACACCAATGGTTGAAGAACAGAAAATTGTTGAAGAAGAGAAAGAAGAAATACAAGAACAGGAAATAATTGAGAAAAGAAAGACCAAGAAACCCAAGAAAAAGCCGAGCGTTACCTTTGAGGAAGAAGCTGAAGAGGTAGCACCAATGGTTGAAGATGAGGAAGTTAAGGTTACACAAGAAGGAGAAGTGCCTGAAAAGAAGGAAATTAGGAAACCTAAGAAGAAATCAAAGGTGTACGAAGAGGAAGATAAAATTGAATATATTACGCCGAAGGTCACAGAAGACAAAATACAGAAAGTTGAGATTGAAGAAGAAGAATTAGTAGAAAATAAAAAGATCAAGGAACCTAAGAAGAAGATAGTTGTTATTGAGGAAGAGGAAGCACCTCAGGTTCCAGAGGCTGTTGAAGAGAGGGTTGAAGAAAAGAAGAGCAAAACTAAAAAGGCTAAGAAGCCACAGCAGGAAAATATTGAGGAAGAAACTCAACCCGAAGAAGTTGTGGAAGAAGAGACACAAGATGAAATTAAGCCAGACGAACTAGTCACGGAGGAGAAGACGCCAATCAAACGTAAGAAGGATATTCAACCCCAACAGCCTCAACAAGTTGAGCAAGTAACGCTGAAGCCTGTGCCACGTAAGCAGCTTCCTAAACCAGAACAGGAAAAACCCGAAGAAATAACACTCAAGCCAGTCAAGAAAGGAATTATTTCCGAGGAACTTCCCAAGCCAACTGAAACTGAAATCGAATCTCCTAAAGAACGAACCAAAGTTGTTGTAGACGTAATAGAGGAAGTGACTAAGACACGTGTTAAGAAGAAGAAGCCTAAAAAGAAGACCACGGAACAAGAAGAAGGGGAAGAAAGTGAACAACCTACCGAAGAAGTAGAAGAAGAGGAGATGGAAGATGTGGAATTACCAACTGAGGAGATCAGAAAACAACCAGTAGAAGAGGTGGATGAAAAGCCAGAGATTCTCCCACAATCCAAACCTAAGCTTCAACCCATTCCAATTGAGGAAAAGGTGGAAGAAGTGGCACTTAAACCTGTCAAAAAGATTAAGATGGAGTTACCACAGGAACATACGGTTGAGGAAGTCAAACTTAAACCCGTCAAGCGACCAGAACAAGTACCAGAAGAACAGAAACTAGAAAAAGTTAAACTACACCACGTTCATATACCGGAAGAAGAATTCCGTCGTGAAGAAAAGAAAACAGTGAGACGAGTTAAAAAGCCAAAGGAAGAAGAATTACCAGAAATACCAGATATAGAGCCAGTACAACTAGAAGAAGCTGAACAATTCGATTTTGTAAAGGAACCAATCGTTAAAGAACCGCAACCAGAAATACCATGGAAGCGTGGCGAAAAGAAGAAACCAGTTGAGGAACCCATTGAAGAGAAACAATGGCCTACTGGCAAAAGAAGGCCACGTCCCGAGGAACAACCAGAGGAAGTAACACTTAAGCCAATACCACCAAAGCCGAAAGAAGAACCAGAGAAGCCAATCAAACAAGTTCCAGCACCTAAATTGTTGCCTGAAGTGCGACCACAACCAGAAGAAAAGGAGCTCGAAATCTCACCAATCCCTTATGATGATACTAAACCAGAAAAGGAAAGAGCAAAGAAGGAAAAGAAGAAGAAACCGAAACTGCAAAAAGCAACCCCATCAGTCGATGAAGTAACTGAAGAAATTGCTGAGCCTTTCACTGAACCCATCACTGAAGAAGATCAAGTAGATGAGATACCAATTGATGAAGTAAAAGAAGTGGCAATTTCTGAAGAAGTACTGCCAGAAGAGAAAGTCGTGCCAACCGAAGAGTTGCCCACTACCAAACAAAAGGCGCATAAAAAACGTACGAAACGTCTAAAGGATGCATCATTCGAAGATCAACCACAATTGCTGGAAGCCGAAATTGTAGATCTTGAAACAGAACAAATTTCACAAGAAATTTCACAAGAAGTTTCACAAAAGACGATTACACTGAAAAAGCCTGAAGATAAACGACCACAATTTATTACAACGGAACAGCTGATTGAGCTCGATGTTGAAGATGTACGCAAGGGTATTGATATGAAAGTTGCATCGAATATTGTTAAGAAAGAAACACGACGTATTATATTGGATGATAGTCAACCGCTACCGGAACTTGAATTGATTACACAAAAACGTATACAGGAAGGTACCGATATATTGCCCGATGAAGAATTAATCGAGGATGAAACAATGCCACAAAAGGAAGAGGAAACTACATTGTCTGAAGTGCAGCGTCAGGAACGTAAATTGGTGCGTAAGAAGAAGAAGGAAATAAAACCACCACGTATTACAGAAAAACTACGTCCGGTCATGTGTACACCGCAGGGACCAACAGAACTTGAATGTAAAATTGAAGGCTCACCATTTCCAGAAATCAGTTGGTATTTCAACGATGTGCTTCTATTCGCATCGGAAAAGTATGAAATTACGGTGGTAGAAGATGTGGCCAAGCTAAAGATAGCTAAAGTTAGGCCTAGCGATGTGGGAATATATACGTGTGAGGCACGCAACGAAGCCGGAGTCGCAACGACGCGTACCAATGTATCATTCGGTGAGTACGCAAAGATGCAATTTGTGCAGCCTTTTATTTGTGCTTTTGAGCTTTTATGCCGAATGTTTTATAGTGTTCAATGCTTTCATGTAAAATCCTTAAAATAGTGGAGAAAAATACTTACAATAGCTTCGAGCTACATTTTTACAATGTTAAGACATTTACATGTACCAGAGCAACTTTTCTATGTTATCTGTCGAACATGCCTAAAAATGGATTCTACGTAGCAAACCTCCAACCAAAATCTATACTCAGCGGCACCAGGAAATTTAGATACATTAATCTTTTGTTATTTAAGGACTAATTCTCAAAAGCTTTTTAGTCTCTCATGTGACAGCCTTCAAAGCCAATCTGTTGTAGAAAGGGTTCTGACATGGCATTCAATTGCCTTGCAGCGAACCCATTAAAGATATTAGCTTTCCTGATTAAGCTTAAAAAAAATTCGAACGACCTTTCTAGTGGAAGTTTAGCTCTTTTGAGTTAGCTTCTCTGTACTGTATAAATGGTAAGATTATCTTAGGATATGTTGAGTAGTGCCCACCCCGGTAGGAAAAGCTTAGTTGGTCGTCGTGAAGCTCCCTTTTATTACCACATAAAATGACAATGGGGTCAGCTATAACAGCTTGGCTATCGGAGTAGATGTTAAAATATCTTGTACTAGCACTGAACGGCATTCTAACGCCTGTAGACGCTGCAGTAATATAACTTACGACCTGCACCGCACTCGTAGCACGCCACCGACTTTCCCATCTAGGAACCAGTTAAATGCACCTTTCGAGGGAATGTAGGTCTTGAAGCCCTCCCAGGGGAAGTTGTCAACACAAAATATTTCTTCGCCCTGTCTTGGTTAAATACTTAGTTTGTAATAAAGCAAAAGTGCGTCATATAATATAGCCCGTGTCCCGTACTACGACGTTTGATCAACGTGCGAGCCAAAGCCGCCTTACCCGCAATATCCCACAGATGTAAGATGAGTATTATATTCTAGGCTAAGGTAGGCTTAGCGCTGCTGATAACAACAGCCACTGTCCTTTTTATGTACACTGATATTTTGGTAATGCCCGCCATCCCAGCACCCAATAGAGGATTACCTTGATGACGACCTTGTTAACCTAAGTACGAGCTTCTCGAAAGGCCACAGCTCTTGCCGTTGTCACGTTATTGCAGGTCAATGCAACCTAATTGAGTTCCAAATACAGCTTCCTGTCCAATATATACCTGCCAAAAATACCATCCGCACTCTTCAAATCAAACTACTCACTTCCGTTTTCCTAGGGTTGACGGCACGTTCGATTATTTTGCTCACTAATTTACCGCACTCATACAGCCCTGTATAACATCACGCACAGTATTTCACCATGATTGCTAGGTCATCTGCATTGAGAACCATAAGCTTTTGTCTTCGAAGTTCAGCAGAAGTTCGTCTATTAGCACAAGCCAAAAAATATAAAACAGGGCACCCTCTTTTGATGTGTCCCTGCACACTCTTCTTTCGATTATGATTATATCTCACTACACTGCTGAAATATTGTTGCAGAGAAGGCATAATGAATTCAACCCCTCAACGAACCATGGCTCATTCGATAGCCATAGGTAAGATATTGTTATACGCCTCTTTGATGCTTACAGCAGATTCATTATATTCTAGGGAGTGCTGTACTTTCTGGTTCTTATACCCAACCAAATTGTGTAAGCTAAGTCTTTACTCTTTTAATTATTGTCTTACTAAGTCAGTGGAAGTCCTTCCATCTTTAAAATTTTCATGTGTATATTAATGTAACTCGTTGGGAGTATAACGGCTATTTTTATAGCATCGAACTCAGCTTGAAAGACACTGCTTAAATCAGGAAAATCGATATGATCACCATATTGGCCGATACAACGGCAAGGCCTTGATTCTTATACCAAACAGTTTTGCATTATTCCACAACCGTAGGCGTCATCTAAACGACAGGACAGCATGAACTTAAATTCTTTAAAGTTGTCTGATCGTCTAGTGTTATGAAATGTCAAGCTTCGACGGATGTTCTTTCGGTAACCTATGCAAATAAAACATCACCCGTCTGTTCTTTCTCTGTTCCCCGACGAATCCCATTTGCTTTATCTTCAAGAGCCTAGTTTAGTACTGAATTATTAATGCTTTAGTTGGGGAAATATTCCCTTGGAGATGTTGAATCAAAGGCAATACGGGAGTGTATAGAACTTTCCTCTGAAGGACTTAGACAAAGATGGTATCAGTTACATCCAGAATTATACAAAGTGCAATGCAGTGTTCAGATAAAAAAAATAGTTGGGACCTGGTGTCATTAAAACGAACGACTAGGCGCCTAAGCCTATAGCGGGTTAGGAGGCTTAGATTATAACCGCAGCAAATATGGCTGTCGTTAAAGGCGAATAAAATTCACATTGTTAGAGATACACAATTCATGGCCGGTGTGAAATATCCGACACAGCGTTAAACGCACTTGTTTTGATAGGTACAATACTCTTACATATACATTAGGCCGGGTCGATTTGTGGGGAGGCAAAAAAATCGCCCATTGCTCTGTAAAAATCGTATTCTAGGGATCAAAATAAGAAACTTTTCCGAAGGAACCATACGTCTAAAACGAATTCTGATGTCCCCCCCTTTGGGTCGTAGGGGCAAATTTTGAAAAATCCCACTTTGAAATGCCTGTTTTTTTCTTTTGGAGTTTATTTTTCTCTTTAGAAATTTATTTAGTCAGAACATATGTAAATGAAAAAATGAATTTAACTTAGTAATAGAAAAGAAATTAAAAAAAAAATTATTAGAAATTAGCGTTTTTTTTTTTAAAACCAAGGCATCACTCTAATGCATTTGCATGTCGTAAACATAGTTGTGTGGGTTTTTTATTCAACCGGTTTAAAAAATGAAGGTATCACTGTGACAAAATTGCTTGTGTTGTTTTTTTTTAAGCCACCACAAGACACAGCAGGTAGAATTGAAATTGCCCCTACCCAAAAGTTCGACCCAAAAGGGGGGACATCCGAATTCGTTTTAGAGGTATGGTTCCTTCGGCAAGGTTCTTATTTTGATCCCTAGAATACGATTTTCACAGAGCAATGAGCGATTTTTAAATCGACCCGCCCTAATATACATCAACTTATTTATGTACTATAAACTCACACGCTTATCACTATTACAATTTACCAAAATAAACACATTCAAATTAACCTACTCTTAACTCACTTTCAAAAATTTAGACAAAGAACAAGGCATACCACCACAATTCACAAAACCACTCAAAATAAACTTCATCGAAGAAAAGGAGCACGAATTGTTGAGAGTAACTGTGACATGTCAAGTTGTGGGCAAACCTATGCCAGAAGTCAAATGGTATCGCGGCACAGAAGAAGTCATACCCAGCGAAACAGTACATCCATTTTACAATGAAGAAACTGGTGATGTTGCTTTAGAAGTTATTAATCCAACACCAAATGAAGCTATCACATACTCAGTACAAGCACAAAATGATTACGGCCGCGCCGTAGGTAATGCCAACATACTAAGCCGCGTTGATGAGGCACCAACAGAGGAATTGAAACCACCAAAAGTTACACCGCTTCATGCTCAAGTAATACCAAATGGTGGTACCTTACTTTACGAGGCCAAATATGAGGGTATGCCACGCCCACAAATCACTTGGTTGCGTAATGGACGTGAAATACAAATCAATGAAGATATTACCATTGAAACTACAGAAACCACCACTACAATCAAAATTATCAATATGAATCGCAAGCGTACTGGTAAATATGAAGTTTGTGCCAAAAATCCAATTGGCGAAGCGAAATCATCCGGTTCGGTTATGGTGACCGATCAAGCACTCGATAAAGAGATTATACCACCACGTTTCATAAAACCATTACAACCAAAATATTTTGGTGAAAATGAGGTAGCAATATTGGAAGTTGATGTTGTATCCGAACCAATTTCATCATTCCAATGGTTTGTAAATCTGGAACCGATCAAGACATCAACTGAGTGTCGTATAGTTTCGGAAACGAACAAATCTACATTACTGATAGAGAATTTCCAACGCCAATTCGTTGGCGCGTATACGTGTCGTGCAGAGAATGTTGGTGGTTCGGTTACATCGACTGCAACCATAAAACTATTGGAGGATAGTCCACAAGAGAGCGTAGAAGAGTTTGAATCACCAAGATTCATTGAAGAGCTGATAGAACCAATCAAAGTAATGGATGGCGAGGCATTATTGTTGACATGTAAAGTGGTTGGTAAACCAACACCACGCGTTGAATGGTATCATAATGATGAAAAAATTGTTGAAACAAAAGAGACAACAATAACACAAACGGCCGATGGCATATGTCAGTTGCAAATTACGGAAGTATTCCCCGAGAATGATGGTGAATACAAATGTGTGGCAATCAATAAAATAGGCGAAGCGCAAACAAAATCATTTGTTCTTATACAAGGTAGACAAAACATATAACATATAAATATATACAAAATATACTACAATAACACATACATATTTCAAAAAAAAATTTACACTTCAAATATTTAACACCGCTGCTCGCACTTATAAGAGTTTTAAAAAACAATTAATAAGATAGTAAGGCGATTCACAAGGTCTTTTATTCGTCATATGTGCTATGCTTTAATTAAATTTTATATTAAAAACCATAGCAATAACTAAAAACTAAAACCCTTACACTGAATACAAGACTCTTGAGAATTGCCCAAACATTTGTTGTACCAAATATGCAATCGATCCAATTCACATGCGCATAATTTCGGCCTAAATTTTATTTTCGCTAAACTACCCAGCAGCAAAAGAATCTAACGACACGCTAACTATGTATAAGTAAGTTCCCAGTAAACTATTGACAGCTAACTCTTTGAAAAAAGTTAACTACTTCAGTCTAGCCGAAAATGGCCGAAAAAAGTTAAATGTGGTTATTTTTGCACTATTTGTCAAACAATTTGTAGTCAACATATTTTAGTCGAAATACAAGTTAGTCTATTAGAGACCTTCTGAGCCTGCAAAACATTTCTATAGTTTTACTTTTTGAGAAAGAGAAGAGAGGTGGTTTGAAATATTTGTTTTCAAAAGGATGAACAAGTTGCAGCTCAAAATAGTTAGAGCTAGCAAGAAATCGTCATAACTGGCTGGCCGTGATTGCCTCTATACTTTGTTCGCAACACCGCTTTACAAGTGTTGTGTTCCAATGAAACCTGATCCAGATACCGATAAAAATTTATATATATCTCGATCAATGTCGGATGAACAGAGTGGCTCTGTTGATTTGGTTTTTTGTGGAAAATTTTTGACAGCACTACTTGGTAGCACTTACAAACACATGCACTAGGGCATCCGAAATTCAACGAATTTTTTTTACTCGACAACCCAAAATCATGATAAAAAAACTATACAATTTTTATATGAAAAAAAACCAAACTGTGCTTTTTGTACAAAGCTCCTGAAATATGTAAAATTTATAATAGCAGCCTTGGGACGATAGTTATTTAGGTCAAAACCCTTCTTTTGGTACCCCTCCCGATATTTTTTTAAGTGTTTTAACTGCCGACTCTTTTGTTTTGTATTAGTACTCTAACTTTTTTTAAGTGCAAAATCCCATACAATTTTAAATGGAAAGTATATAGCAGTTGTGGCATGGTTTAAAGAACAAATAATACTAATTGTTAGTTTGATAATTTGTTTTAATTTTTTAAGTACAATTTTATGAAGCGAGCAGTAGATAGCAACAACTTAACAAGAGAATCATTGACTTATATAAAAAAAATAATATAAATGTAAGGCACAATAACTTCCGAAGAGATTTTAGGCCGAGTGTCTCTTCCAATTCCAATTCCTACAAATTGGCGGAACGGGACCTACTTATTTTATGCCGACTCCGAACGGCATCTGAGGCAAATGAGTGCTTGCCAGTCACTGCCGAGGTGCGACCCCGCTTAGAAAAATGTTCTTCTAATTGAAAAAAAAAACTTGATCTTCGGTGTGGTAGGCGTAGCACGCTACCACCACACCACATCTCTCAGCTAATTGTTCCTATGTCGTCGAGTCTTTGGTTGCGTTTATTGAAAAGCGTGATTTTGAACTGCGATTTAGATTATATTGCACTTCCATCACTGTCAGCTATAAAAAAAAGCGCTGTTACTCAGAAATCACAGTCGCAAATTTCTTGGACGCAGGATATTTTCCTAGCTTATTTGTAATTTATTTACACATTTAGGGCATCATTCTCTATTGCGAAACGAACGTCCGTTTTGCCTCTGAGAGGAATCACTAGTGTCTTTACACTAGGATAAACGATGGTAACATATCGTTTGCGCTTGTTTTTACTTTAATCGGTATTAAGGTCGAAACTGCGCAATTCTGAATTTAATCTTAGTTAATAGGTGGTTGCGCAAGTTAAGCGCAAACCCAAATTTTGTAAGGCTAAACAAAGGCTCAATTATTTTTGCATATTGAGATACGAAATTATTATAATTTGTAAGATACTAATTTTATTCGACTGCGTGTGTCAGATAATTCGCTTTTGTAATACAGTTTTCAACAAACTTTTCTAATAAACTTTATTTTCATTTTAAAAAAAAGTTTAAAAATAAAATATACATACATACATGTGTCTATCGAGATATAAATTAATCAAGTTTACTTTCATATAGCTTATGAATATATCCCCGATTCTGAAATCACTGGACTCACTGGTTCCGAAGAAGATCTGCTAGACAGGGTAAGCGTATTTGGAGTTTGTAAAAAAATCTAAACTTTGATCCTATATACATATGTACATAAATATAGAAAGGAATGCTACAAATACATATATAAATTTAAATATATTTTGCAGACATCTTCACTCGACGAACAACCACCGAAACTCATTAAGAAATTACCAGAAAAAATCGAACCACGCGAGGGTGAATTAGCGAAATTGGAAGTTAAGGTAATTGGCAAACCAAAACCGAAAGGCAAATGGCTACGCGACGACGAGGAGATATTCGCATCCGAAGAATATCAAATCGAAAATTTCGAAGATGGCACATCAGTGCTCGTCATCAATCATGTCTATCCCGATGATGTGGGCACCATTAGCTTTGAGGCACACAATCCATTGGGTGTAGCAGTAACAACGGCGCTTTTTGCAGTTGAAGGTAGGATTATATATAGCCTGATTTTGCAGGTATATAACTATTTGTATAGATGTATATTTTTGTATATGCAATGTATTTTAATGCTTTATAAGTTTAATAAAAAAAATTCTACTTTACAGGGAGCAGCTTATATAAATTTAAACCTTAATCCCTCTAAAATCCCTTGTAAATCAATTCCTCAACCTGAAAAACCACATATATATATTATATAAATTATATATAACACTAAATAAGTATGCATTTACGAGTTTACCAAAACCTTTCATTAGCAATATTACATAATTTTTTGTTATTCTATACACAATAATTTTCTTTTTATGTTTTTATGTATTTACAACAATTACACGGATTAAAACACGTTGATAACAAACAAAAAATTGCACTTTCGTTAATTTTTTATTCTACTCTATAATTACTTACTATCACACAAAAACAAAAAACACGAAAGGCATCGTTGGAACCAAGGATTATCGGAAACCAGAATGGGTTACACATATGGAAGAGATGCAGAAAGCGCTTAAAGGTAAGCTTACAATGTATATTTAATTATAATAAATTTATACCACTTACATATGAACTGGTATAAGTTTTGTAAAATATTGTTGTCATGTGTCTTGTTCTCATTCTTTTTGTATATGTGTTTTAATTCTACTTCTTCAAGAAAAAATAAAAATCAACACTCTTTTCTGTACAAAATAAAAATCAACTGTCGCTAATTTGTATTTGTTTTCTTATCTTAACTATGTCTTCTTTATCAATGTGTTTTTGTTCAAGTTTCAATAAGAATTACATATTTTTTGTATTTTGGAAACAATGCGACAAAATTTTTAATCAATGTAAAAAACAAAAATACATCATATACATATGTACATAAATGTATATATATTATATGTATATTGACCGTTTTATATAGTATATGATACGTAAAAGCTAGCACTGTAAAGCATAAAAGCTTTTCCCAAATCCTATCCCATGTAAAAAAAAATTATAAATATACCAACCCCTGACCCCCAAAAGTATACGCCATAACTGAGATTTAATTTATATTTAATAGATTTAAACCAATTTTTATAAATATATAAAAAAATTTACTTTACATTCATCTTGGCATCTTGTTTTAAAGCTTCACCGATAACGAATATTAACAAATTAAATATTTTAAATATTATTTAATGCTGCACCCTGTAATTATAGACACAATACATTTTTTATTCGAAATTTACTAACTCAAGATTAATTAAAACTCAGTTGGTAATAAAATCACCCTGAAATTCTAAAAAGTTCAAATCGCCCTAAATTTACTAACTTTATTTCAAAAAAAAAAAAAAAATATCTATCTAATCAATACAGCAATGAACAGAAAAATAGCAGTTCCAAATTTTATCAAATTGCGTCAACAAAAATCTTCCTGTTCTTATTTGCACTATTTTAAGAAAATACTTCTATGACATTTGAAATTAAACCTAGCAAACTATATTGAAAAATTTTCTCGATAAAATTCGAAAAAATGTTACCAAAATTTTTAACTTATTTGTTTGGTTTGCAAGCCCAATAAATTTTAGTCTTATAAATTATATATTATAAATATTTTTGAAAATATTTTTCCGAATGGTGTTTAGATTTTGTTCTAACCACAAAAAAAATGTTTCATATTTTGTAAAAAATTGTGCAAAATCAATGCGCGTTTTGAGAGAAGTTTTACTTATATTTGATTAGACTAAAAATGTGCTACCAAACTACGTGCTAAAAAGTTCGACTTTTTCGTAAAAATTTCTTGAATTTTCGAATTTTTTCGAAAACTTCTTTGAGATTCAGTTGCCCTCAGAAATTAAATACAAAATTTATGAAAGCTTTTTCTTAATACATCGAATATAAGGAAAGAGAAGAATTGAGTTGACGAAATTTGATAAAATATGTTACTGCTCATTTTCTCATACTTCCACAATTTTTTTTTTTTTTTTTGTTCAAAACTCCATTCATCAGTAGCGCTACTAATTATACTAATCTATGTACTAGCTTTTACGGTTTTATCTCTTATAATTCTTTGACTAACCTTAGTATTACTTTTATTCATTACTTACACTTTCATTTGTACATAAATACACAGAACATTCTGAATATTCTATTAAAGCTATAAAAACAGACAACATATTCTTAAAATTACTTAAAAATTCTCATGAAATGAGAAAAACTTACAGCACACAACTGTCTTTTGGCAACACGACTCATGTAAGTACAATACTTAGAAACTTAAAGATATACTTAACCAAGCACTCACCATAAAAATACTACACAATGCTTCACCGACAGGGTGGTAAGTTGTTATATATTAGAAGTTTTTCGGCATCCATTATGGAATCTGATTAGAGACAAATGCGTGTTGTCTCAATTGATGATGATTTCAAACACGATGACGAAAAATTATTCCAATATACATTAGACACATATTTCCGACGTAATCCATGTGAAACAATTCAATTTCCCATATAAGCTGAAATGGAATCAAAAAATCGATATCTCCTACTCATGTACACGCTCGAAAAAAAACGCGATAATTAGAAGCAATGATCCTGTGATTTGTACTGAAACTATGTAGCGGTAGATAATAAAGTGCGACTACGACATCTAGCAGCAAAAAGCAGCTTACTGCAGCAGCTAGATAGCAACAAAAATCGTGGATGCATTTTACCGCAGTATTTTTTCTGCTGTGTTGGGAGCTGGGATTACGATCGCTGATAAACGTGATTGCGAACTGCGATGTGGGTTATATAACAGAAAAAAATCGCAGGGAAAAAATCGCGTGATCTGCCAGCTACAACTGGTATATATCACAGTCGCAGCATTGATGCGATATCACTGTGTCTAGTGATGTCATTTGTTACTATTTATATTGCAGATTTATTTGATTTTGAGAAGAAAGCTGCTTCTATTCAAACACGGATATAGGGACCTTGGAGTTTTGCAATAGTTTCACTTGATCCAATTTTGTTGTTCTAACAATTTTTTATTCAATTTCCCTAAAGTCGTTATCCAACTAGTTTATTTTCACTTCGAAAGATTTTGTGGCTATCCTCATTAATGAAGCCCTATTCTATTAATTCCCCGTAGAGTGCTTTATATTCTGTATCTTTAAGTCAACAAATATCGTATTACAATATGTGAAGGAGTTTGGGTCGTCTCCATCTAAGCGTTTCATTCCATAATTGTCTAATTTCTTATTGAACGGCTCAAAAAAATTACGTTAGCGTGCTACGCTCCACTAGTCTTTGCAGCTTCTCTTCCAATTGATTGCTAGTTTTTGTCGGGCGCCTTTCACCAGACTATATTTATATACGGCGATAGTCTCCAGTTCTCCGAAGACACGAACGAATTACTACACTGCCATTTTACATGTTTGAAATATTACCACACCCTTCTTTGACCTCATCATGACACCCATCATTCAGTTTAACGCAACTCGACATTACTTGGTAGTTGACCTTGGAAGAGAGAGTAAACGTTTTCACTTCATGAGTTTAACAATTTTGATATAAATCTGAGTGTTGAGTGTGAGAGAGTCTTGGAAAAGCAGGCCATCATGTTTCTTCTTAAATTCTGAACCTTATCAAATTATAGTATTGTAATCGGCCTTTGATAAGTACTTAATCTTAGCGTATGAATCGGGCGAGCTCCATCTCCCACAGCTAAACCAAACCCTACATGTCCCTTCTGGCAATGCCCATGGACGCATCAAATGATTGTACTTCAGTAGATTCTTGAAAACGTTGTTTCAAATAAATGTTGTATAAAGATCAAAAACCCTTGGACTGAATAAGTACAGCATCAACTCCTGATGCTGACGTGACCCACAGCTTCGCACTGTTGATTGCCGCATTTCATATATTGGTAGCGCAGTGGCTAAGAAGTACGAATCGGGATTCATTAGGGTCTACCTCGAACAGCTTATCCAAAAACACAATCACAATACAATGCATAACATCATATCACGTGTACAAATAAGCACATACACATGGCACTCACCACATCCAAATCTGTAGTTCCTATGTTTCTTTCCTTCCATCCTCATAGTCAAAAGTGCTGTAAATATGTATTAAACTTACCCTAGATTAATAGATAAAACTATGAAGTTTTGCAATAATTTTTTCGCTTGTAGCTGCTAAATGTTCACCATCAGTAGCAAATGAATTGCGTGATTGTCGTGCTGCCACCGGCGAAAATGCCAAATTTGAAATTCAATTTGCGGGAAATCCAAAACCAGGTACAGTATAGCCACGCAGCTCTAACATTTTATGTATGTAAACATGAGCGCAGCCAGTCTTTGGACGGGGTGAGGCATAGTTTTTTAACATGTTCATATTACGTCATCGAATTCTCGCATCCAAGCCTACGCTTCATATTCAAAAAAATGTGTTCACCTTATATAAAGCTTATTTTATTTTAACAAAAGCCAAAAGAGGTATCACATTTTGAAGAGTTCCATGGTAGACAACATTCCTCATGAAGCACTTTGTCGCTATACTGATTTCACCGGGCATGAACTTTCCTCAACTACTACGACTATTTTATACGTTTCCACTGGCCTCAAATGAGTACTTCGAAATGAGTCATTTGAAAGCCATTTCGCTTAACCTTCCCTGCAAGACTCGACTGCCAGGGTACGAATCTATCGCAAAAAAATGTACAATATTACGATACAAAATGGAGAAAAAATTTTAAAAAGCAATTTCTGATAGAATTGTTAGTTAGGCCTTAAAAAAAACTAGTAGAAACTACTATTTATAACTCTGGTACAGAACACGGTTATGATACGTCATTCAACTTTTATGTATGTTCGTGTAGGGTTTCTTTTAGAAGGATATATCACAAGCGTGTATGGATTGCATTTGAAGGCCAAATGCTATGTAATACGATCAAATGATTTATTTCGAAAATGCGATTTGTATGAGGAAATGCGTGACATTTGGAATTTCTCACACAAAATGACGCGTTTGGTGATGTAAATGTGACATAAAGCGTTCTTAAAAGACACTGACATTCTGAGTATGACGCTGATTGTTTATGTAGTATAGCACTTGTTCAAAGTCTTTTTAAAAGATATTTAATGGTTTTTCTAACCACTTGATCGGCGAGATTTCCATACCTTACAAGATATGGTATCGATCCAGGGTGCGCTGTATTAGACCGAAAACTACCTGTTCAATGCAATTTGGCGAAAAAACTACAAATGGTTTCTACAGGTCATATGCATGTCGCCTCACAAAGCACCCTTAACGTTCCTTTTTACATTTGTTGATAAGAGGTAACATATTCCAGGTAACTGCTGAGACTTACAGATTTACCATCAGATAGTAACTATTGTGCGGTGAACATTATTTCATATCGCACCACGGCTCTGAATAACGTCAGTTGTGCCTCGCACTTTTCAATGAATAAAAACCATTAAGGTTTAAGCGTCTGTAAGAGTGCGATTATAGGTGAAAATGATGTGCCAGTTGAGGTCTCATCAATGAATAAAAGTTGATACTGTTAGCTCCAAATATCTATTTGAAATATGTCCGCTCTCAAAGAAGGAGGCGACAAAAGTTGATCACCTCGCAGCCTAGAAGGCAAGTGTGTTCGCCTTATATATGTCCAGGAGCAAAAACGACTCCTGGTCGCAATTTGGCGATCTTCCTAAGCAAATATCAAGTGAGAAGTTCTCTGTTAGTTTAACAATAGACTGGAACTGATTACAAAATCGCGAGTACGCCATTGTGGGAATAAAAATAAACAGAAAGTGTGTATATTGGCAGTCGCCGTGGTGTGGTGGTAGCGTTACCTGTCTACCACTTCGAGGTCCCGGGCTCAAGTCCCGGGCAAAGCAACAATGAAATATTGGAAACAGTTTTTTTTTTTTTTCAATTAGAAAAAAGTTTTTCTAAGCGGGGTCGTCCTTCGGAAGTCATTTGGCAAACACTCTGAACGTATTTCTGCCATGAAAAGCTTCTCAGTGAAAAGTCGTCTGCCTTAAAGATGCCTTTCGGTATCAGCATAAAACATGTAGGTTCCGTCCCGTTAATTTGTAGGAAAAATTAAAAGGAGCACGAAGCAAATTGGAAGGAAAGGTTAGGTTAGGTTGAACTGGTCGGTCAATAAAGACCTCACATAGACTGAATGTGTCCAAGGTGTTACCAGAGCTCCTTGGACGACCAAACAAAAGAACCCCAATCAGGTACCAGGACTTATGTTATAGAATTACTCTGTCCTCTTGGCAAATACTAAAAGCTTTCTACGACATATTTTGGTTGCTGCCTCGAGATCTGGAAACCCTGCCGCCTATAACAACTGGGCCCTTGACTTGATTGAAGGAGAAGTTCGGCCTAATTCCCTTCGCCACGTCAACTTTCAACGGAAATGAAACAACGACCCCTCGAAAGCAAAGTGACCCCTATATCGTCCTGGCTACGCTCATGCATGTAATCAATTTCATATGAGATAGTCACTTAACATAGAAAGCAATGCCTCTTAACAAATTAATTATGTAATTCATTTTTATTTGCATTAGATATACAATGGTATTTTAATAATGTACAGCTTAGAGAATCTAACAAATATCGCATGAGAGTCGAAGAGACAATAGCGACGCTTGAAATCTTAAATGTTGAATATACAGACATTGGCTTTTATACATGCAAACTAATCAATGAAATTGGCATGACAATGACGCGTGGCAAATTCGATATATCGACTAGTGCAACTGTAACTGGAACCGAACAAAAATTAAAGGGTAAGAAGAAGACAGTAATTAAAAAATCAACAGCCAAAAAGTCAAGCGCACAATCTGCGCAAACGCAACAATCGCGTGTACATAAAACCGAAATATCAATTGTACCAGTTCCTGAAGAATCAGAAGTGGAGACAACCGTTAACGTAATTAAAGTACAGAAACCAGTGTCTGTGTTGGTTGAAAAGAGTGGCGTATCGGAGGTGATGGAAGTGAAAGATCGTGCTATAGCTGATGCTGAGTTGTTAGCATCAAGACGCCAAATGGAACAACAAGAAGAAAGTAGAACCATAACAAAAACCATTACAACAACCACCACAACCACGGAAACAAGAGAAACAATTGAAATCACCAAAACAGTAGAAACGATACGCCGCAAAATTACACAAAAAATAATTTCAATTGAAGATCTGGTTGTTATAAGGCAACATCGTCAAGTTAATGAGCTACTTGAAAGCATTAATGCCGCTTCCTTTGGCTCAACCGGTGAAGCTGCCTTACGTGATTTAGCTTCAATTGGTCTGTTGTTACGTTACGGTTGTAATACTTATGAAATTTTATATATGTATGAACAAAATATATTTATTGCCTTGCAAAAGGCTGAATCTCAAGCTGCGCTGGTGCAATTAGTCGAACGTGAAGGTCATGAAGAATTAATTACACAAATTCTGGGCGAATCAACAACGGAAGATGAGACAGTTTTAGCTGCCACAGTGGGTTTCAAGGCGTTCATACGCATGATTGAGACATGTGAAATAACAATTGAGACAGTGATAAGGAAATTTGTTAGAGAAGACTTTATATCACAAGATTGGACGATATCTTCAAAAGAGGTTGGCTACGATGTGCATGTTTTTGTGTTTAATGGTTTTTTTGTTTGTTTTTTTTTTTTTTAATTAATGCTTTTGCTTAACTTCTGCTTAGAGGCATATTATATTTTTTTTTTTTTTTTTTGTAAGAGAGTATACACCAGAGCGGTGCACCAATTTGCAATCGCTCTTTTTTGCAATCATTGATTATCGTTATTTCGCAATAAAAAATTGCAAATAATTATAATTACAACCACATCACTAATTCAATCAAAGGTATTAACTGTAGTTTCTCGTGAATGAAATTTTTTTTTATTTTACGATATTATATATGTTAGTAATGAGGGATTGCACTCAAATGCAATCATTTCAGAAACTCAAACGTTTTACTTTTATACCGAGAGAAATGAAGCTATTAAAATTAACATTGGTGTTTTTTTTTTTTCAATTAACAGACATTTAGTAAAATTTATCACATAGTGGTCAATTTTACCGATTTTTTGCCAAGAAATCCAAATTATTTAGTTTTTTCAACAGAAGAAAACTTTTGGTCTCAATTTAACAAAATTCTGTAAAATCTACAGACTCTGTATGAATTCAACTGGGTTTTCTGTTAAAAGGAACTGGTTTCGTTGGTCATATTAACAATGAACAACTGTCAATATTGTGCAAATGCATCACCTACTTTGTTTTAATGAATATCGTGCAACAGAAATCTATGTCATAACAACATCCACTGTTATTGTAATGTCGACGGGAATGTGTTATTTTGACAGTCTTCATTTATACCCCTACGTTGACATAAATAACTGTTAGTTAACAGAACGGAGGTTGGCAGTTACCGTGCAAATATTGTATTCCTTTTTTTTTTTTTTAAACAGCTGTGGTCTAAGTAAATGTGAACTAGCCGATAAATTAAGACATCTCATAGACTGAATGTGTCCAAAGTGTTACCATAATTTGTTTGACGAACAAACTTAAGAACCCCTATCAGGTGCCAGGACTTATGTTATAGAATAACTCCGTCCTCTTAGCTGCCTCGAGAGCTGACAACTCTGCCGCCCTAATAGCTGCCGCCTTGATCTGGGGGCAGCAGGATACGAACACAGAACATGCTCAACCGTTTCTTCCTGCATCTCGCACTTTCTATATGTGCTGTTACTGATGGCGTGGCCTAGCTTACAAGCATGTGATGCCAGAATGCCCTGTCACTGCTACAACAACAACAAGAAGGCCGTGTCCAGTTCAAATGCCCATCATCAGCCTTGAATCTTTTCTCTGCAAAGATATGAGCCACTTTGTGTGTCTAATATCATATGATTTGCACATTATCTCCGAAATTGTACAGCCCCGCGCTTCTGTCCTCGCCTTTTCCTGCTGGATGGATCATATGCAACTCCTGTCTCCTTTTGATTTCTCCCTTAAGGATTGGGACGTTTACCTTCTTTTCCAACTCGTTACATTATATCCCCTTATGACCAGGAACCTAGTACCCGCCCCAGCGAAGGTTTTTCAATGCATTCCAGGACATTTCTTAGTGAAGTACGGCGTGAGATTACTTAGCTTAATCGCCGCCTGACTATCAATATATGTATATATATTGAAGCGACTGCAGCTTAAGCACGTCTCCTCCACAATTCCTGCTGCTCTTTCCAAGGCTATAAGTTCTGCCTAAAAGAAGCTGCAGTAATCTGGCCGCCTGTAGGATCTACTATTGCTGCACCCTTGCGCCAACCCTCCGGCTCAATTGTGGCCTTAATATCTCTTTCGAAACTCAGGCGTCCCTTGTTCCGATATTCCATTGTTCCGATATTAGATGGCGCGAGCCTGCACTCAAGCTACCCCAAGACCTCAAGTCTTTTTAGGGCTCCCGTTATGCTAATCATTGATAATCTGCAAATGGGTTTGGCAATTTCCGTAAATACCCAATAAAAGAGTTTTGGATGATAGGCCCCACGTGCATCCTAGCATCCTCTTACAGTACGCAACAGTCAGAGCATATTTCATCTAGAAAATTACCAACATAATTAATATACTATTGTTTTTGCGCCCTTTGTTTTCAATTATATTTATTAACTATGAGCTGGCTCTAGGTCATAAAGAGTAAAAACACAAGTTTTTTATGTTCTTCTCAATATATTTCGGTTGCGCATCGGTAACCGTTCTCAAGGGCAACTGCAATTATATTATAAAAAATTTTAACATAAACAATTATAAACATTTACATACATGAATTTACACGTCTGACTGATTTGACGTGGAGCTTGATACTGTCGGTTTGTTTGTCAACAAGTGTCTGTAGATGTGTGCAATGTTATCAGTGTCCGTTTTGTAATTCATTCTTATGCTCGGCGGCGTGTTTATAATATGTAAAATTTCCAATGTTAGGCGTTTGGTGTAGCATTGTTCTTGTGCTAAAATTGATGCTTTCTCGAAGTTTTGAGACATCATATTTACAATAGAATTAGAAGAAGAGCGTAAACTACCTGACCTTGATTCTATTGTAATCAGACGAGGAAATAAATTAAAAATGCGGTGGTATAAGAAACCAACAGCTTCAAGACGAGTCATCAATTTGCATTCGAAACACCCTAAAACGATGATAATGAATACAGCAATGGGCTGTATACGACGCATGTTGAACATATCAGACGAAATTTACCACAGGGAAATAGAGAAGGAGATATTGTGCTTATTAAAACAAAATGACTTTCCAGAAAATATCATTAAAACCTTAATAAAAAGAGCAAAAACTACGAAAAATCTTCGGAAAGACGAAACCCCGAAGGTTTATAAATCGGTCACATATGTACCTCATCTCTCAGAACGGCTAACAAGATCTAACATTCACAACAAAGAGAAAATAAAATAACCCACAAATACCTTAAACGAGATATTTAATAACAAAATCCAAAATACCTCCAATGGAAAAAAGCAATTTAATTTACAAAATACCCTGTAATGGAAACAAACACGAAACCTGTAACAACATATACGTAGGAACAACAAAGTCAAAATTAAAAACTAGAATATCACAACACAAATCTGCCTTCAAACAATGCCAAGATGCATGTATCCAAAACACAGCACTAATGGCCCACTGTGCATTTAGCGGTCATTCTCCAAACTTCGAGAAAGCATCAATTTTAGCACAAGAACAATGCTACACCAAACGCCTAACATTGGAAATTTTGCATATTATAAACACGCCGCCGAGCATAAGAATGAATTACAAAACGGACACTGATAACATTGCACACATCTACAGACACTTGTTGACAAAGAAACTGAATTTTCCGAACAAATAGCGCCAGCAAGAAAAAAATATTTATAAAAACGTAATAAGAGCAAATAAAAAAAATCCAAAAAAAAATCGGAAATTTGTGTACTGAATTTTCCAGACGAAAAGCGTCAGCAAAGAAAAACATATGTTTATAACTGTTATTTAATATTGACCTTGACCTTGAAAATCAGCTTCAAGTATGTTTTGATCTTCAAGCAAGAAACTATTTTGAAAATAACCTCGACCTTAGGAATATTTCACCTGGTAGGATATGTTTTTATTAGGGTAGGCTTTAATTTTTGTATTTGGTATGATTCTATACTAGAAAAAAATATTCAGGCCGATTCTAAACAAAAATTCCGTACGAGTTTTTTCTCTTCTCTCATTCCTCGTATTCTAAATAAAATTTCCTTGTGAGTTTTTTCACTTCTCCCTTTCCTCCTATTCTGAACAATGTTCGAAAAAGCGGAAACCGGTTATGGGAGAAAAGTAGGAATTATGAATGTGAGGGAGAGGGAGATTTCTCTGCCATTTCATAGGAGTTTTTTCACTTGTTAAATCAAAGGGAATGCTTCAAAATAATTAAAGGAAATTGGTTCTTTTAAGAAAGAACACTTATTTGTACAAATTTGTGCTAAAATATGAATGTACATTCAACCACAATATTCTCACTGTTAATACAAAAACAACAACAACCACAATAGTCTTTATTTTAAGTATATCATAAGCAACAGAAGAGCTCTTGGTATATTCGATGCAGCCATCCAGAAATTGCGCAAGGTTTTTAAGAAGGCTTAAATAGATTTTGGCATATGGCGAAAGGCGAACTCAACTCGACTTGGCCGCTAGAAAATTGCTTTGCTGAATGAAAGCAGGCAACTCCAGCGGATTTGTTATCCCGCCGTCTTCTACTTCTTATGCTCCTCTGTTGATGTTGTAGTGGCACAAATTCATTACTCATTTCAGTGAATAACACATTAAATGCAATACTGTGCATTGTTTATATTTTATTTCTTAATTTCAAACAAATTTGCAACAATAATTAAACTTTTAAATTTTTTAAACGAAATAAGAAATGCGCAACGAAATTTCAATTCACAAAACAGCTGAGTTCGAAAATTCGAAATTCCTATTCCCCAATTATTCTTCTCCCTAGGAGAATAGAATTGGAGGAATTTTTCCGCGGGAATAAAAGAATCCGCGAGAACAAAATTCGGCGAGAATATTTAGAATTGGTCTGATTAATTAAGCGTTTTAATCACAGTGTTCCTTAATGAACGATGGGATGCTAAAAAGTTACGCTGCGAATCCGTTTGGGTTTTTGTCCATATTATAAGTACATATGTTGGAATGAAAGTCCTAGCTTATCCTTTTTGTGGAAAAATGCGTATATTTCATCATTCATATGACCAATACTTTATGTACATTAGGATGGACCGATTTGTATGGACGAAAGTTAACCGATATCGCACCATCGATTTTTCGATAGGATTTGGGCTCAGGAAAAAAAGTTCCACCACGCATACCCAAAAAAATAATTTTCGAGCCTGCGAAATTTCATATTTTTTCCATTTTTTCGACTTTTATTTTTAAGGTTTTTTTCATGTACCTACTAAAAAAATTTCATATGTATATTTTTTTCAAAAAACTGTTATCGACAACGTTTTTAGCGGACATTTTTGTGTCGGACAGGGTATACATGAAAATTAAACAATCAAATGAAAATTTAAAATATATGAAATTTCGCAGGCTCGAAAATTATTTTTTTGGGTATGCGTAGTGGAAATTTTTTTCCTGAGCTGCCGCGATATCGGTTAATAAATCGACCCGGTCTAATGTACATATCTTAAGGATAATTTACAAAAATTGCATAAAAACCTGAAAATACATTTAGGGTTTTATCCTGATAAAATATCAATTTTAATCGTTGCTGCTTCTGTTTCTGACACAATGTATTTTTTCTTTTTGCAATGCAAATTTTGATGCAATAGGCGTAATTTCGTTTTACACACATACATGCCCAGGAACATATATATAGCCAAATATATGTGTATAAAATTCCCAGTTTGAATGAAAATAATTTATTATTATTGCTTTTAATGCATGAAAGCATTTATTTTATTTATTAAATATGTGAGGAAAAACAACGTGACATCAGGACGGGCAAGGCGACAGCTCCTTTTCTCCCGGGAGTGGGATTTGGGCCCGCTCTCCTGAGATGGTTGAACTGTTATAAACACATTCAGCCAAGGCCGGCATTTTCCCAATGGCAATCTTTGCATATTTTATTCTTTGGACGAAAGTGCATACTCTACCAAAGCTACGTGTAGTTGTTGGCAGTTAAATTTGCTTTGTTCTATTCATAGAAATACAAAGAATTAACCAATGATGACTATTTGCATTATTAAGCGGGAAGTGCCCTTTATTGCTGGACAGTACAAACTTTCGTACGTTAGCTTGTAGCAAAGCTACGCTTTGCTGTTGTTCTCTATTTTGAAAAAAAATAAATATAAAGACCGAGGCTTGAAATAAAATATGTACAAATCATGAATAAGAGTGTTTGCTTATATAGAACTTACATAGATACTTACATACTTTACCGGATTACTCCATTGGTTACTCAACTTAGCGTCAAATGTACTTAGCAGCGCGCTACAACCTGAAAATAAAAGAGAAAAGTTTTTTAAAATTGGCTGTGTAATAGGGCTGAGGAGCAATCGATGGTATTATCTTATGGATATTACATGATTTAAGAATACAACGAAACCCTATAATAAAATCAACCGGATTACAGGTCAATGCAACCGATATTTCTGTTAATTTTGTTCATCGCAAATGGCTGTTGAATTAACTTCACACAAATTGTGGATTCTAAATGGAGTGTTTTACCCGAAAGCGGTATATCAAATTTCAATGCCATATCTCCATTGGATTCAACTTTATAGCGAACAAGTAAGGAAGGCTTAGTTCGGATGTAACCGAACATTGCCTATTCAGCTGCCAAATTACAGCTTGCAAAACTTTTAAATTAAAAAAAATAAAACTTAAAAGTGGGCGGTGCCACGCCCATTGTCCATAATTTTACTAATTTTCTGTCCTGCGTCATAAGGTCAACCCACCTACAAAGCTACATCGCTTTATCCATGTTTGGTAATGAATTATCGCACTTTTTCGGTTTTTCGAAATTTTCGATAGCGAAAAAGTGGGTGCGGTTATAGTCCAATTTCGTTCATTTTAAGTAGCGATCTGAGATGAGTGCCCAGGAACTTACATACCAAATTTCATTAAGATACCTCAAGTTATCGTGTTCATGGACAGACGGATGGACGGACGGACGGACATGGCTAAATGCATTTCTTTCTTCGCCCAGATCATTTTGCTATATAAAAGTCTATATCTATCTCGATTAGTTTATGCCGTTACGGGGTACCTTTATGAGACCAAAATTAATATACTCTGTGAGCTCTGCTCAGCTGAGTATAAAAACAGGTGCAAGTTTACTATGGAAGAGTATAAGTGTAGTACTATGAAAGTTGCTTATGGTTTTTCGATGACAAATTTCTAGTATTTGTTACAAAAATCTTGAAGTCTCCCTAAAGGTTTCAAATACAGATATTGAGGAGAACCGACTGCTAAAAATTTGTTTCATAAGGATATGCGGTCAGACCTTTGTTCTCTTCTTAAAAAATAAAAATCCGGATTCAACTTTTATTTTCAGACTTATAAAATAAAAGACCGCATTTAGCTTTGTTTGTGGATTTTTTTGGAAGAAGTATGAAAAATAAAAAGGATGAATGATTCGTCATGACAATTTCACCCGGACTTCACCTTTTTGACCCGGACTTTTTCGACTCAAAAACCCATTTAATAGCTATGTAAAATGGATCATTGGAAAAAAGGTCCTCAAATCTAAGTCAGCTAAAAAAAAAATGTTTTAAAAAGATTTTGATGTTGTTTCTCCCAGCCTCGAACTCATGATTTTAGACGTAGCACGCTACAATCATACCACGGTGGCCGCCCAGCTCGGCTCTAACAGTTATCAATGTCACCCTAAGAACACAAATGAAAACTGTTAAAATTACACATTTCCGTAAACATTAGAATAACATTGGCTATTGATATGACAGAAGTAATTTCTATGGCACGATAGTCATAAGAACAAAGTAGTGAGGGCCGTTAGCTAAAGTTTCTCTTTAAAAATAACTGCTGCATTTCCATAATATTCGTTGTGGAAATGTCCAATGAAATCAGTTCTTTCAAAGAAAAAAATCAGTTAGATTGATTGAGAATCTGTATTTTTTACAAAATATTGTTAACCTGACGCTAACAGATTTTTTTTTCTGTTAAAATTACTAAGCAAATTTGATTTCTTGACAAAAAACTCGGTTGACTTAAGTGCGATAAATTTTACTGAATATCTTCAAGAACAACAAATCTGATTTGCTGGCTTTACTAGCTTCATTACAGCTCATGCAGGTCATAATTATACCTGATTCGATACTCGCCGTCGACATCACGGACAGCACCATAAATCTTCCGGATAACGTTTGTCTCGAACACTCCTATAGCCATCTCTTCTTCTCTCGACACCGTTCATGATTCCGAGTCATACATCAGATTGATGGGCGACTTGTAGAACATGATTTGTATCGAGAGATGACTTTGCCTACTCAGTCCAAAGTAGCACTTGTTGGCTAGAGTTATGCTTCGATTTCTAAGGTGATATTTCACAGACTCGAATTTATATAACGGTGACATGGCTGCTAAGGCGCAAATGCGATTATTTCTTGAAAGACAGCAAATACTTCGTTTTGTTCTAATTTACCGCAAGACCCACTTTTTTTGCTTCTTTATCTAATTCTGTGAAGGCAGAACTCACAGCACGTTTGTTGAGGACAAATAATAATATCAATATCATATAGATATAACAGATTGTACCATTACGCTTAAGTTCTGTTGCTAAAATCAGCTGCTCCAGCATTGTTTTAAAGAAATCGAAAGGAAGACGCCTTGCCTAAAGAGTGCGAATCTCGAGGCGTGCATTCATTCTACTGTATTTTGCATGGGCGTATATGCATTAAGCTGGGTCGATTTATAAACCTATATCGCTCCATCGATTTTTCGATAGGTTTTGGGCTCAGGAAAAAAAATTCCACCAAGCATACCCAAAAAAATAATTTTCGAGCCTGCAAAATTTGAGTTTTTTGAATTTTTTTCTTTGATTTTTAAGGCTTTTTTCATGACCTACTTAAAAAATTTTCATTTGATTTTAAAATTTTCATGTATACCCTGTCCGACTCAAAATTGTCCGCTAAAACCTTGGCGATAACAGTTTTTTGAAAAAATATATTTTTTGGGTTTTGAGGAGTGTTTTGGTGAAAAATTTTATTTTTTCGCCATTTTTTTAAGGGTTTTTTGAGAAATGTGCAAAGCGTTGCCGATGAAAATGAATTTGTCTCATAGTTCCTATCCCACTTAAAATTATGCGATAAAAACGTTGGCATTAACAGTTTTAAAAAAAAAAAATTTTTTGTTTTTGGGACTTGTTTTGGTCGAAATGGATTTTTTTCATTTTCAAGGCTCCAAATCATTTTGTATGTATATGTTTCCGTTAGACCCACCAATAAGTATACCAAAATGATCAGGGGACGAGCTGAGTTGATTTAGCCATGTCCGTCTGTCCGTCCGTCTGTCCGTTTTTTTTAACGCAAACTAGTCCCTCAATTTTTGAGATATCTTGATGAAATTTGGTAAGCAGGCATTTTTTGATGGGGGATTTGACAATTGTCGGAATCGACCGGATCGGACCACAAACACTCCTCAAAACCCAAAAGATGTTTTTTTTTTTTTCAAAAACTGTTATCGCCAAAGTTTTTAGCGGACAATTTTGAGTCGGACAGGGTATACATGAAAATTTTAAAATCAAATAAAAATTTTTTATTTAGGTCATGAAAAAAACCTTAAAAATCAAAGAAAAAAGTCAAAAAACTCAAATTTTGCAGGCTCGAAATTATTTTTTTGGGTATGCTTAGTAGAACTTTTTTTCCTGAGCCCAAAACCTGTCGAAAAATCGATGTCGCGATATGGGTTAACTTTCGTCCTTGCAAATCAACCCAGCTTAATATGCATACTCTTTACCAACTCCTCGCATACGTGTTTGAACGGCTCGACGTGTATTCCGTCATTACCCAGCTTCATTTCTTTCGGTGTAGTATTTTTCCATAATTAAGTTTGTTATTGTACTTGTACTGCACAATATCGGATATTGCCTTTTGGAATAATTGGTGATACCTCAGCCTAATACATCAAACAATTATCAATATTTAATTTTATTGATTGGGTGTGAAGTTTGAATTTTTCTCAAAACATTTAAAAATGTTTAAAACAATTTTGTTTATATGAAAAACTTAATTTGTTAGAGTTAAATTAAAGATAAAATTTGATTTGCTTCATATATAATTTTTTTTTTTTTTATTATAATTTTTTTATTTTTTATTTATTTGTTTCTTTTTACTAATATAGTAAAACAAATTTATTTATCTGCTTACATATATTTGCATCAAACTAAAAACCAATATCTGTATATATTTCTCTTCGTATGCTTCACACTTTGTAACTTAACGCGCGCAAATATTTAGAGAACAATTGAAACGTCGCAAATAATTGAAAGTCATGAGGCCATAACGCATATTAAATACGGTAAGCAAAATTTGAAAATTTGATGAAATCGAAAATGCCGAAACACATAAATGCAATAATGGTAATATAATTGTTTATATATTATTGTTTTATTTTTATATTTTGTATGCGCCATGAAATATGCTTCAAAAATGCTTGCTTGCTGCTTGCCAAACGCCCAAAAAAACACGCACGAAATTAAAATGCAACCCAATTACTGAAAAACGCCCGGCTTTTAATAGAGGAAACATTCGTCGAAGAGCGTACCGTTATCGTCGAAGAAGGTTTGAATATAGAAACTGAAGAAATGTAAAATCAAAATAAACCAAAAAGAAAACACAATTAAAAATTTATTATAAAAAAACTATATAAATAAAACAATAGTAACTAAAAAAAACCAACTCCATTAATGTCTCCAAACAAAATATGATTCAAATTTAATTTATTAAAAATTGTTTTAAAAAAACTCCCAAAAAAGTTATACAACATTTTGAAAAAAATAAAAATAAAAATAAAAACATTAGCATTAATAATACATTTTAATTAATACTATTAATACATACATAATAGAAAATTTTAAAAAATATATTTTTTAATTTAATAATAAAAAATTAAACGAAAATTTAAATATCTTAAATCTACACAATTCTAAAGTCATATATTCGCAATGAATCAAACGATCTATATAATTTCTAGAACTTTAAATCTGCCGTATGTTACAACTACTGCTAATAACAATGCTACTACTAAACTAGTCTCTACTACTAATTACGCTGATTTTTTATTAATAATAATTTAAAGCTTCTATGAAAAGCATAAAAGCAGCGGCAAATGCGTTTTTGGCTGCAATAATAAGCATACTTTATTTTACCGCTGCCTATAATATTAACCACCACTGTACTACTTAGCTCAAACTACTACCACTACTACTACTACTATACTACTACAACAAAATGTTTTTGAAAGGCTTCGTCTTCAACTAACCGTAAGCAAAATGCGTCTGCAACACCCGCTAATTTGTCATTTACTCGCTATCGCTGCACTGTTATCATATGAGCTTTTATTTATTTATTTTTTTTGCTTCTTTTTAAATTAAGCAACTTAAGTTATGCCTTACAAATACTGATAAAAAATTTGTTATTAATAATCTTTTCCACACTGCTTACAAATTCTAATAAACCATATTTTGTAAGAAAACCGCCGCTCATGAAAAATGTATGCATATCACCTCTATCGCTTATTGCACAAGCTTTACTATCCGGATAATCTCAAAAATGCTTCCACAACCATCACTGCAATAAGATATAAATAAAAAGGTAAGCGTTGAGTATAGTTCTAAGTAATATATGTATTTACAAAAACAATGTAAAAGGGAATTGTTTGTCTGTTTTGAAGATCATTATTGTTTGAACTTGTTTGTATATAACTCCTTCCGTATTATTGTATGTCTTCACAGATGTACCAATGACAACTATGTTTTAAGAATCGTAAAGTATTTAAAATAAAAATATAACAAAAAATGCACCAATGAAAATAAAGATTTCTCGCATTATTTCAATAGAATATCATTAAATTAAGACGAGCCGGACCCGTGCGCATCTTGCGCAAGCAATATAAAAGTCTCTTATCAAATATCAACAAGAATCAGCTGTTCTATAAATCAACTAAAACTTACAGCTTGCGCTGCCATCTAGCGTATTAGAGCAACTCCCAGTAATGCAGTGCAAATATTCACAATAGTGCCATAGTACAAATAGATTTCTTTGTGTGCTCCCAACCGTTTATTTTTAACAAATTATTTTTTAAAAAAATATAGCTAAACGAAAGCTCTACGACCAAAATTGCCCAAAGCACGCTAATAGCTCAATCTCCAACTTTACAACCAAGACTGTATTTATCTATTTGGATTCCAAATAAAAACAGCAATTAGAAATAATATATATGACACATAACTGTATTTTTTTTTTTTATTGAACTGTACCTAAATGAGACAAACACTTTTCAAAAAGAACAAACCAATTTCGAAAACGATCAAATAATTTCTATATTTAGATCAATTGCATATCAGAAAAGTAAAAATAAATGGAAATTTTGTACTAAATTAAGTAATGGCAGTAGAATATTTTTTTTTTGTAATTAAAAGCCGCAAACTTCGAATTAAATTCAGAAGAGAGTAATTGTTAGAGTTCGTGATTCGATTAATCGAAAATTCAAATTATTGGAATGCTATAATTACTGGTTTTCAGAATTTGATTAGTTAAAATCGAATAATCGTACATCGTTGCTGCTGCACGATTATTCGAATTTTGAAATATTCTTAGGTAAATTTTAAGCACGAAAATTTAATATTTTTCATTTTAAGCCAATGTTTGTATTCGCTAATCCAGAGCAACAGTAGCAACGAAAAATATGCTCCGGCTCTGAATATGAATAGAGTACAGCATACAGCCCATAGCGGAATGATCAAGGTGGCAGCATGGTGACATACCTACATACCTACAAACATGTAAATGTCAATGTACTTTGTTTTTGTAAATTCGTTGGACAAATGTCAAAATCGTACTGCACCGGAAGTTGATGTATCAAATCAAATAATAAAAGTTTATAATCAGCTGTGCCATGCTGCCACCTTGTATCGTTGCGCCATGGTACAGCCATTGCATAAAAATCAGTAGTCGGCGCGCCATAGTTCGATTGAACCAGGCTTGCTTCACATATCGTTGGTACAATGCCAAAGAAACGAATGTGCCATTTTTGTTTAAACGTAATATTATATATATATGTCAAATTTTGCAAAGCCCAAACAACAAATGTGCATTTTTTTTTTTTTTTATTTAAAAATCATTTTTCAATTAACATTACTTAGTGGTTTACCAAAGTAAACCTTCCAATAGTGGTTGAAAAATACAAAATTGAATCTCTATTAATTAAATCTCTTTTCTTAACAATGTCTTACGCGTTTTTCTCAACACATCAAATATGCACATTCGTTTCTTTGGCATTGGACCGACGATATATTATTGCTCTCCATCGTTCAGTTGTAAGCGCGACTGCAACGAATAAAGACTGCGTATGGTTGTCGCAAAAATGTTAAGATTCCCTGTGAGAAATATTATGATGGAGAAACGCAACTGTTAAGACCGCCCTTCCGTAATAAGTTCATGGTCTAAACATATATAGGGTGGATTTCTACCCTTTTAGATTTGTTAGAGGTTATCAATATGAGTTTTTTTGTTTTGATTATTTTAACAGGGGTTTAGTAGTTTCATTCAGGACACACTTTTTTCTAGGGAAACCCTGAAATGTGTTTGTATGACATGGGTATCAAATGGAAGGTATTAAAGAGTATTTTAAAAGGGACGCCATTTCGCGATATCGCCATAAAGGTGGACCAAGGGTGACTCTAGAATGTGCTTGTACGATATGGGAATCAAATGAAGGGCGTTAATGAGTATTTTAAAAGGTAGTGAGCCTTTGTTCTACAGGTCGACGCCTTTTCGAAATATCGCCATATAGGTGGACCAGGGGTGACTCTGGAATGTGTTTGTACGATATGGGAATCAAATTAGAGGTGTTAATGAGTATTTTAAAAGGGAGTGGGCCTTAGTTCCATAGGTGGATGGCTTTTCGAGATATCGCCATAAAGGTGGACCAGGGTGACTCTAGAATTTGTTTGTACGTTATGGGTATCAAATGAAAGGTGTTAATGAGTATTTTTAAAGGGAGTGGGCCTTAGTTCTATAGGTGGACGCCTTTTCGAGATATCGCCATAAAGGTGGACCAGTGGTGACTCTAGAATGTATTTGTACGATATGGGTATCAAATTAAAGGTATTAATGAGGGGTTTAAAAGATAGTGGTGGTAGTTGTATATCTGAAGGCGTTTTCGAGATATCGACCAAAATGTGGACCAGGGTGGCCCAGAACATCATCTGTCGGGTACCGCTAATTTATTTATATGTATATGTAATACCACGAACAATATTCCTGTCAATATTCCAAGGGCTTTTGAGTTCGCCCTGCAGAACTTTTTCATTTTATTGTACTTAATATGGAAGGTGTGACACCCATTTTACAAAGTTTTTTCTAAAGTTATATTTTGCGTCAATAAACCAATCAAATTACCATGTTTCATCCCTTTTTTCATATTTGGTATAGAATTATGGCATTTTTCTCATTTTTCGTAATTTTCGATATCGAAAAAGTGGGCGTGGTCATAGTCGGATTTCGGCCATTTTATATACCAAGATATAGTGAGTTCAGATAAGTACGGAACTAAGTTTAGTAAGATATATCTGTTTTTGCTCAAGTTATCGTGTTAACGGCCGAACGGAAGGACAGACGGTCGACTGTGTATAAAAACTGGGCGTGGCTTCAACCGATTTCGCCCATTTTCATTTAAATTAAAAAGGCGGAGCCACGCGCATTTTGAAATTTTCTTTTATTTTTGTATTTTGTTGCACCATATTATTACTGCAGTTGAATGTTGACATAATTTACTTATATACTGTAAAGATATTCATTTTTTTTGAAAGTGGGCGTGTTCGTCATCGGATTTTGCTAATTTTTATTAAGCTCACATATAGGAATAGGAGTAACGCTCTTGCCAAATTTCATCATAGTATCTTCAACGACTGCCAAATTACAGCTTGCAAAACTTTCAAATTACCTTCTTTCAAAAGTGGGCGGTGCCACGGCCATTGTCCAAAATTTTACTAATTTTCTATTCTACGTCATAAGGTCAACCCACCTACCAAGTTTCATCGCTTTATCCGTCTTTGGTAATGAATTATCGCACTTTTTCGGTTTTTCGAAATTTTCGATATCGAAAAAGTGGGCGTTGTTATAGTCCGATTGCGTTCATTTTAAATAGCGATCTGAGATGAGTGCTCTGGAACCTACATACCAAATTTCATCAAGATACCCCGAAATTTACTCAAGATATCGTGTTTACGGACGGACGGACGGACCGACATGGCTAAATAAATTTCTTTTTTCGCCCAGATCATTTTGATATATAGAAGTCTATATCTATCTCGATTAGTTTATGCCGTTACGGATTACCGTTATGCGAACAAAGTTAATATACTCTGTGGGCTCTGCTCAGCTGAGTATAAAAATTAATATACCGTGTTTAAAGTAACTTAGTAAAATAGTCAAAAAATTTTACATAAATGAACCTTTATGTTTTTTAACATTCTGCACTTTTCTGGTGACACCTGCATTAGTTTCAGAGATATGATATTTTAAGCGACTGATCGCCACTATTGCGCTATTTTCCTTGTGAAGCCACTTCTACAATCCAAGATTCATGTGCATTCACATGTAAAAATATCGGTTACCCATCGAAGCGCCTATGACTTAATAAATTAAAGGACTTGGGAATGTTCCAACATATTTCAGAATCAAAAAAATCAAATTTTCCAAAAATACATATACGTTCCCATTTTAACTTTATTTTCCTGCTGGGATGGTCTTGCTCTCGCTCTCACTAATACACTCACATTTAAATTTTTGGCGTCCACTGATAAAAAGTTGTAGTAATGCTCTGGCGCTGATATGGGCTATGTCGTGTTTTAGAGCGCAGCAAAATAAAAACTAGGGATGGTAGACTACTTGTAGCGGAGCGCAAGGGTATGTAGGGCGTCGCCTTTTGTGATCATTTCGGTAAATCCCGAAAGGTTTTAGGGGGACTATTTCGCTGTCATTTCGGGATGGTTATAGGAATCATTCGGGATTATATGGGAATGGTTGTAGGGGCTGTTTCGAATCAGTTCGGGTCAACATGAGGTGGTCTTCGAGAATATTCCGGGGTTATTTTGGGTTCATTTTGAAGCTATTTCGGGGTCATTTTGGTACTATTTCGTGGTTCTTCCCTGGCCATTTCGAGGTCAATTTGTGAATTTCGAAATTGTTTTGGAAACTGTTACGGGGTTATTTCGCGATCGTTTCTGGATACTTCGAGGTAATTTGAGGTTTACTTCGTGATACTTCCGTGGTCATTTCGAAGCCAATTTGTGGTCATTTGCTGATGATCTTGGCCAGGGTCGTTTAGGGATCACTGCGGAATAATTTCGGAATGGTTTTGGGGACTATTTCGGGCTAAACTTGAAGTAATTTTGTAAAGATATTGGGGAATGATGGGGTGACTTAAGGATCACTTCGCAGCACGTTCGAGATAGTATTGAAAACTATTTCCAGACTCCGCCAGGGCCATTTCGATACCAGCTTTTGGTCATTTCCTTATCATTTTGTGGGCTATTTCCATAGTTAGTTCGAGGTCAATCGAGATTAATTTGGAAATCACTTCGGGGTTTATTTCTGTTCTCTTCGGTATGATCTTTAAATTTAATTCGGGGTCCTACCGGGGTAATTTTACGATAATTGTGGACCCTTAAATGATCAAGAAATGGTCCTGGAAGGACTCCAAAATTGCGCCCAATAGCATCACGAAATTAAACTAAAGTGATCTCCAAACGATCAAGATTTGTACATGCATGGACTATAATTATTATTTTCCTAAATGCTCTTTAGAATTTCATTTTCTCTGCTCTGAAATAAATTTAATATTTTCTGCAAAAATGTTTGCCACCTTCAGAATTTAATTTCAAAACATATTTTCCCGTTACTTAACGCATTTTCCCGTTTCTCGAATATTGTTTTATTTCGGCTTCCCTAAATGCATTTGAGCTTTTCTCAATACATTTGCACCTTGCTAAAATATCTTTTAGAACATAATGCTTTACTCCTCTAGAATACATTTCCTTCCTTTTAATTAAAATTGCCCTTTTGCTATATAACTCTGATTTCAATGCAGGCCTTACTTCTTGACGGCTGCCTTGGTGTGGTGGTAGGGAGCACACCTACCACACCGAAGGTCCTGAGCCCAAGCACCGAGCAAAGCGACATAAAAAATAAAGTAAACCATTATTTTTTTTTTTAAGTTTACCCGTCTTGCAGCTGCCATTCAGAGTCGCCAGAAAACACGTACGTCGCCCCCCCCCCCCCCCCCCCCCCGACAGTTTGTAGGAAAAAATTAAAAAGGAGCATGGCGCAAATTAGAATAAAAGCTCGACCTAAATTCATTTGGAGTTATTTATTTTTTTCATTTTCTTCTTGCAAATGGAAACGTCTTTACAAATATAAATGAAGTTTTTGTTATTTAAACTTTTTGACAAGACCCAATGCAAGGAAATCCTATGCTTTCACTCAAATAGGAATTGGAAGTACAAATAATAGCAATGAGCTGAAGGTATTTTATCATTATTTTACCTGACCCGATTACCGAGATCAGCTTTGTTTTTCACTGCAACCCCTCTTGCCAAATTCATATGGGACTCGCAAGTCCTGTCTTAACGATTTTCATTCGAGATACATAGAACGAGTCAGCTTCTACGTCAGCGAGCATGCTACCTGGGATGGTCGACCTACTACTTTAATGTTGTTTGCAAAACGTACGGGATCTTTATCCAGCAAAGTACTATCATTTTTTTAAATTTTAATTGGAAAGATAAAAAGATCGGCAGTAAATCCCTAGAAATAGATGAAAATGATTTTCAGAAAACACAACCGAAAAAAATGTTTTTAGATTGAATTTTGTGAATGAATAGGGGCTGCCTAATAATTTTGTATAATCTTTTTTAATCTGAAATAATGCAAGGAATCTGTACTTTTTCCGATAAACCGCCTGTATATACACATTACTTATCAAACTAGAACATAACAAATACTCACAACATTGCTGCCTTGGTTACATACTTACATTAGTCATATACTTACGTCCTTAAAAACTTAACACCCATCCAAGAGCACGACAATTTTTTACTTACTTAATACATTCGCATTCGCAGAAACAACAGCACCTTTGCTAGATGACAAAATCATACAAGAAGTGCAACAACAACAACAACATGAACAAACAATTATCATACAAAAACAACAACAAGCGGCTAAAGATATTGTACATAAAAGTGAAAAGATCACACGGAAGAAGAAAAAGAATCAATCACAACAAATTCAAAAACTTGAAGTCCAAGAAAGTGTAGAAATTCAAGAAGAACAAAAACAAACAATAACCATACAACAAGACTTACAAGTACATGAAGTGGTTGATAATCTCTACACCGACACAGTTATGAATATAAAATCTGAAAACATACCATACGAAACGATACCAATTCAAACACTACCCCAAGAAAATATCGAAACAACAGCACTAACACAAGTACCACAAGTTGCGTCAGAACAGCCTGAGTTGAAAAAGGTACACGCCGAAATAGCACCAGTGCAGACTGTGGCTATGCATGAGGAATCAAATATGCTCGAATCGGAAGAGGAGCTCCGACCACAACGTAAGCAGAGAGGTGAAAAATTGTACGAAAGCATCACCGAAGTAGAACGTCGTGCGCCAGAAGTTGCTGAAGTAGAAACCAAGCAAGTTGCTACAGAGTTATTAAGCGATAAACAGCCAAAACTAGCGAAAGCTTTACCTACTATGGATAAATCAGAGTCTGTAACAGTAGATCAGCCACTCATTGAAAATACAATCGCTGATTTGGAAAGCGCCATGCTAACTGAACAACACGCCAAGGCCACACTGATGCCATATAATATACCAGAAAATTTAGAGCTAACCACAGCAGAGACAGTTGTTGAGCTGCCTAAACAAAAGGAAAGCGAAAAGCCTACAGAGGAGGCTACCACAGAATATGTGCCATACAAGAGCGTGATTGTTGAACAACCTATTACTACAGAAATAACTGAAACGGCAGATGATTATAAACCCTTGTTGGACGAAAAGCAGCTACCTGTAGCTCTTGTAAGCTCAGATGCTAGCATCGAAGTGCTGGAAGTACAGGCACAAGATACAACTAAAGATTTTAAAAAGAAACAGCTACCGCTTGACAATAAAATACAAATGAACATGGTAGAACATTTAGCATATGTGACAAAAGAGGAAAAAACGGTAGATAAAGAAAATGTCTACGAACAGCCAAGTGCGCCAACAAAATTATTGGCTGATGTAGAGATTACGCCCCAAACTGAGTCCCTGGAAGTGACACAAAGTGAAGCGGCCGAAAGTGTGCTGGAGCTTAAAGCGCAGAAAGAGCCTGAAACCGTCAAAGCATTCGAAAACCTAGTGCTACAACAAAGTCTAATAGGCACACAACCTGATCAACAAAGCCCAACTGCAGAGGTACCACAGAATGAAATGGTTACCAAGCAGGCTGCACTAAGTTTTGTGGAAAATATACATTTTATCGGCGAAGAAACAAATATGCTTGAAGAACGACCAGCGGAATTAAAACACGCTGCAGAACGAAAAATGGCCGCAGCACATGCTGAACAAACCAATAATCTAGTCGTAGGACAAGTCAACGAAACGCTGACAGAAGAACGTACAACAACGCTGCCACAAGACATGCCTCAGCCAGGCAAGCTAACAAAGACTGAACTAACAGCAGCAACTGCTGTAGCCTTGGGTGAAGAAAATCTAATTTGTGATGCGCCCTCTGAGGTCGTTAGTGCACAACCCAGTCCACAATATAGCAAAATTGGGTACGAAAGTGCGACTACTGTAGCTGATGTGGGCACTGTACAATCGCACGATAAGGAAATACCGTTGCAGATTGAAAAACCAGATACTGCAGCAGCGAAATATAATTTTGTAGAGCAAACTTCAATTTCAATTAAAGACAATCAAATGCTCGAGATGCAAGGTGACTTGCAGGCTGTACCGCAACAGCAAGGTCAAACAGTGAGTCAGAAGCAAAGTGAAATCGACTTGAAAGCGCCTAGCGTGCTGCATGTACAGCCACAGCTAGCGTCAGCAGCTCTAGCCACAGAAGCACCCAAGCCAGTAGAAGCTATAAAGAAATACGACAACGTATTTGGTGGTGGCATTTGTGAAATGCAATCCATATTGGAAACGCATACAGAGCTCACGATAACTGAGCATGCAGTTGAGAGAACCGCATCACCAAGTCCAGGCAAAGCTATGCAACCGCTTAACATCTATGAGGTACAAACAACAGAAACGAATGAAATTCTGCACATGCCGGAAGTGCCAGCATTGCAGAAATTACACCAGACTGCAGCGGACACATATTTGCCTGTGGAGCAGTCTGAGGTGTTGGCGTTGGACACAGCACGTGACGTTGAGCAACAAAGTCAAGCATCAACAACTGTGGCTAATTTTAGCCTACAAACCCAAAGCGGTACAAATGTGCATGAGCAAACGCTATTAGATGCGGCAACACGACTTACTACCGAAGAATTACCATTAAAGCAAGCTATAAGCGTAGACTTTGAATTAACTACACAACAACTTGAAATCATTACTATAGCAACGCATGACAAGGAAACACCACTGGCACAAATAGAGCAACCTGCTGCAAAGGAAGCGCATATGCTTACCACAGATAGTTTTTCCGTTCCCTATACACAAACTACGCAACCCGCTGAAGCTGTAGGAGCAATTGCGGAGCTGCAAGTGAGTGAGCAACATGCGCTCTATAACTACAAAGAGTTGGTATCGTCAGTGCAGGGAGAGAACGAAGTGCTAGAGGGTGTTAAGGATTATCAAAGCAAACCGACACCTGTAGGCAGTGTAGCCAGTACAGAGTGGGTACCAAGTAAATCAGCTGTCGAAGTATGCACCACTCTAATCAGCGAGCGTGAAGAGTTGCATGATAGCGTAAGGCCACATGAAAAAGGTACAGCAGAGTTGAAACTTAATGAGACAACACAAAAGGCCGCTATAACAGAGAAACCTTACATACATGATACAACTGGTGAACTCAAAGGAGTTAAGTCGTTAGAAACAAAAGTGAAGCCGATAACGGAGCAGAACCATGAAGTGTTGATGCGCGAAGAGCAAGTATACGAAAAAGAAACCAATCTGGCGGCTTACCAGAGAGACAAAGCATATTCAGCCAATATGAGCTTCAACACAGAAGATGCAAAAGTAATTGAACAAAATGTGTTGTATGAGCGTGAGCAACTTTACAAGCAGGGAGAAGTACCACACATGGCAACAGCACAATCTATAGCACCAGAAAGCGTACTTAAATTACCGCTAAGCGCTAATGTTCTCGATATGGACAGTGTTGGCGAAGTGGATACACTAAAAATGCCCCTCACTTCAGCGATTTCACAATACCAAAATCTGAATGAGACAATCATCTCAGAAATTATAGCTTATGAAGACTCACGTCCCGATGCTATGCATTTACAAAAGCATGAAGAAAAGCCGCTAGAAAGTAAATTAACGTTAGCTGAACACGCCGCAATAGCGAGTGAAAATTTAGCGATTGAAGATGCCAAACTCTTCAAGGACAAACCCCAATTCAACGAAAAGTATGCACGATTCGCTGCTGCCGAGACACGGCATGCGCCACAATTTGAGCAAACAAATATTTTAGATGCCACAAGCGCTTTGCCAGCAACTGAACTGAAAGAAGCAACAGCAAAAGCAGGAACCGAGCAGAATTTACTTACAACAAATGTTATCAAAGAAGCAAATATTTATGAAAATGTCGCGTCTGCTAAAGATACGACAGCAGCAATAGCGCAGCATGCCGGCATTACACACGAACCTCAACATTTGCCCATCATACAAACCGAGCAGCACGTCGAGCGTGAAGGTCAGCTAAGGTCAACAAAAGAAATAGCAGCGACACAAGCAACTGATACCGCCCTAACCAAATCACTAGGTTTACCTTTAGTGAATGAAACGTTGGCCGTAGAGGCATCTGTACCGCTAACAAACGACGCTGCAACACAGCTAAAACAAATCAAGTCTACAATAGTTGGGCCTAATTATGAAGTACTTGCAACGCAACCGCAAACATATGAAGAAACAAATGAGTTGTTAACGAAAGATAAAGCGCCAGCAATCACGCCAAATCTTAATTTAGAAAACATTTACAGTCCTGCACAGGTTGAAACACAAACAAACATATACGCAAAAGAAAGCGATATGCAAAATTTCAAAAGCGACCTACAACATGCAATGCCTTTTGTGGAGGGTATGTTGTCTGAAACTATAACAAGTGCCGTAACACCATATGACGAAACTGGGCCTCTACAGCACTTAGAATACACAACAAAAGCGGCTGAATCAAATGCAGCAAATGGGTATGCTCTAGCACAGCTCGAAAGTATGACTATGCTTCTAGACAAAGAGAAACCTTTAGAGACTAAAGACAGAAGCGTAAGCGCTAAACCTTACATTGAGGGCACACAACACGAAACGCTGACAACAGATGTCGCAGCTGTTGAACAATTAACCGATCTACAATTGGAACAAGACAAAGATGGTAAACGCGCAATTGAGCTTATGGAAAGTGGTCCATGTCGAGCGAAAACAATCAACACAACACTTTTATTTGAAAAAGAACGCTTGACCGATGCTGAAACACCTTTAAAACAAACTGCTATACCAACAATTGCCGATATACACAATGATAAATCGATTACTGAGCAAACTTCATATGAAAATTTAATACCACTGGCAAACGATAAAGTAACACCGCAACAAGCTAGCGCTAGCACGGATACTAAGTTAACGAGAGCACATATAACAACACTACAAGAAACGCTAACAAAAGAAACAGACCTGACGAGCGCAGATAAGCCCGTAGAAGGTAAAGCAAGAATTATACATGATCAACAAAATATAGCGCATACAACAGAAGAAACAATAGGCATGCAACCTCTAACGGATATATATGATTTGAAAAAACCAACACAGGTGGTAGCGCAAGCAACGCATGCCAATTTGAACGAAAGCACAAATGTTAGTGAATCCCAACTATATGAGGGTACGAGTTCATTACGGACAGAAATGCCCACAAAAATAATACCACAAACTAATGTCGTAGATAGACAATCGAAAACAGCGGAGAATACACAAGTTGATGTTTTTGAAAGTGCTTTAGAAGTTGGTGATTTTAAACCGCATAGTGTGGATAATTTACAATCAACTGTCGTCTTAACCAAATTAAGAGCGCCTCTAATTGATGAGATTACCAGCAAACCTACTGTTGAAAGCATACAAACTAAAAAACCGAAGTATGAAACAGCAACTGCGTTAACAGATGAGAAGGATAATCTAATTGTAAACACATTAACAACATACGAAAGTACGGAAAAATTACCGTTGCAACAAATACCGGATAATCAGAAGGCGGAATTATGTTTAACCGATACTGAATATACAGCCATCATAAATCTGCCCCTTACATCCGATATGACGAGCAATTTAAGTGAGAATAACAGAAGAGATTTTGATTACGCTGGCATAGAAATTACACCACATAGTACATATTTGCATGAACAAACAACAATACAAGATAATATCAAAACTTTGGATACAAGCACACCTAAATGGGATACGGCAAATATTAAAATTATTCCACAACATGCAATTGATAGTAAGGATTTACACACCTTCGAGCAAACGATTCCTCATTCCAAAGATTTAGCAATTAATGAAAGTACAACCACAACACCTATACTACAACCACAGCTTACAACAAAGACAGCAATAAATAGTGCACAGCTCATACTTGAAAATACAGTACCATACAAAGATATTTCACCAACAAATAAATCTGTTGAAATAACAAGAACTTATCAGCCACATATATCATACGATGAAGAAAGTGTTTATGAATTCGAAAAAGAAATCAAATTAACACCAACAAAACAAAAATCGCAAAACCTACAAACACCAAGTGAACAACCAAATTACATTTTACCATTACAACACATGGAAATAATTAACGAAAGCGAATTAGCTATATGTGATAAAGAGATGTTACCTAAACCAATAACAATGCCCATAGTAGAGACTGTTGAATCTGTAGACGCAATTACTGTTGAAGTAGTGTCACCATATACTTTAACTGGTTCTATAAAAGATGATAGAGTAGCACATTTAAAGCCTAATTACATACAAGAAAGCGAGGTTGAAAATTTAGAAATAGAAATACTTTGTGTAAAAAGTTCTATCGGTAAGTACTATTACCACTTAATATCTCACAGGGATTTTTTTATATGGCGTTATACTTATTTCGACCCAAGCGAGCCCCCAAAATTAAACAAAACACATATGACACACAAGTTTAGATATAATAGTATAACACCAACAAAACAAAACTGTACCAAATTAACCAACATTCTTTTACACAGACACACCGAAAAAAACTCTCACCACAAAACACAAAACACAACAACAAAAAACACTTATTCAAGAAGACGCCGCTCAGATCTCGAAAATATCTAAAGAAACGAATATCACAGAAGCTCTCATCAAAAAGGTGAAGGGTGACAAACAAGAAGTCACCAAGATAGAAACCGTGGAAGAAGATGACAAGCAGCCAGAAACAACTGTCACAGTTGAGGAAACTCCCGTAGAAGAGGCGCCCGAGTATGTCAAAGAAATGCCTGAAGAAGTTCGCGTTGTAGAAACTGTTTCTGAAGATGGCAAACCAAAGAAGAAAAAGATTCGCACTCGTGTCATCAAAAAGGTTAAGGGTGGCAAACAAGAAGTCACCAAGATAGAAACCGTCGAAGAAGATGACAAGCAACCAGAAACAACTGTCACAGTTGAGGAAACTCCTGTTGAAGAGGCGCCCGAGGATGTCAAAGAAATGCCTGAAAAAGTTCGTGTTGTAGAAACTGTTTCTGAAGATGGCAAATCAAAGAAGAAAAAGATTCGCACTCGTGTCATCAGAAAAGTTAAGGGTGGCAAACAAGAAGTCACCAAAATAGAAACTGTCGAAGAAGATGACAAGCAACCAATAACAACTGTCACAGTTGAGGAAACTCCTGTAGAAGAGGCGCCCGAGGATGTCAAAGAAATGCCTGAAGAAGTTCGTGTTGTAGAAACTGTTTCTGAAGATGGCAAACCAAAGAAGAAAAAGATTCGCACTCGTGTCATCAAAAAGGTTAAGGGTGGCAAACAAGAAGTCACCAAGATAGAAACCGTCGAAGAAGATGACAAGCAACCAGAAACAACTATCACAGTTGAGGAAACTACTGTTGAAGAGGCGCCCGAGGATGTCAAAGAAATGCCTGCAGAAGTTCGTGTTGTAGAAACTGTTTCTGAAGATGGCAAACCAAAGAAGAAAAAGATTCGCACTCGTGTCATCAAAAAGGTTAAGGGTGGCAAACAAGAAGTCACCAAAATAGAAACTGTCGAAGAAGATGACAAGCAACCAATAACAACTGTCACAGTTGAGGAAACTCCTATAGAAGAGGCGCCCGAGGATATCAAAGAAATGCCTGAAGATGTTCGTGTTGTAGAAACTGTTTCTGAAGATGGCAAACCAAAGAAGAAAAAGATTCGCACTCGTGTCTTTAAAAAGGTTAAGGGTGGCAAACAAGAAGTCACCAAGATAGAAACCGTCGAAGAAGATGACAAGCAACCAAAAACAATTGTCACAGTTGAGGAAACTCCTGTTGAAGAGGCGCCCGAGGATGCCAAAGAAATGTCTGAAGAAGTTCGTGTTATAGAAACTGTTTCTGAAGATGGCAAACCAAAGAAGAAAAAGATTCGCACTCGTGTCATCAAAAAGGTTAAGGGTGGCAAACAAGAAGTCACCAAGATAGAAACCGTCGAAGAAGATGATAATAAACCAGAAGCAACTGTCACAGTTGAGGAAACTCCTGTTGAAGAGGCGCCTGAGGATGTCAAAGAAATGCCTGAAGAAGTTCGTATTGTAGAAACTATTTCTGAAGACGGCAGACCAAAGAAGAAAAAGATTCGCAATCGTGTCATCAAAAAGGTTAAGGGTAGCAAACTAGAAGTCACCAAGATAGAAACCGTCGAAGAAGATGATAAGCAACCAGAAACAACTGTCACAGTTGAGGAAACTACTGTTGAAGAGGCGCCCGAGGATGTCAAAGAAATGCCTGCAGAAGTTCGTGTTGTAGAAACTGTTTCTGAAGATGGCAAACCAAAGAAGAAAAAGATTCGCACTCGTGTCATCAAAAAGGTTAAAGGTGGCAAACAAGAAGTCACCAAAATAGAAACTGTCGAAGAAGATGACAAGCAACCAATAACAACTGTCACAGTTGAGGAAACTCCTATAGAAGAGGCGCCCGAGGATATCAAAGAAATGCCTGAAGATGTTCGTGTTGTAGAAACTGTTTCTGAAGATGGCAAACCAAAGAAGAAAAAGATTCGCACTCGTGTCTTTAAAAAGGTTAAGGGTGGCAAACAAGAAGTCACCAAGATAGAAACCGTCGAAGAAGATGACAAGCAACCAGAAACAACTGTCACAGTTGAGGAAACTCCTGTTGAAGAGGCGCCCGTGGATGTCAAAGAAATGCCTGAAGAAGTTCGTGTTGTAGAAACTGTTTCTGAAGACGGCAAGCCAAAGAAGAAAAAAATTCGCACTCGTGTCATCAAAAAGGTTAAGGGTAGCAAACAAGAAGTCACCAAGATAGAAACCGTCGAAGAAGATGATAAGCAACCAGAAACAACTGTCACAGTTGAGGAAACTCCTGTTGACGAGGCGCCCGAGGATGTCAAAGAAATGCCTGAAGAAGTTCGTGTTGTAGAAACTATTTCTGAAGACGGCAGACCAAAGAAGAAAAAGATTCGCACTCGTGTCATCAAAAAGGTTAAGGGTAGCAAACAAGAAGTCACCAAGATAGAAACCGTCGAAGAAGATGATAAGCAACCAGAAACAACTGTCACAGTTGAGGAAACTCCTGTTGACGAGGCGCCCGAGGATGTCAAAGAAATGCCTGAAGAAGTTCGTGTTGTAGAAACTATTTCTGAAGACGGCAGACCAAAGAAAAAAAAGATTCGCACTCGTGTCATCAAAAAGGTTAAGGGTAGCAAACAAGAAGTCACCAAGATAGAAACCGTCGAAGAAGATGATAAGCAACCAGAAACAACTGTCACAGTTGAGGAAACTCCTGTTGAAGAGGCGCCCGAGGATGTCAAAGAAATGCCTGAAGAAGTTCGTGTTGTAGAAACTGTTTCTGAAGACGGCAAACCAAAGAAGAAAAAGATTCGCACTCGTGTCATCATAAAGGTTAAGGGTGGCAAACAAGAAGTCACCAAGATAGAAACCGTCGAAGAAGATGATAAGCAACCAGAAACAACTGTCACAGTTGAGGAAACTCCTGTTGACGAGGCGCCCGAGGATGTCAAAGAAATGCCTGAAGAAGTTCGTGTTGTAGAAACTATTTCTGAAGACGGCAGACCAAAGAAGAAAAAGATTCGCACTCGTGTCATCAAAAAGGTTAAGGGTAGCAAACAAGAAGTCACCAAGATAGAAACCGTCGAAGAAGATGATAAGCAACCAGAAACAACTGTCACAGTTGAGGAAACTCCTGTTGAAGAGGCGCCCGAGGATGTCAAAGAAATGCCTGAAGAAGTTCGTGTTGTAGAAACTGTTTCTGAAGACGGCAAACCAAAGAAGAAAAAGATTCGCACTCGTGTCATCAAAAAGGTTAAGGGTGGCAAACAAGAAGTCACCAAGATAGAAACCGTCGAAGAAGATGACAAGCAACCAGAAACAACTGTCACAGTTGAGGAAACTCCTGTTGACGAGGCGCCCGAGGATGTCAAAGAAATGCCTGAAGAAGTTCGTGTTGTAGAAACTATTTCTGAAGACGGCAGACCAAAGAAGAAAAAGATTCGCACTCGTGTCATCAAAAAGGTTAAGGGTAGCAAACAAGAAGTCACCAAGATAGAAACCGTCGAAGAAGATGACAAGCAACCAGAAACAACTGTCACAGTTGAGGAAACTCCTGTTGAAGAGGCGCCCGGGGATGTCAAAGAAATGCCTGAAGAAGTTCGGGTTATAGAAACTTTTTCTGAAGACGGCAAGCCAAAGAAGAAAAAAATTCGCACTCGTGTCATCAAAAAGTTTAAGGGTGGCAAACAAGAAGTCACCAAGATAGAAACCGTCGAAGAAGATGATAAGCAACCAGAAACAACTGTCACAGTTGAGGAAACTCCTGTTGAAGAGGCGCCCGAGGATGTCAAAGAAATGCCTGAAGAAGTTCGTGTTGTAGAAACTATTTCTGAAGACGGCAGGCCAAAAACGAAAAAGATTCGCACTCGTGTCATCAAAAAGGTTAAGGGTAGCAAACAAGAAGTCACCAAGATAGAAACCGCCGAAGAAGATGACAAGCAACCAGAAACAACTGTCACAGTTGAGGAAACTCCTGTTGAAGAGGCGCCCGGGGATGTCAAAGAAATGCCTGAAGAAGTTCGGGTTATAGAAACTGTTTCTGAAGACGGCAGACCAAAGAAGAAAAAGATTCGCACTCGTGTCATCAAAAAGGTTAAGGGTAGCAAACAAGAAGTCACCAAGATAGAAACCGTCGAAGAAGATGACAAGCAACCAGAAACAACTGTCACAGTTGAGGAAACTCCTGTTGAAGAGGCGCCCGTGGATGTCAAAGAAATGCCTGAAGAAGTTCGTGTTGTAGAAACTGTTTCTGAAGACGGCAAGCCAAAGAAGAAAAAAATTCGCACTCGTGTCATCAAAAAGGTTAAGGGTGGCAAACAAGAAGTCACCAAGATAGAAACCGTCGAAGAAGATGATAAGCAACCAGAAACAACTGTCACAGTTGAGGAAACTCCTGTTGACGAGGCGCCCGAGGATGTCAAAGAAATGCCTGAAGAAGTTCGTGTTGTAGAAACTATTTCTGAAGACGGCAGACCAAAGAAGAAAAAGATTCGCACTCGTGTCATCAAAAAGGTTAAGGGTAGCAAACAAGAAGTCACCAAGATAGAAACCGTCGAAGAAGATGACAAGCAACCAGAAACAACTGTCACAGTTGAGGAAACTCCTGTTGAAGAGGCGCCCGAGGATGTCAAAGAAATGCCTGAAGAAGTTCGTGTTGTAGAAACTGTTTCTGAAGACGGCAAACCAAAGAAGAAAAAGATTCGCACTCGTGTCATCATAAAGGTTAAGGGTGGCAAACAAGAAGTCACCAAGATAAAAACCGTCGAAGAAGATGACAAGCAACCAGAAACAACTGTCACAGTTGAGGAAACTCCTGTTGAAGGGGCGCCCGAGGATGTCAAAGAAATGCCTGAAGAAGTTCGTGTTGTAGAAACTATTTCTGAAAACGGCAGACCAAAGAAGAAAAAGATTCGCACTCGTATCATCAAAAAGGTTAAGGATGGCAAACAAGAAGTCACCAAGATAGAAACCGTCGAAGAAGATGATAAGCAACCAGAAACAACTGTCACAGTTGAGGAAACTCCTGTTGAAGAGGCGCCCGAGGATGTCAAAGAAATGCCTGAAGAAGTTCGTGTTGTAGAAACTATTTCTGAAGACGGCAGATCAAAGAAGAAAAAGATTCGCACTCGTGTCATCAAAAAGGTTAAGGGTAGCAAACAAGAAGTCACCAAGATAGAAACCGTCGAAGAAGATGACAAGCAACCAGAAACAACTGTCACAGTTGAGGAAACTACTGTTGAAGAGGCGCCCGAGGATGTCAAAGAAATGCCTGAAGAAGTTCGTGTTGTAGAAACTGTTTCTGAAGATGGCAAACCAAAGAAGAAAAAGATTCGCACTCGTGTCATCAAAAAGGTTAAGGGTGGCAAACAAGAAGTCACCAAGATAGAAACCGTCGAAGAAGATGACAAGCAACCAGAAACAACTGTCACAGTTGAGGAAACTCCTGTTGAAGAGGCGCCCGAGGATGTCAAAGAAATGCCTGAAGAAGTTCGTGTTATAGAAACTGTTTCTGAAGATGGCAAACCAAAGAAGAAAAAGATTCGCACTCGTGTCATCAAAAAGGTTAAGGGTGGCAAACAAGAAGTCACTAAGATAGAAACCGTCGAGGAAGATGATAAGCAACCAGAAACAACTGTCACAGTTGAGGAAACTCCTGTTGAAGAGGCGCCTGAGGATGTCAAAGAAATGCCTGAAGAAGTTCGTATTGTAGAAACTATTTCTGAAGACGGCAGGCCAAAGAAGAAAAAGATTCGCACTCGTGTCATCAAAAAGGTTAAGGATGGCAAACAAGAAGTCACTAAGATAGAAACCGTCGAAGAAGATGATAAGCAACCAGAAACAACTGTCATAGTTGAGGAAACTCCTGTTGAAGAGGCGCCTGAGGATGTCAAAGAAATGCCTGAAGAAGTTCGTATTGTAGAAACTATTTCTGAAAACGGCAGACCAAAGAAGAAAAAGATTCGCACTCGTGTCATCAAAAAGGTTAAGGATGGCAAACAAGAAGTCACCAAGATAGAAACCGTCGAAGAAGATGATAAGCAGCCAGAAACAACTGTCACAGTTGAGGAAACTCCTGTTGAAGAGGCGCCCGAGGATGTTAAAGAAATGCCTGAAGAAGTTCGTGTTATAGAAACTGTTTCTGAAGATGGCAAACCTAAGAAGAAAAAGATTCGCACTCGTGTAATCAAAAAGGTTAAGGGTGGCAAACAAGAAGTCACTAAGATAGAAACCGTCGAAGAAGATGATAAGCAACCAGAAACAACTGTCACAGTTGAGGAAACTCCTGTTGAAGAGGCGCCTGAGGATGTCAAAGAAATGCCTGAAGAAGTTCGTATTGTAGAAACTATTTCTGAAGACGGCAGACCAAAGAAGAAAAAGATTCGCACTCGTGTCATCAAAAAGGTTAAGGATGGCAAACAAGAAGTCACCAAGATAGAAACCGTCGAAGAAGATGATAAGCAACCAGAAACAACTGTCACAGTTGAGGAAACTCCTGTTGAAGAGGCGCCTGAGGATGTCAAAGAAATGCCTGAAGAAGTTCGTATTGTAGAAACTATTTCTGAAGACGGCAGACCAAAGAAGAAAAAGATTCGCACTCGTGTCATCAAAAAGGTTAAGGATGGCAAACAAGAAGTCACCAAGATAGAAACCGTCGAAGAAGCTGATAAGCAACCAGAAACAACTGTCACAGTTGAGGAAACTCCTGCTGAAGAGGCGCCCGAGGATGTCAAAGAAATGCCTGAAGAAGTTCGTGTTGTAGAAACTATTTCTGAAGACGGCAGACCAAAGAAGAAAAAGATTCGCACTCGTGTTATCAAAAAGGTTAAGGGTGGCAAACAAGAAGTCACTAAGATAGAAACCGTCGAAGAAGATGATAAGCAACCAGAAACAACTGTCACAGTTGAGGAAACTCCTGTTGAAGAGGCGCCTGAGGATGTCAAAGAAATGCCTGAAGAAGTTCGTATTGTAGAAACTATTTCTGAAGACGGCAGACCAAAGAAGAAAAAGATTCGCACTCGTGTCATCAAAAAGGTTAAGGATGGCAAACAAGAAGTCACCAAGATAGAAACCGTCGAAGAAGATGATAAGCAACCAGAAACAACTCTCACAGTTGAGGAAACTCCTGTAGAAGAGGCGCCCGAGGATGTCAAAGAAATGCCTGAAGATGTTCGCGTTGTAGAAACTGTTTCTGAAGATGGCAAACCAAAGAAGAAAAAGATTCGCACTCGTGTCATCAAAAAGGTTAAGGGTGGCAAACAAGAAGTCACCAAGATAGAAACCGTCGAAGAAGATGACAAGCAACCAGAAACAATTATCACAGTTGAGGAAACTCCTATGGAAGAATCGCCCGACGATGTCAAAGAAATGCCTGAAGAAATCCGTGTTGTAGAAACTGTTTCTGAAGATGGCAAACCAAAGAAGAAAAAGATTCGCACTCGTGTCATCAAAAAGGTTAAGGGTGGCAAACAAGAAGTCACCAAGATAGAAACCGTCGAAGAAGATGATAAGCAACCAGAAACAACTGTCACAGTTAAGGAAACTCCTGTTGAAGAGGCGCCTGAGGATGTCAAAGAAATGCCTGAAGAAGTTCGTATTGTAGAAACTATTTCTGAAGACGGCAGACCAAAGAAGAAAAAGATTCGCACTCGTGTCATCAAAAAGATTAAGGATGGCAAACAAGAAGTCACCAAGATAGAAACCGTCGAAGAAGATGATATGCAACCAGAAACAACTGTCACAGTTGAGGAAACTCCTGTTGACGAGGCGCCTGAGGATGTCAAAGAAATGCCTGAAGAAGTTCGTATTGTAGAAACTATTTCTGAAGACGGCAGACCAAAGAAGAAAAAGATTCGCACTCGTGTCATCAAAAAGGTTAAGGGTAGCAAACAAGAAGTCACCAAAATAGAAACTGTCGAAGAAGATGACAAGCAACCAATAACAACTGTCACAGTTGAGGAAACTCCTGTTGAAGAGGCGCCTGAGGATGTCAAAGAAATGCCTGAAGAAGTTCGTATTGTAGAAACTATTTCTGAAGACGGCAGACCAAAGAAGAAAAAGATTCGCACTCGTGTCATCAAAAAGGTTAAGGGTAGCAAACAAGAAGTCACCAAAATAGAAATTGTCGAAGAAGATGATAAGCAACCAGAAATAACTGTCACAGTTGAAGAAACTCCTGTTGAAGAGGCTCCCGAGGATGTCAAAGAAATGCCTGAAGAAGTTCGTGTTGTAGAAACTATTTCTGAAGACGGCAGACCAAAGAAGAAAAAGATTCGCACTCGTGTCATCAAAAAGGTTAAGGGTAGCAAACAAGAAGTCACCAAAATAGAAACTGTCGAAGAAGATGACAAGCAACCAATAACAACTGTCACAGTTGAGGAAACTCCTGTTGAAGAGGCGCCTGAGGATGTCAAAGAAATGCCTGAAGAATTTCGTATTGTAGAAACTATTTCTGAAGACGGCAGATCAAAGAAGAAAAATATTCGCACTCGTGTCATCAAAAAGGTTAAGGATGGCAAACAAGAAGTCACCAAGATAGAAACCGTCGAAGAAGATGATATGCAACCAGAAACAACTGTCACAGTTGAGGAAACTCCTGTTGAAGAGGCGCCTGAGGATGTCAAAGAAATGCCTGAAGAAGTTCGTATTGTAGAAACTATTTCTGAAGACGGCAGACCAAAGAAGAAAAAGATTCGCACTCGTGTCATCAAAAAGGTTAAGGGTAGCAAACAAGAAGTCACCAAAATAGAAACTGTCGAAGAAGATGATAAGCAACCAGAAACAACTGTCACAGTTGAGGAAACTCCTGTTGAAGAGGCTCCCGAGGATGTCAAAGAAATGCCTGAAGAAGTTCGTGTTGTAGAAACTATTTCTGAAGACGGCAGACCAAAGAAGAAAAAGATTCGCACTCGTGTCATCAAAAAGGTTAAGGGTAGCAAACAAGAAGTCACCAAAATAGAAACTGTCGAAGAAGATGACAAGCAACCAATAACAACTGTCACAGTTGAGGAAACTCCTGTTGAAGAGGCGCCTGAGGATGTCAAAGAAATGCCTGAAGAATTTCGTATTGTAGAAACTATTTCTGAAGACGGCAGACCAAAGAAGAAAAAGATTCGCACTCGTGTCATCAAAAAGGTTAAGGATGGCAAACAAGAAGTCACCAAGATAGAAACCGTCGAAGAAGATGATATGCAACCAGAAACAACTGTCACAGTTGAGGAAACTCCTGTTGAAGAGGCGCCTGAGGATGTCAAAGAAATGCCTGAAGAAGTTCGTATTGTAGAAACTATTTCTGAAGACGGCAGACCAAAGAAGAAAAAGATTCGCACTCGTGTCATCAAAAAGGTTAAGGATGGCAAACAAGAAGTTACCAAGATAGAAACCGTCGAAGAAGATGATATGCAACCAGAAACAACTGTCACAGTTGAGGAAACTCCTGTTGAAGAGGCGCCTGAGGATGTCAAAGAAATGCCTGAAGAAGTTCGTATTGTAGAAACTATTTCTGAAGACGGCAGACCAAAGAAGAAAAAGATTCGCACTCGTGTCATCAAAAAGGTTAAGGATGGCAAACAAGAAGTCACCAAGATAGAAACCGTCGAAGAAGATGATAAGCAACCAGAAACAACTGTCACAGTTGAGGAAACTCCTGTTGAAGAGGCGCCCGAGGATGTCAAAGAAATGCCTGAAGAAGTTCGTGTTGTAGAAACTATTTCTGAAGACGGCAGACCAAAGAAGAAAAAGATTCGCACTCGTGTCATCAAAAAGGTTAAGGATAGCAAACAAGAAGTCACCAAAATGGAAACTGTCGATGAAGATGACAAGCAACCAATAACAACTGTCACAGTTGAGGAAACTCCTGTAGAAGAGGCGCCTGAGGATGTCAAAGAAATGCCTGAAGAAGTTCGTATTGTAGAAACTATTTCTGAAGACGGCAGACCAAAGAAGAAAAAGATTCGCACTCGTGTCATCAAAAAGGTTAAGGGTAGCAAACAAGAAGTCACCAAAATAGAAACTGTCGAAGAAGATGACAAGCAACCAATAACAACTGTCACAGTTGAGGAAACTCCTGTTGAAGAGGCGCCTGAGGATGTCAAAGAAATGCCTGAAGAAGTTCGTATTGTAGAAACTATTTCTGAAGACGGCAGACCAAAGAAGAAAAAGATTCGCACTCGTGTCATCAAAAAGGTTAAGAATGGCAAACAAGAAGTCACCAAAATAGAAACTGTCGATGAAAATGACAAGCAACCAATAACAACTGTCACAGTTGAGGAAACTCCTGTAGAAGAGGCGCCCGAGGATATCAAAGAAATGCCTGAAGATGTTCGCGTTGTAGAAACTGTTTCTGAAGATGGCAAACCAAAGAAGAAAAAGATTCGCACTCGTATCATCAAAAAGGTTAAGGGTAGCAAACAAGAAGTCACCAAGATAGAAACCGTCGAAGAAGATGACAAGCAAACAGAAACAACTGTCACAGTTGTGGAAACTCCTATTGAAGAGGCTCCCGAGGATGTCAAAGAAATGCCTGAAGAAGTTCGTGTTGTAGAAACTATTTCTGAAGACGGCAGACCAAAGAAGAAAAAGATTCGCACTCGTGTCATCAAAAAGGTTAAGGGTAGCAAACAAGAAGTCACCAAAATAGAAACTGTCGAAGAAGATGACAAGCAACCAATAACAACTGTCACAGTTGAGGAAACTCCTGTTGAAGAGGCGCCTGAGGATGTCAAAGAAATGCCTGAAGAATTTCGTATTGTAGAAACTATTTCTGAAGACGGCAGATCAAAGAAGAAAAAGATTCGCACTCGTGTCATCAAAAAGGTTAAGGATGGCAAACAAGAAGTCACCAAGATAGAAACCGTCGAAGAAGATGATATGCAACCAGAAACAACTGTCACAGTTGAGGAAACTCCTGTTGAAGAGGCGCCTGAGGATGTCAAAGAAATGCCTGAAGAAGTTCGTATTGTAGAAACTATTTCTGAAGACGGCAGACCAAAGAAGAAAAAGATTCGCACTCGTGTCATCAAAAAGGTTAAGGGTAGCAAACAAGAAGTCACCAAAATAGAAACTGTCGAAGAAGATGATAAGCAACCAGAAACAACTGTCACAGTTGAGGAAACTCCTGTTGAAGAGGCTCCCGAGGATGTCAAAGAAATGCCTGAAGAAGTTCGTGTTGTAGAAACTATTTCTGAAGACGGCAGACCAAAGAAGAAAAAGATTCGCACTCGTGTCATCAAAAAGGTTAAGGGTAGCAAACAAGAAGTCACCAAAATAGAAACTGTCGAAGAATATGACAAGCAACCAATAACAACTGTCACAGTTGAGGAAACTCCTGTTGAAGAGGCGCCTGAGGATGTCAAAGAAATGCCTGAAGAATTTCGTATTGTAGAAACTATTTCTGAAGACGGCAGACCAAAGAAGAAAAAGATTCGCACTCGTGTCATCAAAAAGGTTAAGGATGGCAAACAAGAAGTCACCAAGATAGAAACCGTCGAAGAAGATGATATGCAACCAGAAACAACTGTCACTGTTGAGGAAACTCCTGTTGAAGAGGCGCCTGAGGATGTCAAAGAAATGCCTGAAGAAGTTCGTATTGTAGAAACTATTTCTGAAGACGGCAGACCAAAGAAGAAAAAGATTCGCACTCGTGTCATCAAAAAGGTTAAGGATGGCAAACAAGAAGTTACCAAGATAGAAACCGTCGAAGAAGATGATATGCAACCAGAAACAACTGTCACAGTTGAGGAAACTCCTCTTGAAGAGGCGCCTGAGGATGTCAAAGAAATGCCTGAAGAAGTTCGTATTGTAGAAACTATTTCTGAAGACGGCAGACCAAAGAAGAAAAAGATTCGTACTCGTGTCATCAAAAAGGTTAAGGATGGCAAACAAGAAGTCACCAAGATAGAAACCGTCGAAGAAGATGATATGCAACCAGAAACAACTGTCACAGTTGAGGAAACTCCTGTTGAAGAGGCGCCTGAGGATGTCAAAGAAATGCCTGAAGAAGTTCGTATTGTAGAAACTATTTCTGAAGACGGCAGACCAAAGAAGAAAAAGATTCGCACTCGTGTCATCAAAAAGGTTAAGGATGGCAAACAAGAAGTCACCAAGATAGAAACCGTCGAAGAAGATGATAAGCAACCAGAAACAACTGTCACAGTTGAGGAAACTCCTGTTGAAGAGGCGCCCGAGGATGTCAAAGAAATGCCTGAAGAAGTTCGTGTTGTAGAAACTATTTCTGAAGACGGCAGACCAAAGAAGAAAATGATTCGCACTCGTGTCATCAAAAAGGTTAAGGGTGGCAAACAAGAAGTCACCAAAATAGAAACTGTCGATGAAGATGACAAGCAACCAATAACAACTGTCACAGTTGAGGAAACTCCTGTAGAAGAGGCGCCCGAGGATATCAAAGAAATGCCTGAAGATGTTCGCGTTGTAGAAACTGTTTCTGAAGATGGCAAACCAAAGAAGAAAAAGATTCGCACTCGTGTCATTAAAAAGGTTAAGGGTGGCAAACAAGAAGTCACCAAAATAGAAACTGTCGAAGAAGATGACAAGCAACCAGAAACAACTGTCACAGTTGAGGAAACTCCTATTGAAGAGGCGCTCGATGATGTCAAAGAAATGCCTGAAGAAGTTCGTGTCGTAGAAACTGTTTCTGAAGACGGCAAACCAAAGAAGAAAAAGATTCGCACTCGTGTCATTAAAAAGGTTAAGGGTGGCAAACAAGAAGTCACCAAAATAGAAACTGTCGAAGAAGATGACAAGCAACCAGAAACAACTGTCACAGTTGAGGAAAGTCCTGTAGAAGAGGCGCCCGAGAATGTCAAAGAAATGCCTGAAGAAGTTCGTGTTGTAGAAATTGTTTCTGAAGACGGCAAACCAAAGAAGAAAAAGATTCGCACTCGTGTCATTAAAAAGGTTAAGGGTGGCAAACAAGAAGTCACCAAAATAGAAACTGTCGAAGAAGATGACAAGCAACCAGAAACAACTGTCACAGTTGAGGAAACTCCTATACAAGAGGCGCTCGATGATGTCAAAGAAATGCCTGAAGAAGTTCGTGTCGTAGAAACTATTTCTGAAGACGGCAAACCAAAGAAGAACAAGATTCGCACTCGTGTCATTAAAAAGGTTAAGGGTGGCAAACAAGAAGTCACCAAAATAGAAACTGTCGAAGAAGATGACAAGCAACCAGAAACAACTGTCACAGTTGAGGAAACTCCTGTAGAAGAGGCGCCCGACGATGTCAAAGAAATGCCTGAAGAAGTTCGTGTCGTAGAAACTGTTTCTGAAGACGGCAAACCAAAGAAGAAAAAGATTCGCACTCGTGTCATCAAAAAGGTTAAGGGTGGCAAACAACAAGTCACCAAGATAGAAACCGTCGAAGAAGATGACAAGCAACCAGAAACAACTGTCACAGTTGAGGAAACTCCTGTAGAAGAGGCGCCCGACGATGTCAAAGAAATGCCTGAAGAAGTTCGTGTTGTAGAAACTGTTTCTGAAGACGGCAAACCAAAGAAGAAAAAGATTCGCACTCGTGTCATCAAAAAGGATAAGGGTGGCAAACAACAAGTCACCAAGATAGAAACCGTCGAAGAAGATGACAAGCAACCAGAAACAACTGTCACAGTTGAGGAAACTCCTATTGAAGAAGCGCTCGATGATGTCAAAGAAATGCCTGAAGAAGTTCGTGTCGTAGAAACTGTTTCTGAAGACGGCAAACCAAAGAAGAAGAAGATTCGCACTCGTGTCATCAAAAAGGTTAAGGGTGGCAAACAACAAGTCACCAAGATAGAAACCGTCGAAGAAGATGACAAGCAACCAGAAACAACTGTCACAGTTGAGGAAACACCTGTAGAAGAGGTGCATGAGGATGTCAAAGAAATGCCTGAAGAAGTTCGTGTTGTAGAAACTATTTCTGAAGTCGGCAGACCCAAGAAGAAAAAGATTCGCACTCGTGTCATTAAAAAGGTTAAGGGTGGCAGACAAGAAGTCACCAAAATAGAAACTGTCGAAGAAGATGACAAGCAACCAGAAACAACTGTCACCGTTGAGGAAACTTTTATTGAAAAGGCGCTCGAGGATGTCAAAGAAATGCCCGAAGAAGTTCGTGTTGTAGAAACTATTTCTGAAGATGGCAAACCAAAGAAGAAAAAGATTCGCACTCGTGTCATCAAAAAGGTTAAGGATGGCAAACAAGAAGTCACCAAGATAGAAACCATCGAAGAAGATGACAAGCAACCAGAAACAACTGTCACAGTTGAGGAAACTGCTGTAGAAGAGGCGCCCGACGATGTCAAAGAAATGCCTGAAGAAATTCGTGTTGTAGAAATTGTTTCTGAAGATGGCAAACCAAAGAAGAAAAAGATTCGCACTCGTGTCATTAAAAAGGTTAAGGGTGGCAGACAGGAAGTCACCAAGATAGAAACTGTCGAAGAAGATGACAAGCAACCAGAAACAACTGTCACAGTTGAGGAAACTCCTGTAGAAGAGGCGCCCGAGGATGTCAAAGAAATGCCTGAAGAAGTTCGTGTTGTAGAAATTGTTTCTGAAGATGGCAAACCAAAGAAGAAAAAGATTTGCACTCGGGTCATTAAAAAGGTTAGGGGTGGCAAACAAGAAGTCACCAAGATAGAAACCGTCGAAGAAGATGACAAGCAACCAGAAACAACAGTCACAGTTGAGGAAACTTCTATTGAAGAGGCGCTCGAGGATGTCAAAGAAATGCCTGAAGAAATTCGTGTTGTAGAAACAATTTCTGAAGATGGCAAACCAAAGAAGAAAAAGATTCGCACTCGTGTCATCAAAAAGTTTAAGGGTGGCAAACAAGAAGTCACCAAGATAGAAACCGTCGAAGAAGATGACAAGCAACCAGAAACAACTGTCACAGTTGAGGAAACTCCTGTAGAAGAGGCGCCCGACGATGTCAAAGAAATGCCTGAAGAAGTTCGTGTTGTAGAAACTATTTCTGAGGACGGCAAACCAAAGAAGAAAAAGATTCGCACTCGTGTCATCAAACAGGTTAAGGGTGGCAAACAAGAAGTCACGAAAATAGAAACTGTCGAAGAAGATGACAAACAACCAGAAACAACTGTCACAGTTGAGGAAACTCCTGTAGAAGAGGCGCCCGAGGATGTCAAAGAAATGCCTGAAGAAGTTCGTGTTGTAGAAACTATTTCTGAAGACGGCAAACCAAAGAAGAAAACGATTCGCACTCGTGTCATCAAAAAGGTTAAGGGTGGCAAACAAGAAGTCACCAAGATAGAAACCGTCGAAGAAGATGACAAACAACCAGAAACAACTGTCACAGTTGAGGAAACTCCTTTAGAAGAAGCGCCCGAGGATGTCAAAGAAATGCCTGAAGAAGTTCGTGTTGTAGAAACTATTTCTGAAGACGGCAAACCAAAGAAGAAAACGATTCGCACTCGTGTCATCAAAAAGGTTAAGGGTGGCAAACAAGAAGTCACCAAGATAGAAACCGTCGAAGAAGATGACAAGCAACCAGAAACAACAGTCACAGTTGAGGAAACTCCTATTGAAGAGGCGCTCGAGGATGTCAAAGAAATGCCTGAAGAAGTTCGTGTTGTAGAAACTATTTCTGAAGACGGCAAACCAAAGAAGAAAACGATTCGCACTCGTGTCATCAAAAAGGTTAAGGGTGGCAAACAAGAAGTCACCAAGATAGAAACCGTCGAAGAAGATGACAAACAACCAGAAACAACTGTCACAGTTGAGGAAACTCCTTTAGAAGAAGCGCCCGAGGATGTCAAAGAAATGCCTGAAGAAGTTCGTGTTGTAGAAACTATTTCTGAAGACGGCAAACCAAAGAAGAAAACGATTCGCACTCGTGTCATCAAAAAGGTTAAGGGTGGCAAACAAGAAGTCACCAAGATAGAAACCGTCGAAGAAGATGACAAACAACCAGAAACAACTGTCACAGTTGAGGAAACTCCTTTAGAAGAAGCGCCCGAGGATGTCAAAGAAATGCCTGAAGAAGTTCGTGTTGTAGAAACTATTTCTGAAGACGGCAAACCAAAGAAGAAAACGATTCGCACTCGTGTCATCAAAAAGGTTAAGGGTGGCAAACAAGAAGTCACCAAGATAGAAACCGTCGAAGAAGATGACAAACAACCAGAAACAACTGTCACAGTTGAGGAAACTCCTGTAGAAGAGGCGCCCGAGGATGTCAAAGAAATGCCTGAAGAAGTTCGTGTTGTAGAAATTGTTTCTGAAGATGGCAAACCAAAGAAGAAAAAGATTTGCACTCGGGTCATTAAAAAGGTTAGGGGTGGCAAACAAGAAGTCACCAAGATAGAAACCGTCGAAGAAGATGACAAGCAACCAGAAACAACAGTCACAGTTGAGGAAACTCCTATTGAAGAGGCGTTCGAGGATGTCCAAGAAATGCCTGAAGAAATTCGTGTTGTAGAAACAATTTCTGAAGATGGCAAACCAAAGAAGAAAAAGATTCGCACTCGTGTCATCAAAAAGTTTAAGGGTGGCAAACAACAAGTCACCAAGATAGAAACCGTCGAAGAAGATGACAAGCAACCAGAAACAACTGTCACAGTTGAGGAAACTCCTGTAGAAGAGGCGCCCGACGATGTCAAAGAAATGCCTGAAGAAGTTCGTGTTGTAGAAACTATTTCTGAGGACGGCAAACCAAAGAAGAAAAAGATTCGCACTCGTGTCATCAAACAGGTTAAGGGTGGCAAACAAGAAGTCACGAAAATAGAAACTGTCGAAGAAGATGACAAACAACCAGAAACAACTGTCACAGTTGAGGAAACTCCTGTAGAAGAGGCGCCCGAGGATGTCAAAGAAATGCCTGAAGAAGTTCGTGTTGTAGAAACTATTTCTGAAGACGGCAAACCAAAGAAGAAAACGATTCGCACTCGTGTCATCAAAAAGGTTAAGGGTGGCAAACAAGAAGTCACGAAAATAGAAACTGTCGAAGAAGATGACAAACAACCAGAAACAACTGTCACAGTTGAGGAAACTCCTGTAGAAGAGGCGCCCGAGGATGTCAAAGAAATGCCTGAAGAAGTTCGTGTTGTAGAAACTATTTCTGAGGACGGCAAACCAAAGGAGAAAAAGATTCGCACTCGTGTCATCAAAAAGGTTAAGGGTGGCAAACAAGAAGTCACCAAGATAGAAACCGTCGAAGAAGATGACAAACAACCAGAAACAACTGTCACAGTTGAGGAAACTCCTTTAGAAGAAGCGCCCGAGGATGTCAAAGAAATGCCTGAAGAAGTTCGTGTTGTAGAAACTATTTCTGAAGATGGCAAACCAAAGAAGAAAAAGATTCGCACTCGTGTCATCAAAAAGGTTAAGGGTGGCAAACAAGAAGTCACCAAGATAGAAACCGTCGAAGAAGATGACAAGCAACCAGAAACAACTGTCACAGTTGAGGAAACTCCTGTAGAAGAGGCGCCCGACGATGTCAAAGAAATGCCTGAAGAAGTTCGTGTTGTAGAAACTATTTCTGAGGACGGCAAACCAAAGAAGAAAAAGATTCGCACTCGTGTCATCAAACAGGTTAAGGGTGGCAAACAAGAAGTCACGAAAATAGAAACTGTCGAAGAAGATGACAAACAACCAGAAACAACTGTCACAGTTGAGGAAACTCCTGTAGAAGAGGCGCCCGAGGATGTCAAAGAAATGCCTGAAGAAGTTCGTGTTGTAGAAACTATTTCTGAAGACGGCAAACCAAAGAAGAAAACGATTCGCACTCGTGTCATCAAAAAGGTTAAGGGTGGCAAACAAGAAGTCACCAAGATAGAAACCGTCGAAGAAGATGACAAACAACCAGAAACAACTGTCACAGTTGAGGAAACTCCTTTAGAAGAAGCGCCCGAGGATGTCAAAGAAATGCCTGAAGAAGTTCGTGTTGTAGAAACTATTTCTGAAGATGGCAAACCAAAGAAGAAAAAGATTCGCACTCGTGTCATCAAAAAGGTTAAGGGTGGCAAACAAGAAGTCACCAAGATAGAAACCGTCGAACAAGATGACAAGCAACCAGAAACAACTGTCACAGTTGAGGAAACTCCTGCTGAAGAGGCGCCCGAGGATGTCAAAGAAATGCCTGAAGAAGTTCGTGTTGTAGAAACTATTTCTGAGGACGGCAAACCAAATAAGAAAAAGATTCGCACTCGTGTCATCAAAAAGGTTAAGGGTGGCAAACAAGAAGTCACCAAGATAGAAACCGTCGAAGAAGATGACAAACAACCAGAAGCAACTGTCACAGTTGAGGAAACTCCTTTAGAAGAAGCGCCCGAGGATGTCAAAGAAATGCCTGAAGAAGTTCGTCTTGTAGAAACTATTTCTGAAGATGGCAAACCAAAGAAGAAAAGGATTCGCACTCGTGTCATCAAAAAGGTTAAGGGTGGCAAACAAGAAGTCACCAAGATAGAAACCGTCGAAGAAGATGACAAGCAACCAGAAACAACTGTCACAGTTGAGGAAACTCCTGTTGAAGAGGCACCCGACGATGTCAAAGAAATGCCTGAAAAAGTTCGTGTTGTAGAAACTATTTCTGAAGATGGCAAACCAAAGAAGAAAAAGATTCGCACTCGTGTCATCAAAAAGGTTAAGGGTGGCAAACAAGAAGTCACCAAGATAGAAACCGTCGAAGAAGATGACAAGCAACCAGAAACAACTGTCACAGTTGAGGAAACTCCTATTGAAGAGGCACCCGAGTATGTCAAAGAAATGCCTGAAAAAGTTCGTGTTGTAGAAACTATTTCTGAAGATGGCAAACCAAAGAAGAAAAAGATTCGCACTCGTGTCATCAAAAAGGTTAAGGGTGGCAAACAAGAAGTCACCAAGATAGAAACCGTCGAAGAAGATGACAAGCAACCAGAAACAACTGTCACAGTTGAGGAAACTATTGTTGAAGAGGCGCCCGAAGATGTCAAAGAAATGCCTGAAGAAGTTCGTGTTGTAGAAACTATTTCTGAAGACGGCAAACCAAAGAAGAAAAAGATTCGCACACGTGTCATCAAAAAGGTTAAGGGTGGCAAACAACAAGTCACCAAGATAGAAACCGTCGAAGAAGATGACAAGCAACCAGAAACAACTGTCACAGTTGAGGAAACTCCTGTTGAAGAGGCGCCCGAGGATGTCAAAGAAATGCCTGAAGAAGTTCGTGTTGTAGAAACTATTTCTGAAGACGGCAAACCAAAGAAGAAAAAGATTCGCACTCGTGTCATCAAAATGGTTAAGGGTGGCAAACAAGAAGTCACCAAAATCGAAACCGTCGAAGAAGATGACAAGCAACCAGAAACAACTGCCACAATTGAAGAAACTCCAGTGGAAGGGTTGTCCGAGGATGTCAAAGAAATGCCTGAAGAAGTTCGTGTTGAAGAAACTATTTCTGAAGACGGCAAACCAAAGAAGAAAAAGATTCGCACTCGTGTCATCAAAAAGATCAAGGGTGGAAAACAAGAAGTCACCAAAATAGAAACCGTCGAAGAAGATGACAAGCAACCAGAAACAACTGTCACAATTGAGGAAACTCCAGTTGAGGAGGTGCCCGAGGATGTCAAAGAAATGCCTGAAGAAGTTCGTGTTGTAGAAACTGTTTCTGAAGATGGCAAACCAAAGAAGAAAAAGATTCGCACTCGTGTCATCAAAAAGGTTAAGGGTGGCAAACAAGAAGTCACGAAAATAGAAACTGTCGAAGAAGATGACAAGCAACCAGAAACAACTGTCACAGTTGAGGAAACAACTGTTGAAGAGGCGCCAGAAGATGTCAAAGAAATGCCTGAAGAAGTTCGTGTTGTAGAAACTATTTCTGAAGACGGCAAACCAAAGAAGAAAAAAATTCGCACTCGTGTCATCAAAAAGGTTAAGGGTGGCAAACAACAAGTCACCAAAATAGAAACCGTCGAAGAAGATGAAAAGCAACCAGAAACAACTGTCACAGTTGAGGAAACTACTGTTGAAGAGGCGCCCGAAGATGTCAAAGAAATGCCTGAAGAAGTTCGTGTTGTAGAAACTGTTTCTGAAGATGGCAAACCAAAGAAGAAAAAGATTCGCACTCGTGTCATCAAAAAAGTTAAGGGTGGCGAACAAGAAGTCACCAAGATAGAAACCGTCGAAGAATTTGACAAGCAGCCAGAAACAACTGTCACAGTTGAGGAAACTACTGTTGAAGAGGCGCCCGAAGATGTCAAAGAAATGCCTGAAGAAGTTCGTGTTGTAGAAACTATTTCTGAAGACGGCAAACCAAAGAAGATAAAGATTCGCACTCGTGTCATCAAAAAGGTTAAGGGTGGCAAACAAGAAGTCACGAAAATAGAAACTGTCGAAGAAGATGAAAAGCAACCAGAAACAACTGTCACAGTTGAGGAAACTACTGTTGAAGAGGCGCCCGAAGATGTCAAAGAAATGCCCGAAGAAGTTCGTGTTGTAGAAACTATTTCTGAAGACGGCAAACCAAAGAAGAAAAAGATTCGCACTCGTGTCATCAAAAAGGTTAAGGGTGGCAAACAACAAGTCACCAAGATAGAAACCGTCGAAGAAGATGACAAGCAACCAGAAACAACTGTCACAATTGAGGAAACTCCAGTTGAAGAGGTGCCCGAGGATGTCAAAGAAATGCCTGAAGAAGTTCGTGTTGTAGAAACTGTTTCTGAAGATGGCAAACCAAAGAAGAAAACGATTCGCACTCGTGTCATCAAAATGGTTAAGGGTGGCAAACAAGAAGTCACCAAAATCGAAACCGTCGAAGAAGATGACAAGCAACCAGAAACAACTGTCACAGTTGAGGAAACTACTGTTGAAGAGGCGCCCGAAGATGTCAAGGAAATGCCTGAAGAAGTTCGTGTTGTAGAAGCTATTTCTGAAGACGGCAAACCAAAGAAGAAAAAGATTCGCACTCGTGTCATCAAAAAGATCAAGGGTGGAAAACAAGAAGTCACCAAAATAGAAACCGTCGAAGAAGATGACAAGCAACCAGAAACAACTGTCACAATTGAGGAAACTCCAGTTGAAGTGGTGCCCGAGGATGTCAAAGAAATGCCTGAAGAAGTTCGTGTTGTAGAAGCTATTTCTGAAGACGGCAAACCAAAGAAGAAAAAGATTCGCACTCGTGTCATCAAAAAGATCAAGGGTGGCAAACAAGAAGTCACCAAAATAGAAACCGTCGAAGAAGATGACAAGCAACCAGAAACAACTGTCACAGTTGAGGAAACTCCAGTGGAAGAGGTGCCCGCAGATGTCAAAGAAATGCCTGAAGAAGTTCGTGTTGTAGAAACTATTTCTGAAGACGGCAAACCAAAGAAGAAAAAGATTCGCACTCGTGTCATCAAAAAGGTTAAGGGTGGCAAACAACAAGTCACCAAGATAGAAACCGTCGAAGAAGATGACAAGCAACCAGAAACAACTGTCACAATTGAGGAAACTCCAGTTGAAGAGGTGCCCGAGGATGTCAAAGAAATTCCTGAAGAAGTTCGTGTTGTAGAAACTGTTTCTGAAGATGGCAAACCAAAGAAGAAAAAGATTCGCACTCGTGTCATCAAAATGGTTAAGGGTGGCAAACAAGAAGTCACCAAAATCGAAACCGTCGAAGAAGATGACAAGCAACCAGAAACAACTGTCACAGTTGAGGAAACTCCAGTTGAAGAGGCGCCCGAGGATGTCAAAGAAATGCCAGAAGAAGTTCGTGTTGTAGAAACTATTTCTGAAGACGGCAAACCAAAGAAGAAAAAGATTCGCACTCGTGTCATCAAAAAGATCAAGGGTGGAAAACAAGAAGTCACCAAAATAGAAACCGTCGAAGAAGATGACAAGCAACCAGAAACAACTGTCACAATTGAGGAAACTCCAGTTGAAGAGGTGCCCGAGGATGTCAAAGAAATGCCTGAAGAAGTTCGTGTTGTAGAAGCTATTTCTGAAGACGGCAAACCAAAGAAGAAAAAGATTCGCACTCGTGTCATCAAAAAGATCAAGGGTGGCAAACAAGAAATCACCAAAATAGAAACCGTCGAAGAAGATGACAAGCAACCACAAACAACTGTCACAGTTGAGGAAACTCCTGTTGAAGAGGCACCCGAGGATGTCAAAGAGCTGCCTGAAGAAGTGCGTGTTGTAGAAACTATTTCTGAAGATGGCAAAGCCAAGAAGAGAAAGGTTCGCACTCGTGTCATTAAAACGGTTAAGGGTGGCAAACAAGAAGTCACCAAGATAGAAACCGTCGAAGAAGATGACAAGCAACCAGAAACAACTGTCACAGTTGAGGAAACTGCTGTTGAAGAGGCACCCGAGGATGTCAAAGGACTGCCTGAAGAAGTGCGTGTTGTAGAAACTATTTCTGAGGATGGCAAACCAAAGAAGAAAAAGGTTCGCACTCGTGTCATTAAAAAGGTTAACGATGGCAAACAAGAAGTCACCAAAATAGAAACCGTCGAAGAAGATGACAAACAACCAGAAACAACTGTCACAGTTGAAGAAACTCCTGTTGATGAGGCATTCGAGGATGTCAAAGAAATGCCTGAAGAAGTGCGTGTTGTAGAAACTATTTCTGAAGATGGCAAACCAAAGAAGAAAAAGGTTCGCACTCGTGTCATTAAAAAGGTTAAGGATGGCAAACAAGAAGTCACCAAAATAGAAACCGTCGAAGAAGATGACAAACAACCAGAAACAACTGTCACAGTTGAAGAAACTCCTGTTGATGAGGCGTTCGAGGATGTCAAAGAAATGCCTGAAGAAGTGCGTGTAGTTGAGACAATTTCCAAAGAAGGCAAACCTATAAAGAAAAAGATTCGCACTCGGGTCTCTAAAAGGATAATGGGTGACAAGGAAGTGGTGACGAAGACCGAAACTTTAGAAGAAGATGACAAGCAGCCCAAAACAACTATCACAATTGAAGAGATTCCTTTCGAAGATGTAGTAGAAATGCCCGAACAAGTGAGGGTGGTTGAAAAAGTTGCAGATGGCAGGCCAAAGAAGGAATTGATACGTACACGTGTCATCAAAAAGGTTAAGGGCGACAAACAAGAAGTTACAACGATAAAAACTGTCGAAGAAGATGATAAAACACCAGAAACAACTGTGACCGTTAAGGAAACTCCTGTTGAAGAAGGACCGGAAGTTGTCACTGAATTGCCTGTAGAAGTGCGTGTTGTTGAAACGATTTCTGAAGATGGAAGGCCAAAGAAAAAGAAGATTAGTACGCGTGTCCTTAAGAAGGTTAAAGGTGACAAGCAAGAGGTCACCAAGATTAAGACTGTCGAAGAAGATGACAAGCAACCAGAAACCACAGTCACAGTTGAGGAATCTCCTATAGTAGAAGGTATTACTCAGGCGCGTTTGAAAAAACGTATACGTGTTCAAAAACCACAAGACGAGATATCTGTCGTAGAACTTCCCGAACAAAAATCTGTTATTCTAAGTGAAAGGGAAGATGGCACACCTATTAAAAAGGTGGTTAAAACCAAAATTATTAAAAAGATTGACGGGCCAAAAATGGAGATAACAAAAGTTGAGACCATCGAAGAATTTGAAAAATTGCCGGTGACGAATATTTTAACCCAAGTGTATAATGAACCCTTCCCCGATTATGAATCAGACCAAAATGTTATACCTATTGAAGAACTGCCAGAAGAGACTATAATAGCAGAAATTATTGAAAAACGTAAGAAACCCAAACAAAAAATAACAAAAACAAGAACATTCAAAAGAGAGGCTTCGCCAGAACCTGAATTCTATCAAATACAAACTATTGAGGAAGAAGGCAAGGAGCCTTATTCGTTGATACGTGTTGTGAGTGATGACGACATTGCAGATATAATCGATATCAGCTTACCAGAGGATGAGAAGAAACCGAAAGACAAAAAACCCAAAACACTACACAAACCTAAGGGTAAGATAACACAATACATCACAACACTACACCTAACATGCAACATATATCTTTGAATGCATACATACATACATATATACTGACTAACTAAAATGCTCGATATTCTCAACTAATATTTTCGTATGCATAACTTTTAACTAAAAAAAAAACATATTTCAACATTTCATGACTCCAAAATATTTAGTAGAGGATAAACCTACACCCCAACATTCAAAAACGGAAAAACCAGTTTTTGTAACAACATTTAAATCGGTACAAAATGAAGATGGTGATACTGTTATTCAAACAGAAAATATTAAGCTAACCGAGGAAGGAGGCGTTGTCGTAGAAGAAGTCCTTAGCGATACCGAACCAGTTCATGCTGAAGATCAAACAGCTTTAAAAAATGTTGAAATTGTAGAAGTCCACGGATACACAGGTGAATTTATTATTCAAACATACATTATGTAACACAGATATATACAGACGCAGACAAATATTACATAGACGTGGGTGTGAATATATCTTTATACATACGTATATATGTATATTAAAGTGTTTCAAAAAAAAAATTGTATCAAGAGAGGACGCCCTTTCCAAGATTTGCTCGATAAGCTTGACTAAATACTTTGAAACTATCGGTTGAATTTGTAACTGTTCGCCAAATTTGAAATTTTGTATCAAAAGATTTTCCGTTAACAAAAACAACAAACGAAGCTAAACACTGAGATTGATGGAGTTATATTTCTTCAAATATTAAATGCGTTCGGAAAACCACGTGCTTTCTCAATTCAAGTTAAAATAAAATAAAATAACATGAGTTTCAAAAAGCCAGCATATATACATAGTATGTTCATTAGGGTGGGTCGATTTGTATAGACGAAAATTTACCGATATCGTGCCATCGATTTTTCGATAGGATTTGGGCTCAGGAAAAAAAAGTTCCACTACGCATGCCCAAAAAATAATTTTCGAGCCTGCGAAATTTCATTTTTTTTTTTACTTTTTTTCGACTTTGAGGTTTTTTCATGACCCACTAAAAAATTTTCATATGTATACTTTGTCCGACCCAAAAATATTCGCTAAAAATGTTGTCGATAACAGTTTTTTGAAAAAAAAACAACATTACAATCAAATGAAAATTTTTTTAGTAGGTCATGAAAAAAACCTTTAAGTCAAAGTCGAAAAAAAGTAAAAAAAATGAAATTTCGCAGGCTCGAAAATTATTTTTTTGGTTATGCGTAGTGGAACTTTTTTTTCCTGAGCCCAAATCCTATCGAAAAATCGATGGCACGATATCGGTTAATAAATCGACCCAATCTAATGTCCATGCCCATATCTACGTTACCGTTATTTTATTGCGTGTGGTATCACCACGGACCTTCATGTTGTCCAAGTGAGCTCCCCTTATTAAGGCAGCTACCACCTAACCTAACCTAACCTAATGTCCATGTTCTTCCCTTTACGTGTTAGGATAATGGCCTTATGCTTAGGATAATGGCTAAAATTGCGGAATAGATGCCCAAAATGTAGTTTACACGTTGTTGAAAAAATAAAAGTAAAGAAGGTAATTTGCTTTCTGCGAAATATACGAAATAAGAAAACTTTAAAGGATCAATTGTAAAGTTTAACCTTGTACCCTGAAGATCTCAGAACAAACACTTTTTTCATTCCTTTATCCCTTAGGCCACAATAGAGCCGAAGGGTTGGCGCAAGGGCGCGGGAATGACGGAACATACTATGCACATGTAGACCAAATTAACGGAAGGGATCGAGTCTGCTGTTTACTCTATCGATACGAAAGGAAGTTTATCATACAGGCTGCCAGATCACTGCAGTGTCTTTCAGGCGGAAATCGTCGCCATGAGGAAGCAGCAGAAATTCTGGAGAAAGCGTGTTAAAGTTGCAGTCATGTCAATATGCATATATTGAGAGTAAAGCGGTGATCAAGGCAATAATCTCACGCACTACTTCATCAAGGAGTATACTATACTATAAATGCGAAGAGCTGGCAAAGGAAAGTGCAGTACTCGATGAATGGGCGGTAGCTGTCCTAATTGGTATGGGAGAAATCAAAAGGAGACAGGAGTTGCATAGGATCCATCAAGCAGGAAAGGCGTGGGCAGAAACGCGGTGTCGCTAATCCTAGGACTTTAGATTGACACAGTCAATTATATCTCCAAAGAGAGAATACTTTAAGCACACGATGGGCATATTAACCACACTGCCTTCTGGAATCACATGCATCTAAGTTAGGCCTCGTCACTGAGAGCAGATGTAGAAAGTGCGAGCTGTAGGAAGAAACGGTTGAGCGGTTTCTCTGTTCGTGTACTGCGCTCATAAGGTCAAGGTTCCAGCTAGTAGAAGCGGCAGAATTGCCAGAGCTCGAGGCAGCTATTTAGCTAGTTCCTATAGAACGTTTAGTCTCCGCCAAGAAGGTGGAGTTATTTTATAAAGTTAGTCCTGGCGCCTAGTTGGATTTTGTCTGTTTGGTCTTCAAACAAAACCTGGTAACACTTTGGACAAATTCAGTCTATGTGAGGTTTTTATTGACCGGCTAGTTCAAAATATCATTTTTGACCATTGCAGTCGCTTTCATTTAGAGGACATTTCTGTGTTTGGTGAAAACCTATTCCGATCTCAAAACGAAATTAAAGAGAAATACAGAGCTACTTAAAACTAAACTAATTACATAGCAACTTTGAAAACTTTTTTAAAAGTGGTCGTGGTCGTGGTCGCAAACCGATTTCTATAGAGAGTATGTGTAGTGGCAAGAACAACCCCTCAATACGACATCTCTAAAAGCTATTTCTCTTCATAAAGTCAATTCACATATCAAGTTCCATTTGTTTATCCATCTTTGGTAAAGAATTATACGTGGGCGTGGTTATCGTTCAATACCAAAATATGCTGGTTCCAGATAATTTTGATATATGTAAGTCTATATCTATCTCGACTCCTTCAAGCCATTACTTACTACCGTTTTCCAACAAAAGTTATCGGCCGTCAAATTGTCCTTTTCTCTATGTTTTCTGTATCTATTTTCGTTTTTTACTTCTCAGTGATAGCTAAATCTTTCCCTCAGAATTAGGAAAACGTCGATAAAAGGCAAACGTGGCCAGATAGACATATGACTTTTTGGACGAATTTTGCCCTGAGTTTACAGAAGTGTATCACACATTTAAATCGATGATCAAATTGCATGAAGTGAACAACCCACTAAGAGTTATGACATAGAAGGTGGACTGCAAATTATCAGTGTGGTGTGCAAGCATCGATGCATTTCAGGAAATTAACATCAAAACCCAGAAGAATTAAACAAGGATTGCCAAGGGATAGTGCCCTACGCTCACTTTTGTTTAACATTTACATATCGAAGCAACAGAAGGATGTGCCAGTGTCCTACCCCGATTACGGCACGACAATGGCAAGAGGTATCAGCCCATCCATTGATGAGAAATGCTATAGATTTAACGACTATCTCCCAAGTCTTTCCAGTTTTTTACCTCTCAAAATTCGGCACTGTCCCCGACCAAATCCTCGGCGACCGTATTTACAATGTGAACGTGGCAAATATCAGCAATATTGAACATCCACGTCGATGGCATTACGCTACCGACTGTCCTACACTCAAAAATACTGGGTGTGACGTTCGATGAGGACCCATATTTTGGCGGGCATGTACCCACAATTGTACTTTAAGTTCAGAGCCGTAACTAAGTCCTCACAAAGAAACGCTCATAGCCACTTATAAGCCATTAGGCGACCGCTTGTATGCTGTGCCAAGGCTAAAAGAAACACACTGTAGATCTGTCAACACACCGCGCTCATAACTGCCTCAGCATGTCTTCTTTTATCTCCAGCCTTGCGAGTAATTGAGAGGAGAGTAATTGAATGCTGAAAAAACAGTTGTTTCTGAAAACTCAGAAACCTGGGTATTCCAACAGACATTTGATTGAAAAAGCCCCGCCCCCCAGAAACTTAAGAATTTATCTACGTAAGCATTATGAAGAAATTCGAAACTCAAAAAGTCAAACGTATGTAGAAAATAAGCACAAAAATGTCCTCAGACACATTTTTGAAAACTCATCAAAATACTATGCAAAACACTTACCCGGTGAACCTCGTTCTCAAAGTCTAATACCCTAAAATCGCAGTGAAGAGAGAGAGAGAGACTGATAACAAATTTCTGAATAATTATATCAGCAAACTTTTGAAAAATTGCCTCTCACCAGAATTTGTTTTAAAAATTTTCCATGTCGAAATTCGGCTAAAAATAAGAGCTATGTCTTAGTTCGCCTAATCCAGTAAGTATAGTGATCAAAGTTCTTGTTACTTAGAACCGAACATCACTTGAAACTTACTTACTGACTTAATTGGAGCTTAATTGTTTAAATTGTTATGGTCTTCCAACATAACGCTACAGTCTCTTCTTAGTTTGGATTTTTGTTGCCAATTGGTCACACCGAGGGGAATTAAATCGATTTCAAAGTGGTACTTCCAGCACAGGCGGCTCCCAGCCCTCTTCCTCTGTATATGTGATATTTTTGACGCTGTTATTACCATATCAAGTGGTGAGACTACAGAAATTTATTTATTTGATTTACAACCACTCTAATGTATATTTAAACACATTTTGTTCCGAGTTGAATTTACAATGCTGTTGAAACTCTTAAGAAATTTTCTATAATTTCACGCCTATTGTTTTCTTTCGAATCACTGAACTGTCGAATAAATAAAAGCAAATATTCTGTATATAGTCACATACTGACACACCCTCTACCAATAATTATCATTAGTCACATACTGACACACCCTCTACTAATAACTGTCATGCTCTTCTTACTTATACCATTTCCTCTCACACCTTTCCTTCGCTTTCCATATCTGCTCACTTATTAGCTATATTTCCGTAAACAACTTCCAAAAAATAAATATCTTTCTCTTTATTCCCAATTAACAACAACATTACATATTACAGTTACCATTATTAGTTTTAAGTTCATTTTTGTCAACTTAGTTATAAGCATTGCAGAAATTTGGAGATTATTAATAAAGTTTCATTCGAAAAGAACGGACTTCTTATTATATAAAATGCTTTTCATTAACTGCACTACTATGGTAGTATATCTTCACAATTTATGCGTGTAGTTCACGTATAGCGTTTTGCTGAATATTCCTTTGGTTGCGTTGCTGTCACAGGGACTAGACTTTTTGCGAACAGCCTTTTCGATTAGTTGCTCTGTGTCTCTGTGTGTATATTTATTGCTGTGTAAATGGGTATCATATCTACAAAGCAACCTTTTTTTGGTATGTTCTTCCAGGGTTTTTGGTAAGACAACCTTAATTATTGAAAAAAATTTTGATACAAAGTTTCAAAATTCACAACAACTTCTCTCTGATTTGAAGCACTTTAATGTATATATACAAATAAAAACATGTCCATTTATTCTTCTTTAATGAATTTTTAACATTCCGACAAAATTAAATCGGTGGTTACTAGTTGGAAAATATTTTTTATAACTATTTTACTTTAAGAATACTTTTATATATAAGTCGTACTCACAAAAACGACCCATAAGTTTTTCACTCAAATCACGGAAATTATAGCTATATATGATTTACAAAATAATGGAAAAAAGGAGAGTATGTCGGTATATATTAGTTAAGTAGAATAATTTTACAATCCATATAAATAAAAAAGCTATATAGTAATTTAAAAAAAAAATATATGAGTGAAATCGTTACTGTTGAGAGCTAACTTAGACCCAAATTTTCTCTTGTATAGACCAAGATAGCAAAGAGTACACAATTACAGAACCAGATGATGTCACTGAAGACATTACACAAACACCAGATACAATAAAGAAAACCAAACATAAAAAACCTAAACATAAACCATTTGAAGATATCGACGAATCACCCGAGGAAGTTGTTATAGAATATATGCCCGAAGAGGTATATGAGGTACAACAGCCTGTGAATGTGAATGAAGAAGATTTGATAGAACCTAAAGTAACTATGGTTAAAAAGAGAAAAATCAAGAAAAAGATTGATGGGCGTGAGCAAGTTATCGAGGTGGTGACTAAACAAGAAGAAGGTAAAGATGAAGAGAGTACAGTGGTTGTTCATTCAGACGATGAGAGTAAATCAATAGAAACACAGCCAATTGATCATAAAATCAGAGTCATTGATGATATGGATGGTTCTCCTAACACGGTCATTGCAGAGCAAACTAAATTAAAGAAAAAGCGTAAAACTAAAAAGATTGTTAAAAAAGATGATTTAGAAGAATATATACAATTCCTAATACACCAAGAAATACCGAAAACTATACTACAAGAATATAAACGAACTGAAATGCAAAAACCTCAGCGGGCGCGTCGTGAATCCGCACCTAAACCTAAACCAATTAAATTAGTACCTATGAAAATAGAACGAATTGAAGTGAAAACACCCAAGAGACTTGAGATCACATCAGTGGCAGAATTTCCACAAATGTTAAAACTGAAGACTCCCAAACAGAAACCCAAGGTCGAAAAGCCTAAAAAGAGAGATTCTATATTTAAGAAACCCAATTTGAAGAGCGTCATAAGGTTTATACCCTATGCGCCATACTGTTTCAAGCCTATTATAACTATGTTAGAAACCAATCCCGGCACTGGTGAGCTATCAAGAAATATTGACGAAGCATTGGAGGTTGTTAAGAAACGGCATGTTAAAGTTAAAACGAGCAAAAAACCTGAAAAAGAACTGGAGAAATTAGATCTCGAAACTTATGAAGATACTAAACCCAAAGAGGAGCCACAACCGGAACGTGTGGAGAAATATAAACGTCCAAAGAAACAACTGAAAGAAGAAAAACCTGAAAAGCCAAAGAAGATAAAGTTAGGAAAAGGCAAGTTACCAGAGAACGATAATGCTATCGAAGATATAGAGTTGAAACCAATAACGCAAGCGGAAACTGATGATATTGTGAAAGAGACGCTGGAAAAAGCAGTCGAGGAGAAACCAAAACGAAAAAGGAAAGGTCGAAACCCTGGTGTGGGTGATGATTTTATACAGTTCGAACCAATAGATTTCGAAGAATTGGAATCAGAAGATGAGCAACTATCGGAAGGAGCCGAATCAACACAAACAGATAAAGACGATTCAATTGATAAACATAAATATAAACGTAAGAAGAAGACACCAGAGCAACCAGAATCCATACAGCATCCTATTACGCCAGGAAAGCCAAAAGTGCCGGAAGATGCCACTCAATCTGAACTCAAATTGCGCAAAACCGAATCGTCAAAGCCGGAGGATGAATATGATGACGTGAAACTTAAGCCATTCAACAAAGTTGAAATTATTGAAATGCAACCTGATATTGTGGAAGAAAAAACCACGCCCGGAACAAAGAAACGTACTAAAAAGATACGTAAACTTAAGCATATAACACCTGTGGAGGAAAATATTATAGAAATTATAGAAATGCCAGCTAAAATTTTTGGGGATGAGCCCACATACGAGGTTACAGTAACAACAACGGATGTTAGTGATACTGGCGAGAAGCGTGGAAAACCAAAAATATTGAAAAAGAAAAAGGCTAAATTAATGAAGGAAGAGGAACTAGAAGATTTTGTCGCCGAACTAATTGAAATGCCTGAAGAGCAAATCTTTGATTACGACTCTGCAGATTTTTATGAAGTTGAAGTAGAAGAGTTACAGCCAGAATTTATTGAACAGACTATTGTAAAGGATGATGGCAAGGAACAAACAGAGATTCGTAAGAAGCGCAAACTGCGTCACAAGAAAGGCAACGAGGAAAGTGTTATCGAAATTGTAGAAACAATAGCAGCCGACACAAAAGAAACAGTCTATGAAGTATTTGTTGTTGACTCAGAAGCCGCTGTTCAACCGTCGACAGATGATGATAAGCCGAAAAAGAAGAAGAAACCTAAAAAGTTAAAGAAAGACGAACTTGATGAATACATACAACATTTAATTAATGCTGAAATACCTAAAACGGAGCTCGAAATATATGAAAAGATTGACGTTGATAGCAAACCTAAAAAGCCAAAGAAAACGAAGAAATCACCGAAGAAAGCTGTTATAGAATTGCCGGACACTTTAGAAGTTGATCTATCAGAAAGTAGTTCAAAGGAAGCACCTAAACCTAAAACGATAAAGAAGAAAGTAGTCTCTAAAGAAGAACCTGTTACAGAGGAAACAACTGAAGTGCATAGCACAGAATACGAAATGCAAGTGACAGACACAGAGCAAGTCAAACCAGACGCCCAAGAAATAACAGATTCTCCAACTACTACAGAAGAAACGGCACAAGTACCTAAAGCTTCTGCTGCTGATGTAACTTGCATTGAAGAAATTTCTGAGAATGTTGAGAATGTTACAAGCGAAACGCCTGAGGGTATAGTTAAGGAACAAACTATAACTAAACGTAAATTCAAGAAGAAGAAGGGCGGAAAATCATACACAATAGAAGTTATAGAAACTCATACAAAGGCTGAACCAGAAGCTGAAGTAACAGTCGTTACAACACAAGTTGAAGAAAAGCCTGTTGATACAACATCAGAAAAGCCAAAGCGAGTCCCCAAGAAAAAGACAATAAGAGTCAAAAAGGAAGAATTAAAAGAATACATAATGAAAGTCATTGAAGAAATACCAGATGAATCTGCAGTATTGCTAAGAGATGAGCTAACAGAACTTCCGGAAGACATCGAAAAACCAGCAACAGATGATATTACATTTAGTACTACTCTTGTGCCTGAGGCAGCCGATCAGCTTGAAAAACCAGCAAATGCTGAAATACCACCGTCTGAAATTGTTGTTGAAGAAAAGAAGAAGAAACCCAGAAAGCCAAAACAAATTAAAACTATAGAAACACAATCGAAAGATCAAGTTGATATATCTCAAAAAATTAAAGTGCAATCTGACGAAGAAGTTGACAAGAAAGATATACCTGAGACAGGTGACTATATTATTGATGTAAAGGAAGACGATGTGAAAAGAACCAGAAAAATCAAACGCATCCAGCCCAGGAAAGAGCAATTACATGAAACATATGTTATCCGAATTGAGGAGTCAACACCGGAGGTAACCACTTCCGAAGTTATTGATGAAGAAGGTGAGGTCACAAAGCAAACAACAACGAAACGTAGACTTAAGCAAAAGGAAGGACCAAAGGATTATACCATAGAAGTTGTTGAAACATTTGAAGCAAATAAACCTGATGAAGTCGTGTATACCATTTCAATATCAGAGATCATACCAATGGACACAGAACAAATAGTTCAAGAATACAAAACAGTTCAAAAGCATAAAAAGAAAAACTCACCCAAAGACAATTTCGATGAGTACTTACAGCAACTTATAGAACAGGAAATAACCAAAACTGAGTTAGAGGAATTTCAACCTATCGAGTTTACCAAATTACCAAAGAAGGCTAAAAGGAAAGCTAAACGTATCAAGAAAACTTATGAGATAATCAATGAGGTACCTGTTACAGTACACGAGTTTGAAGTTGAAGAACTGCCCAGTGAAACGGTAGAAGAAATTGAGGAAACAATTGCTGAGATAGTAGCAGAAGAGCAACCAAAACCTCAAGAACATGAGACATATGAAATTGATGTAACTGATGAGCAGGTTGAGCCGATGAAATTCGATGAACCCGTAAGCGAAGAACGTCCAGCTAAGAAGAAGAAACCTAAGGCTAATAAAATAGAAGAAGTTCCGGTGACCTTCGAAGAAGTGGAAGAAACCGTAACGACGCTCAAGGAAACCGATGAAAAGGGTGACATGAAAGAAAAAACAGTTAAGAAGCGAAAGGTAAAATGTAAGCAGGGTCCTAAGGAAACAACATTCGAAATATCTGAAGTAACTCAAGGCGACCAACCCATTGCTGAAGTAACAATTGAGGAAATCGAAGAAGCTCAGCCACAACTAGAAGAGGAAGCAACTTCTGCACCAGCTAAGAAGATTGTTAGGAAACCAAAGAAATTGCGTAAAGAAGATATTCAGGAATATTTGGTGACAGTAATCGAAGACTTTGTTCAACAACAAATGCCATCGGACATTGAGGAAAACTTAAAAGAGCAACCGAAAGAACAAATCAAAAAGCGTGTTACCAAACCCAAAAAGCATAAAGTGAAAGTTTCTGAAGAAGAAATAACACCAGAGGAAAATATTATAAGAATTGAGGAAGCGACCCCAGAGGTAACCACCACTGAAGCTGTTGATGATCAAGGCAAAGTTACAATTCAAACAACGACGAAACGGAAACTTAAGAAAAAACATGGTCCAAGAGAATATATCATCGAAGTAGTGGAAACATTTGAGCAACAGAAACCAGATGAAGTCCAATATACTATTTTAACAACAGAGGTCACACCAACTGAAGAGGGTACAGTCATTGAACAACCCCAAATTGTTAAAAAGCATAAAAAGAAGAAGTCGCGAAAGGAAAATTTCGATAAATATTTACAGCAATTAATAGAAGAAGAAATAACCAAAACCGAATTAGAAGAATTTGAACCCATTGAGTTCGTCAAAACACCAAAGAAACCTAAAAAGAAAGCAAAACGTATCAAGAAAACTTATGAGATAATCGATGATGAGCCTGTTACAGTACACGAGTTCGAAATTGAAGAACTACCCAGCGAAAAGGAAGAAGAAATAGGAGAAATAACTGCTGAGGTAGTAACTGAAGAAGAACAGCCGAAACCTCAAGAACAGGAATCATATAAAATTGGTGTAACTGATGAGCAGGTTGAGCCAATGAAATTCGATGAGATCATGGATGAAGAGCGGCCTAATATTAAAAAGAAGGCGAAGGCTAAGCCAATTGAAGAATCTCCGGTGACTTTGGAGGAAGTGGAGGAAACCGTCACGACGGTTAAGGAAACCAATGAAAAGGGTGATATTAAAGAAAAAACGGTTAAGAAACGAAAGGTTAAACGAAAACAAGGACCAAAGGAAACCGTGTTTGAAATATCCGAAGTAACAGAAAGTGATGATCAACCGATTGCTGAAGTCACAATTGTGGAAATCAAAGAAGCTCAGCCACAACTTGAAGAGGAAGCACCTTCTGAACCGGTTAAAAAGATTGTTAGAAAACCAAAGAAATTACGCAAGGAAGATGTTCAGGAATATTTGGTGAACGTAATCGAAAACTTTGTACAACAACAAATACCATCGGACAATGAGGATGAAGTAATAGAACAACCGAAAGAACAAATCAAAAAGCGTGCGAGCAAACCCAAAAAGCATAAAGTGAAAGTTTCTGAAGAAGAAATAGCACCAGAGGAAAATATTATAAGAATTGAGGAAGCGACTCCAGAGGTAACCACCACTGAAGCTGTTGATGATCAAGGCAAAGTTACAATTCAAACAACGACGAAACGGAAACTTAAGAAAAAACATGGTCCAAGAGAATATATCATCGAAGTTGTTGAAACATTTGAGCAACAGAAACCAGATGAAGTCGAGTATACTATTTTAACAACAGAGTTCACACCAACTGAAGAGCGTCCAGTCATTGAACAACCCCAAATTGTTAAAAAGCATAAAAAGAAGAAGTCGCCAAATGACAATTTCGATAAATATTTACAGCAATTAATAGAACAAGAAATAACCAAAACCGAGTTAGAAGAATTTGAACCGATCGAGTTCACCAAAACACCAAAGAAACCTAAAAAGAAAGCAAAACGTATCAAGAAAACTTATGAGATAGTCGATGATGTGCCTGTTACAGTACACGAGTTCAAAATTGAAGAGCTACCCAGCGAAAAGGAAAAAGAAATAGAAGAAACAATTGCAGAGGTATTGACCGAAGAAGAGCAACCAAAACCTCTACAAGAGCACGAATTCTACCAAATTGGTGTAACTGATGAGCAGGTTGAGCCAATGACATTCGATGAGCTCGTATTTGAGGAACGACCAAGTGAAGTTAAAAAGCAGAAAAAACCAAAAGAAACCAAAATAGCAGAAGCTCCAGTGTCCCTAGAGGAGGTAGAAGAAACCGTTACGACTGTCAAGGAAACCGATGAAAAAGGGGAGGTTAAAGAGAAATTAGTTAAAAAGCGAAAGCTTAAACGTAAGCAAGGTCCTATGGAGATGGTATTCGAAATATCTGAGATAACAGAGAGTGATGATCAACCGACGGCTGAAGTTACAGTAGTGGAAATCGAAGAAGCTCAGCCAGAGATCGAAAAGGAAATGCCACCTGTGCCTGTTAAAAAGATTGTTAGGAAACTAAAGAAACTGCGAAAAGAAGATATTCATGAATATTTGGTGAACGTTATTGAAGATTTTGTGCAAAAGCAAATTCAATCAGAAGCCGAGGAAAAGGTTATAGAACAACCTAATCAAGATACGAAAAAACGTAATCCTAAAACTAAAAAGCAAAAAGTAAAGTCGTCTGAGGAAAAAGCCCAGCTTTCTGAAGATATTCCAAATGAAAGCGCACTTAATTTAGGTGAAGAATTGCCTGAGTCGATTGAAAAGGTGGAAGATGAATTTAAAGCTGAGGTAACTGAATCTTTCGCACCTGAACAACCAAAGAAAAAGTCAACCAAAAAAGAGAAAAGGCCGAAAGCTATTCCCAAAGTACACGACGAAACTACTGAAGAATATAGTATACGTGTGTCGTCATTTGAAGAGGTACCTGAAATTGATATACCTGTGGAAGAAACCACGCAACCTGAAATAGAGGAGCTACACCCCGTAGATGACTACCGCATTTTAGTAGAAGAAATTGAAACCACAGAAGATGTTAAGGACATTATCAATGAAGATGGCGAAAAGATAAAACAAACAACAAAGAAGCGTAAGATCCGTAAGGCGGTTGGACCAAAAGAAGAAATAATTGAGATTATAGAAACGCAATTAGAAGACTCCTCATTAGCTGAAGTAACAGTGCTGGTAGAAGAAGTAGAAAAAATCCCAGACATAGAAAAGAAAGATGAACACCATATGGTTAAACCGAAGAAAATTAAGAAGGTTAAAAAGGACGATCTTATCGAATACATTTATAAACTAATTGACGAAGATATCCCAAAAACGGAGCTCGAGAAATATGAGAAAATTGACTTGGATGGACCAATCAAACTTAAGAAGAAACCAAAACCAGCAAAGAAGGTAATTAAAGTAACAGACGAAACACCTGAAAGTGAAAAACTTGAGCCACAACAAGTTGGCGTTGTAGATTCGGAAGAAATCAAACCAAAGAAGGCAAAGAAGAAACCTTCCAAAGAAGTAGAAGTTAAGGAAGATGATGTCGAAGCAGATCAACCACAGGAAGGAATTTCTGTAAAAATGACCGAAACAGAATTGCCCAAAACCTCAAAGAAGAGCAAACGATTCTCTGTATCCGTGCTAGAAAGTGATCTGCAAGAAGTACCCGATGAAGAGTTCAAAGTAGAAATCATCGAAGAAACTGTTGAAACGAAAACATCTACGGACACAGATGGCAAAGTTAAAGAAAAAATTGTGAAAAAGAAGAAGGTTAAACATACAAAAGGACCTGTAGAAACGATGTTGAATATAGTTGAAGTACGCGATAAGGATGCTGATGAAGCTGAGATCACTGTCATAGCCACAGTACCAAGCAGTGATGTTGATGTTCCTCAAGAAATACAAATTAAAGAAAAGAAGGTCAAGAAAATGAAAACTAAGGATATTCCTGAATATGTTGCTAAGGTCATTGAAGAAATGCCCGAAAAAATTTCTGATGACTACAAACACGATGAAAAAACAGGCTCGCCGAAAAAACTGGACAAAAAACCAAAACAAAAGGTCAAACAAATTGATGAAGATAAGCCCAAAGAAAAGAACATTCACGAATTCACTACTGTGGTGATCGACGAAGATCAACCCCAGCCTGATGTAGAAGAGTTTGAGGTTGGAACAATTGTAGAGGAGGCTAAGCCAAAGAAAAAGAAGCCCACAAAATTAGAAATTAAAATTAAAGATGAAAATGTGCCTGAAGATCTCGAAACAACTGAAGCAGTAGTTAAAGAGACTTCCCCCCAACCCACTGAGACTGAGGAGCAGACTTCGGAGGAAGTAAAACTAATTGAAGATGAGCAAAGCCCAGAGACTGAAGAACATGTATCAAAACCAATTGACGAAGGACCAAGACAAAAGAAAAAGAAACCTACCAAAGAGAAATTTAAAATAACTGAGGACGATGGACCCAAAGAAAATATACCAGCAGAGATTATTTCTATAGAGGAAAGTATCCCTGAAGTTATTAGAGAGGCAGCTCCGGCAAACAAAATAGCAATTAAGGAAGAACTTCCCGAATTGGAAGTTGAAAACTATGAGGTAACATTTACTGAAAAATCCGTGAAACCAAAGAAAAAGAAGCCAACACAACAAAAGGTTAAAGTAATTGAAGATGCAAAGCCCGAAGAAACGTCCTCTGAAATAATTTCAGTTGAAGAAGATATACCAGAAGAATATACTGCGAAAATTCCAGCAGAAAAAATTAAAGTCTTGGAAGATCAACATAAAGAAGAAATTGCACGCTATGAAATTTCAGTTACTGAAGAATCTGCAAAACTAAAGAAGAAGAAGCCAGCGAAACACAAACCTAAAGTCACTGACGAGGATAAGCCTGAGGAAGGTTTGCCAGAGGAAATTGTAGTAATCGAGGAGCAGCCTGTAAACGAAGTAAACGACAACGAAGTCGCTGTTACGGAAGAGCTAAAAAAACCAAAGAAGAAAAAACCTACCAAAGAGAAAGTGGGCGTAGTTGAAGATCAACCGGAAGAAGCCGCATCTGTGGATGCAAAGGTTACAGAGGAGCAACCAGCTTTGGAGGACACTGAAGGATTTGAAGTCACAGTAACAGAAGAACAGCAAAAACCAAAGAAAAAGAAACCAGCTAAAGAACAGGTGAAGGTTATTGAGGAGGATAAGCCTGAAAGCGTTTCTGCTGATGCACCATCCCAGAAAGTGCAAATTACCGAGGACCAACCTGCACCCGATGAAACTGAGGAATCCCAAGTCACTATTTCCGACGTACCTCAAAAACCAAAGAAAAAGAAACTTGCAAGAGAAAAGGTGAAGATTGTTGAAGAGGATACACCTGAAGCTGTTACTTCTGAAGGCCCATCCGAAGACGTTCAAATTTCAGAGGAGCAACCTGCTTCTGAAGAAGATAAGGATTTCGAAGTTACTATAACTGAACAGCTTCAAAAATCGAAGAAAAAGAAGCCACTTAAAGAAAAAGTAAAGGTAATTGAAGATGATAAGCCTGAGGAGGATCTTTCCGGAGGTCCATCCGAAGATGTACATGTTTCCAAAGAACAGCCATCCCCCGAAGAAACTAAAGATTTTGAAATCACTATTATTGAAGAACTTCAAAAACCAAAGAAAAAGAAGCCAATGAAAGAAAAGATGAAAATTGTCGAACAGGTGAAGCCTGAAGAAGTTCCGTGTGAAGAAATAAGTATTATCGAGGACCAACCACAATCCGAAAAAACTGAATGCCATGAAGTCACAATCACAGAAGAACTGCAAAAACCGAAGAAAAAGAAGCCAACCAAGGAAAAGGTGAGAGTCGTGGAGGATACTAAACCAGAAGATGTTACCACTGAAACTCCATCGCAGAGCGTGAAGATAGCTGAAGAACAACCTACATCTCCAGAAGCTAAGGGCTACGAAATCAATATAACTGAAGAATTGCAAAAGCCAAAGAAGAAGAAGACAACTAAAGATAAAGTTAAGGTGGTCGACGCTGATAAGTCAGAGGAAATTCCGTCCGAAGAAATTAAGATTGCTGAAGACCAACCAGTTTCCGAAGAAACTGGAGATCACAAAATTGATATAAGTGAGGAAGCTCAGAAGCCAAAGAAAAAGAAGTCAACCAAAGATAAAGTGAAGATAGTTGAAGAGGATAAGCCTGAGGAAATTTCAGCTGACGAAATAAAGGTTGCTGAAGATCAACCAGCTTCCGAGGAAACTGAAGACCACAAATTTACTAGTACTGAGGAAGCTCCGAACACAGAGAAGAAGAAACCAACTAAGGATAAGGTTAAGGTGGTTGAGGAGGATAAGCCTGAGGAAATACCATCCGAAGAAATTAAGATTGCTGAAGATCAACCAGTTTCAGAAGAAACTGAAGACCTCGAAATAAGTATTATTGAAGACGTTCAGAAGCCAAAAAAGAAGAGACCAACTAAGGATAAGATTAAGGTTGTTGATGAGGATAAGCCTGAGGAAACGCTGTCCGAAGAAATCAAGATTGCTAAAGATCAACCAGATGTAGAGGAATCTAAAGGCCTCGAAGTCACTGTTGCTGAAGAAACTCCAAGACCAAAGAAAAAGAAGCCAACTAAAGACAAGGTAAAGGTTGTAGAGGAAGATAAGCTTGACGATATTCCATGCGAAGAAATTAAAGCTATTGAAGGTCAACCTGCGCCTGAGGAAAGTGAAGGCTTTGAAGTCACAGTCAGTGAAGGGCATGAAAAACCAAAGAAGATGAAACCAACCAAAGACAAGGTTAAAATCATTGAGGAGGATAAGCCTGAATATAGTCCTTTAGAATCGGTAACTGAGCCAGTGCATGTTGAGGAAATTGAATCCAAAACAGAAACTAAGGAAATTGTGGACGATAAAGGTGACGTACAAACACAAACTGTAAGAAAACGCAAATTAAAACGACAACAAGGTCCAAAAGAAGATATTATAGAATTAATAGAAGTACAAACTGAAGACCAACCGGAAGCGGAAGTTACAATCATAGAAACTCACGAAGAAAAAGAAACTGCAGAAGATATTGCAAAACCTAAAGCTCCAAAGAGGAAGGTCAAAAAGGTGAAAAAGGACGATTTGCAAGATTACATACAGAAATTGATCGAGGAAGAAATACCAAAAACAGAACTGGAAAAATATGAAAAAATTGAGTTTGAAACAGTGCCGAAGCATAAAAAGAGCGATAATGAAGTTAATGACGTCACAGTTAAAGATGATGAAAGACCTCAAGAAGTTAAGAAACCAGAATCTAAGAAAAAAGTAAAATCTAAAAAATCACAAGAAATTTTGGATGAAAAGCCTATGGACGAGGTGCATGTTGTGGAAGAATCAAAGGACGAAGCTGAGGAGTTGTTACCAGTTCAAATAGTAGAGACTGAAATATCTCAAGAACCAGTTGTTATTACAGAAGAAGCGCCAGCTGAGGTTAGAGTTGAAGAAATAACCGATCAGAAAGGAGAACCAGTTCAACAAGTCACCACCAAACGTGTACTTAAGAAGAAACAGGGCAAAAAAGATAGCACCATAAATATAGTGACAGTACAAGATGATGCTAGTCCTGAAGTTGTTGTCATAATAACTGAAGAACCACAAACAGCAACCACAACTATCGAAGAACAACCTGAAGAAAATGTACAAGCAGTAGAACAAAAACCAAAGAAACCTAAAAAGACAATCAAGAAAATTAAAAAAGATGAATTGGCTGAATACGTACAAAAATTAATCGATGAAGAAATACCAAAAGTTGAACTTGAACAATACGAAAAGATTGATGTGCCAATAATTAAGAAACCAAAAGAAAGAAAAGAAAGTATTAAACCACAAGAAGACACTGAAACACCTGACGACATTAAAAAAGCTGAAAAACCGGAGAAACAAGAAAAGCTCAAAAAGCCCAAGAAGCAATCCATAGATAAACATATACCTTCTAATTTCGAAATCACACAAAAAATCGAAGAAACACCACTCACAGACATAATTGACGAAAAGGTTACCATAGTTGAAGAAACCACAACTACACCAAAAACACGTAAAAAACCTAAACCACAAACACAACCAGAGGACACTGTACAGAGTACACCATTAGATCGTGAGGAAGAACCAACAGAAATCACAACGGATACAAAACAAAAAACAATTAAACATAAACCAAAAGAACAAAAAATAATTGATGATACAAGTAAGTGTATTTGCAACTTACTTTTGTTGCTGGCAGCAACTGTTGCTACATACTTACATACATATATATAAATGCTCAAAACCTTCGTTTTACTACATACATACTTATTTACTTACATTCTTACTATTACATATGTAATTAATTATCTAAAACAAAAAATAATTATTTCTGTGTATTGACGAAAATTTCATTATTGCGAGCAAATTTAATTCGTTCTCTATATTAGAAAAATTTATTAATCGCTATTCAAATTTAAACATGCATATCTAAATAATTTCCCATTTCTTTGCTAATGAGTTCCCAAATATTACATATTTACATAGATACTAAACAAAATTTAACAAATTATTTTAGGAAAAAACTATAACCCCTCAAACATTCTTGAAGTGCTCATAATTCAGGAATCCGATATGAGTCCAAAATATGTGAAAAATATGAGCCTCAGTATTATAATCATATTGGATTCTTTTATCACTCGGATAGGATGAAACATACTTGAGCCTTATGCCAAGAGTGTTCAGCAAACAAAGCAAATTTAGGACAGATATTCATATTATATTTTGGAAAAAAAATACGTTCAAATTTATTTTGAATATAAACATAACTATTGTGAATTCATGCAAGTGAACAATCTTCCTATTCCTCCATTGCCATACCTACCTGTCAAATAATAGCTCACAGGGAGAATGTCTGTCGCGAATGGCCAGAGAATGGAAGAAAGGTTTGTTTTTCGCACGCGGTTATTAAATTGAAGTGCCATGAATTACCCATTTGTGTTTCAAATCAGCTTTTCTTTTAAATGTGAATACAAAAAATCAGACTACATATTAATATTCATTTCTAAAACCTAGTTAATAAATTTACTTTGAGCAGCCAGTTAAGCAAACATTTTAAAATATGTAAATAATGCAAATACCAGTCGTCTACAAAAATGTTTGAAAAACACTACTGAGCAAATGATTTAAGTAATCGATCAGCGATTGAACAGGTGATCTATGCTGTTTACTATTGTGAACGTTTTTATCAAACATTCGCCACTTTGGTATGGACGCTCTTTCTTTCATGGGCCCTGCGACTATTAATTTCTTGATCATACACATCCGCCTTCTTAGCATGCCCCGCCTATCACATCAACATTAAAAATTTAGAAACAAGTTCTTTGAATTAGGAAAAAAGTTTTCCTAAGCGCAGTCGACCCCCAGCAGTGATTTGGCAACACATTCCATATGTTTTTCTGCCATGAAAATGTTCCCATCTGCCTTCCAGATGCCATTCGGAGTCGGCGTAAAACATGTAAGTCCCGTCCCACCTATTCATAGGAAAAATTGAAAGGATCATGTAGGAAATGGAAAGAAAAACTCGGCCCAAATCTCTTCGTGTCTTGTATGTATGTATGTAATTAGGAAGTATTTTAGACTTTTTTGATTGCAACAACAAATTGCCTCCGCGGTGTGACCCGGTTTGTCTGATGTCAGTATGCCTCACCTTTAAAAATGAAACCCCAAAATATCATACGTTCCAACTAGGTGTTCCAATATGATACTCCGTTTTTAATGACTAGCGTCAAAAATCGACCATGATTGTGACACTCCTTATCCTTTATATTATGCATACAAATAACTCAGAAACGAGTCATATATGTATGTAAGTAAATTATGAGCGTAATAGGAGTCTGATTAAACTCTTATTTCGTGATCTAATCGACTTCTATTTAGGCTCACATAATGTATAACGGCCGCCGTGGTGTGGTGGTAGCGTGCTGCGCCTACCACACCGATGATCCTCTGTTCAATTCCCGGACAAAGTAACATCAAACATTTAAAAATAAGTTTTTGTCAATAGAAATAAGTTTTTCTAATCGGGGTTGCCCCTGTGATTTGGCAAACACTCCGAGTGTATTTCTGCCATGAAAAGCTTCTCAGTGAAAATTCATCTGCCTTGCAGATGCAGTTCGAAGTAGGCATAAAACATGTAGAATTTGTAGAGAAAATTAAAGAGCAGCACGACGCAAATTGTAAGAGAATCTCGGCCTAAAGCTCCTCGGAGAAAATCGCGCAAAGTATTGGTTTATCATTTTCTTTTTATGTGTGAAATCAGACTCATATCGGGGTTCGGGCTCCTAAATAAACTCATAATATGGGGAATCATTAAAGCATATAAACTTATAAGGTGTAAAATTATATCCGTTTACATACACTCTTATATGAACGCACCTAGTAATATTCTTGATAAACTCAATTGCCGATCAGCTGTACTGTTGTGAAAATAAGTAAGACGAGCCGGACCCGTGCGCATCTTGCGCAACCAATATAAAAGTCTCCTATCAAATATCAACAGAAATCAGCTGTTCTATCAATCAATTAAAACTTGCAGCTTGCGCTGCCATCTAGCGTACAATAGCAACTGCCGGTAATGCAGTGCAAATATTCACAATAGTGCCAAGGTACAAATAGATTTCATTGTGTGCTCACAATCGTTTATTTTTAACAAATTATTTTAATAAAATATAGCTAAGCAAAAGTACTACGACTGAAATTGCCCAAAGCTCGCTAATAGCCCCAATCTCCATCTTTACAACCAAAACTTTATTTATAGATTTGGATTCCAAATAAGAGCGAAAAAGGGACCCGTACATAAAAACAGCAATTAGAAATAATATATATATGATAATTATACCAATTAAAAAATGTCATGATTAAGTGAAAAATCAAAACTAAAACGTCTTTAAAAAGATATTCTTGTAAATGACTTGTTGGAGATATTTGATAAAAATAACGGCTTTTATGTATGCAATGTTTTGAATTTATACCGCGTTTACACCATGAAATGTGCGCGTAAATTTCTACAAATTGTGTAAATGATTCTTCATACAAAATTTGACTGTTAGTTTACGCACTAGATAAATTTATACGTTTACAAACTTTATGAGGCATTTATAAGGTTTAATGAGTCCCCCTAATGAGTGTAAACGCTCCGATTTACGTATCTTTCATGATACTTTTTTGACTCTGAATGTTTGCAGGGAGCTAATTATGTATTAAAGTTAAAAAATCGTCAAAGCAAATGTAAATAGAATTGCCGGCAACTGACGTTTAAAGTTGTTGAAAACATATTCCAATAGCTTAGTAAGATCGTTTTTTAGAAGAATAATGGCTTAAGCAGATACAATCCGTCACCGCCGCGACGCACGCCATTTTCCACCGACAGCACGTACGTGCCGTAAAATGAACACAACAGGTAAAAAAAAATAGCTTTATTTTACTGTAAAATTGTAGTTGATCATGTAATAGCATCGGTTTTACACAGACGCGTACTATAAAAGGCAAAAAATAAAGTGCTACATATGTGATGTGTGAAGTTTATTTAATACTATGTACAAACACACACCAAATTGGCAATTTATACCATTTGGGCAATTTATCACGCAATTTATCATATAATAAATTGTTATAATAAATTGGCAATTTAAAAGAAATTTCATAATAAATTGTTTCAAAATGCAAATGCAACCTTGTAAAGTGTGTTTATTGAGTAGATTTAAACGTCAGTTACGCAGGGCTCAACTATATGGTTGGCTCATCTCATCAGCTGATTTGATTTTTTTTTTTTCATTTCACTGGAGTAGAGATGAAAATGAAACCAAAACTTTTAACACATTTTCTTACAACACACAAAAATTTCAAAGTGTTATGATTTCATTCCATTCCATTCGCCTAATACCAACGCGCACATTTTGACAGTCTGAACAAAGGTATGTTGTTGCTGTAGAGATGAGCCAACCAGCTATCAAATTACTATTGTGTAAGCTAAATTGAGTTGTATGAACACCACTTAATTTAAATAGAAATTGCCTCAATTTATTTGTCTGTTTGAACATAGTATAAAGTAGATAATTGGCAAAGTATAACGGATGTGACGACTGATACGTAGCCTATCTGTCGTTTACCACTAAAATAAACTCTGCTATTAGCTTCTTTCTTCTTCGCCAAGTAAATGACGTATTGTATCTCTTTAAGCCATAAGATCGACTGGAACTTTACCTATTTTATTAGAATAGAAATACGTAGGTGTCAACTTTCAAAATCAAAATAAAAATGAAAACCTAGGTGGAAATCAAATTCTAAATCAAAACGAAACTAAGACCAAATTAAAATCAGTTAATTTTCTAAATCAAGAAAAATTAAAATCAAAATCAGGATCAAAATCAAAATCAACTTCAAAATTAAAATCGTATTCAAAATCAAGATAAAAGTTCAAGTTTAAGATTAAATTATTAATCAAAATTAAATGTGCTTCTCTAAAAACGAAAATAGCAGTAAAAATTATTACTTTTATTATTTATTTTCGAAAGGCGACCTTTATCTGTGACTGAAAAACTGCTCTGTAGTATAATTTGAGCTAAAATTTGACTCTAGTTAAGCAAACTTAGCTTCAGCTAAGCTTAACCAACTACCGAAAAGCCGGTTCTAACTTTTATAAATTGTAGACAGCAGTCTCGCCTTTTATCATTCCACTTTGTCACTGTCAAGGGCCAGGTTATGTATGACGCCGTGACACTTTGCGTCGCAGTCATTCACATTCACTATTATATAATACCAAAAATTTGGGCACTAAGACTTACCGTCACTCTCTGCAGCTAATGAATGCTCTTATATCATACGAATTTTAGTTCATACGGCAAAATAAAAATAAAATAAAAAAATTTTAAGCACTTCCTTTATATAAATGGACAAAAATCAGCGAAAAATGTCCCTTTATGTAAAGACATATTCTTGCTAAACTGTGATTTTTAAAGTTTGACATAGAAATTGCAAAAATATTTATGAGAAGTAAAAATATAAAAGTTAAGCGCACATTACTTGGATTGGAAAGTTGGTAGGAAAGGAGATATTATTAGTCAATAAATTGCGCTCCACCTTTATATTTTTACTTCTCATAAATATTTTTGCAATTCCTATGTCAAAATTTAAAAATCAAAGTTTAGCAAGAATATGTCTTTAAATAAGGAGACATTTTTCGCTGATTTTTTTCCATTTATATAAAGGAAGTGCTTAAAATCTTGTTATTTTTTTTTTCTTCTACTTTTCTTACATTTTCTCGGTGTCTTAGCCCTATCAGTTAAGTTTTACGCTTGTAGCTCAATGCCGTTTGATTTTTCTAAATATCTCATCCCGTGCGCCCACTAGCGAAAGTTTTTGTATTGTGTCATCGGCTGTCATCGACCTCTGAATTAAGCTCTAAATTTGTAGCCTCTAGCTCATCGAGAAGTTACTTAAAGTCCGGTTTCAAATTTCCAAATTATTATCTAACTTTTTTGATCCGTGCGCCACATAACGGATTTTTTTTTTCTCCTTTTGTTCCTTTGCCACGGTGTCTTAACCTGTCTCTGAGGTTTCATGTTTGTAGCTCAATGAGAAGTTACTTTAAAATTGATCTCAAAACACCAAATTTCCAAATCCTTATCTAAATACTTCCACCCGTGCGCCATCTAACGGATTTTTTTATCTTTTTGTTATATTTTCTCGGCGTATTATCCCATCTGTGAAGTTTTACAGTTGTAGCTCAATGAGAACTTACATAAAAATCAATCCCAAAATTCCCTCCGTTTCCCGTTTCGTATAATTTTACTAAATATCTCATCACGTGCGCCCCCTAGCGAATCTTTTTGTATAGTGTCATCGACCTCTGAATTAAGCTTGAAATTTCAAGTCTCTAGCTCATCGAGAAGTTACTTAAAAGCTGGTTTGAAACTTTTCAAATTCTTATCTAATTATTTCGATCCGTGCGCCACCTAACGGATTTGTTTTTTTGCATTGTCACGGTGTTTTAACCCTATGTGTAAGGTTTTTGTAGCTCAATGAGAAGTTACTTAAAAATCGATTGCAAGATTTGTATGAAAAGCGGATAAACATTCACCGACATAATATAAAGGAAGTAAAATGACTCGCCGTGCCGCCTTGCATTATACATAATTTACCCCTTAATATAAAAAACATATTCCAATTTATTTTCCTACTTATATAAATATGTATGTGTATAAATAATATTTTTTTGTACAGTTTTATTTTATTACCTGTTAGCTCTCCTTTATCGAATTGCGTTATTTACAAAATTATGTATAACCTTTGCATTCCAAGTTAACGTCCCGCTTTATTTTCGTTACCATCTGTTGGAACAAAATTACGCAAGCTTTTTTAAAATAAACAAAAAAAAATATGTAAGCATTTTGATTATTAAGTTTTACTACTAGGGGAGCTCAGGATTTTGTGCAAATAGTCTGGCATCATTGAATTTGCAAACTGATGTAGTACATTTACACAGTACACTAACAAAACATACGGCTATGCATATTAGGGTGGGTCGTTTTATTAACCGATATCGCGACATCGATTTTTCGATAGGATTTGGGCTCAGGAAAAAAAAGTTTCACTACGTATACCCAAAAAAATAATTTTCGAAATTTCGTTTTTTTGGCTTTTTTCGACTTTGATTTTTTAGGTTTTTTTCACGACCTATTAAAAAATTTTATCTGATTGTAAAATTTTCATGTATACCCTGTCCGACCCAAAAATGTCCGCTAAAAACGTTGTCCATAACAGTTTTTTGAAAAAAAAAAAATATTTTTCATTTCATTACATTTTTGGGTCGGACTTTTTTAGTAGCTCATGAAAAAACCTTAAAAAGCAAAGTCGAAAAAGTCAAAAAAATTAAATTTCGCAGGCTTTTTGGGTATGCATAGTGGATTTTTCGGTAGGATTTGGGCTCAGGAAAAAAAGTTCCACTACGCATACCCAAAAAAATAATTTTCGAGCCTGCGAAATTTCATTTTTTTGACTTTTTTCGACTTTGATTTTTAAAGTTTTTTTCACGACATCCCAAAAAAATTTGATTTGATTGTTAAATTTTCATGTGTACCCTGTCCGACCCAAAAATGTTCGATAAAAACGTTATCGATAACAGTTTTTTGAAAAAAAAAAATATTTTTCATTTCATTCAATTTTTGGGTCGGACAGGATATACATATGAAAATTTTTTAGTAGCTCATGAAAAAAACCTTAAAAATCAAAGTCGAAAAAAGTCAAAAAAATTAAATTTCGCAGGCTCGAAAATTATTTTTTTAGTATGAGTGGAACTTTTTTTTCCTGAGCCCAAATCCTATCGAAAAATCGATGGCGCGATATCGTTTAACTTTCGTCCATACATATTGACCCACCCTAATGCATATACTAAGTCATTGCAACTATGCAACATCAAAAACTGTTGTATATTAGGAACAAAGAAAACATTTTAAAATGAAAAAAGTAGTTCACGATCCGTAGCTTATATTTGCTACGTTTCCAATATCAAATGCACAAAACTCTGAACTGCCTTATTGTGTATGATAATATTCTTTTTTGAAAATATTCTGCACTAGGATATCCGCTATTACCTAAATTAGCTTTTCCTTGGCTGCTGCACTTAAAACTTAATTTTCTCTCGAAAGAAAGTATCCAATCAAAAAAAATTCAAATACTCCAACTTGGAAAACTTTGCCTCGAGTTAATTTTTTTTCTACAGCTACTCTCTTTTTTCTTGAAAATCTTTTTATATAACTGGTATATTGCAAACATATCTGACGGAGTAATTTTTCTGTAACTATTGCGATTGAAAAAAGTTGGTCAGTTTCGAAATTCTGGGTTCAGAGAAACCACCGCGCTACATAAAATAGCGCGAATAGTGGAGAGCTTTCGTGGAGGAAGGCGCGGTCAATCGCATTAAAATTAAAGCGATTGAATTCGTTCTTCGATATCAGCTGGCTTATGGAGAGCGAGTGATATGTAGAGAAATACCGCAAGGTAGGGAGGGTACTTTTTGGTGTTGAGAAAACGGTGATTTTTTAATGGCTCTGATATGTGCTACTGTGATTTGAATCACTGTTTTAGAATGTAGCCACGCAGCAAGTATATGGGGATAAGAATGGATTTCAGCTTAAATTGAAGAGTGAGTTTGTACGGAAATACTGAATTTCTTGATGCGCATGTAATTCGATATTTGATAATGAATGTGCAGGGCATTTCTGGCTGATACCGTTTTAAGTCCTTCGTAAGACGATTTGAAAGACTATTGAAAGGCTTTGGCTTTTCTGGCCTGACTTTCAACATGATTAATAACTGCTATGCATATTGCTCATTTGCCTCCCGCTCATAGCTCATGGAAGTTTACTTGAGTCCAGGCTTTAATAGCCGTGAAGAAAGCAGCGGAAATTCTGGAGGAAGCATGCTTAAGGTGCAGTCGCGTCAATATATGTTGATATTCAAGCGGCGGCCAAGGCAATACTCTCAAACAGTACTCCCTCAGTAGGTATCCTGGAATGCAAAAAAGCATTGGAGAGACTTCGATCAGGTCATACCATACATGTGTATGTATATACTATTCTCCCGATCAAAAAGGCAAAGAAGGTAACAAAAAGGCCAATGAGTTGGCAAATATGGGTGCAATACTCGATTAATCCACGGTAGGCGTCGCAATTCGTTTGAATGAAAACAAAAGTAGACAGGAGTTGCACACGATCTATCAAGCAGGAAAGATGTAGACAGAAGCGGGGCTACAAAGATCTTCAGGCAGCAATATAGCTAGGTTATATAAAATTGCTAGTATTTGCCAAGAGCACTGTGGTATTCTATAACATAAGTCCTGGCACCCGATTGGTTGCAAATGAATTCTGGTAATACTATAGACATATTCAATTTTCTCGGACAGCCAAGCTGCCATAATATCCCTGCAATGCAGTAACACCTCGTTACTTGTGGCGTTGATGTGCAGAGAAGCCCTCAACAAACTAGCTGATAATTGGAACATGAGAATAATATGGGTTCCTGGCCACTGTGACATCTCAGTAAACTGCGCTGCGGATGAGCTAGCTAGGGAAGGCACCAACCTGCAAACAATAACATCCGCTGGTTGGGCCAGCCCTCCCCCAAACACCTGCAAACACTGCCTACTATCCCTATTCACGGATCAAGTAAACGCCAGATGGGCCATGGAACCTACATGTAGAATATCCAAGCAAATCTGGTCTTAGCTTGATAAAAGAGAACGCAATCGGTGATACTGTCAAACCGTATCTCTATAAGCCCACTAGTGGGCCTTCTTACAGGTCACTGTCTCATGGGCACTCATGGTGCTTATATGGGGCTACAGGCAAACGACTTCTGCCGCAGATGTAGGGACGAGGAGGAGATAGAAAGCGTAGAGCACTATCTGTGACACTGTCCCGCACTGTCAAAAACCAGGTACCGATGCCTCCACAGACACTCCTTTTGGTGCCTTGTGGAGCTTGAATCTGCAAACACAAACGACACCTTGCGTTTCATCAGGCAAACGCGCTGGTTTAGTCTCGCTGGAGTCTAAACATTCTTCGGAAGTAGGGAAATAGGAAATAGGGGCCCCGCGTGGTAGCAAAACGGCCTGCGTGAATCTCCGCTTGGACAGCGGCGGCAGCCACTTCAACCTAACCTAACCTAACTAAAATTATCGTTATAGAACTGAAGAACGGCGAAGGTATCAAGCAAATTTCAAATAATGCTCCTAAGAATATCGGATTTTTTAAGAGTGATCGGTACTTTTGAAAGAAAATCTTAAGGGTAAAGAGTTTGCAGCAAAAACAAATGCAATTTGGAAAATAACGGCCAAGCTATTATATATGTATATATATGTATTACATAAAAAAATTACGTTGCTATAATAATTTCACTCTAATATTTTCCCCCTTTTTTGCATATTTTCCCCTCTTGACCATGCAGCTTCGTTTTTCCCGTTAACCATTTTTGACAAATGGAATAATAATAATAATGGTATCTAATAATAATATTATTATTAATAAATATTTCAATTAGTAATATGATGCTGTATATATATGAAAGCCTATTTTATCCATACAAGGATCCACATTTCTTTTTGTTTTTTTCATTTCTTTCCTTCTAAAACCGTTTTGATGTTTCTCTATATGTTTTATACTTTTCTTTTGCTTATTTGATTGAATTGTATGTATGTACATTAGGCAAAGAAGTAATTGTGCATAAGGATTATGAGATCAGCGTCGTGGAAGAGCAACCAGCAGAGGAAGAAGAGGAAACTGAAGAACGTCCATTAGAAGTGAAAATCATTGAGGAGATACCTGAAATCAGAGATTCACATCCGATTGAAGAGGTGGAAGAGGAGCAACCAGATGAGGAGGAAGTTGAAGTGCCGAAGGTCGGCGTAGAGGAGAAGCCCAAAAAGAAGAAGAAGCCAATAAAGAAGAAAGTGGATGAGCATGATGTTATTATCCAAAAGTTGCTTGCACAAGAAATTGAAAAAACTGAACTTGAAAAATATGAAAAGTTCGAATTCGAGAAACCACAAAAGGTTAAGCCCGAATTTATCAATGTTGAACCTCAAAGAATTGTCCGCAAAGAACAAAAGCCGACGAAATTGGTTATTGTGGATGCAGCGCAAGTGCCGCAGTCCATCAAATTGAAGCCAATCAAGCGTAAACCCAAGCCAGTCGAAGATCAAACGGTACAGCTACCCAAGTTCAAGCTAAAGAGCCGCATCGAAACGATCGCTTATCCGCCAGAGCTGCTGATACCAAAAGTAACTGAAATTGGCACAGTACGGGAGACAGGCGAACTGTCGCGTAACATTGAAGAAGCCGAAGAACAGCTGAAATTCAAACCACACAAAGTGAAGAAATTTAAAAAGATCAAGGACGATTTGGAACGGCCACAATTGGAAAAATACGAAAAATATGTCAGCAGTGAGGAGGAGGCAGAAGAAGTCAAGCCATATCAGAAACCTGAAAAGGTACAAAAAACCGAGGAAAAAGCAGAGGAAGTGAAACTCAAAATTGGAAAAGGTAAGAAGAAACCCATTGTTGAGGATCAGCCCGAGAGTGTTACTTTGAAGAAGACGCCAATTAAGCCAAAAGAAGCTGAAGTGGTTGAAGAAACCGTACCCAAAAAGAAAAAACCGGTGGAGGTTAAAGTGACTGAAGTAACTGCAGAGCAGCCCACATATAAGTTACAGCCATTTCAGGCCACCGATTTCGAACAACCCGCATACGAAAAAGAGGAATTGGAGCCGTTAGAAATGCCTGAAGAACCTAAAAAGGAAAAGAAGGAACCTAAACAAAAATACAAGCCCAAACCGAAACCAAAGCCGGAGCTAGAAGTGAATGTAGTCCAAATAACACCTGGGGTACCCAAAGAGGAAGAGGTGCTGCCAGAAGCGGAATTCAAATTCCGTATACCAGAAAGCGAAGCACCGGAAGAAGTAAAAGAAGAGGTTAAATTGAAGCCAATCAAAAAACGCAAAGATACGCCGGCACCAAAAGAAGAAGTGCAAATAGTACCACAAGAGGAAGAAACTGCAGAGGTTCCAGTGATCGAAACAGAAACACCAACTGAAAAGAAGAAAAAACCAAAAGCAAAGAAACCACAAGAAAAGGTAGTGGAAGCAGTAGAAGAGAAACCTGAACAACAATTTGAGGTTGCTTTGAGCGAAGAGCAGCCAAGTGCGCCCGAGCAACCTGCAGCAGATAAACCTGTAGAAGAGGTTAAAATGAAAAAGAAGAAACCAAAAGAGGCGCCAATGGCTGAAGTGAAAGTGGTCGAAATAACACCCGAAGAGGAAATAATAGAAGAAACACCAGTTGAGTATCAAATTACTACCACTGTCACTGAGCCTGAAGAAGTACCAGAAGAGCACAAAGTAGTTGTTGTTGATTACGATCAAAAAGAGGTGACTGTCGAGCAGGTTATTGAAGAGCGAGTGGTAACGCGCAAAAAGAAACCCAAACCACAAAAACCAGAAGAATATGAATTTACTGTTGCGGAGCCTATCGAAGCGGAGGTACCAACTAAAGTGTTGGAAGAAGAAATACCAACAGAACAAGAAGAGCCTGCGGAGATTGTGCCTGAAGAAGTGATAGTAGAAGTGAAAGAAACGGAAGTGGTACCAGAACAACCAAGCGGTAAAGTTATCACGAAAAAGAAGAAGCCAACCAAAAAGCTAGTGGAAGAAGTTGAAGTTGAAGATGTGCCGGTTGAAGAGGAAGTCAAAGAGGAAGTCCCCGAACAAGAAGTAGTCGAAGAAATTGTTACTGAAGAGGTTATCAAAAAGAAGAAACCCAAGAGCTATAAATTTAAATTAACAGAAACGGAGGCTGAAGTTATACCCGAAGAGCTTGAAGAGATTACAGTGGAACCGGTGCAACCAAAGGAACCAGTAATAGAGGAAGTTATTCCTGACTTTCCGACATATACAATTACCACACAAGATACTGAAGCTGAAGTTGCGGTACCTGTAGAAGAAATCAAGGAAGTTCAGGTCAAAGAGAAAAAACCCAAGAAAGCTAAAGTTGCAGAGGTACCCAAAGAATATGAGGTAGGAGTTTTGGAAGAAGTAGTACCGCAGGTTGTTGAAGAAGATCAGCAGCCTGAGGATGCTATTTTCTCGATCAAAAAGAAACCAAAGAAGGAGACACCTGAAGAATTTGAAGCGCTCGCAGAGTTAACTGAACCCAAACCCGTAGAGGAAGCCGAAGTAGAGGTGGAGATCAAGAAAAAGCCTAAGAAACCAAAAGTGAAAGAAGAAGCAGCTGCTGTGTTGGAGGTTAAGATTGTTGAAGAAATTCCAAAGGAGATTGGTGTGGAACAAGTACAAGAAGATGTGGTAGTTACTACAACAGAAGCGCCTACTATTGAAGAATCTCCTGACGAGTACACATTTGGAGTTATTGAATCACCAGTCGAAAAAGAAGAAGACATACCTGAAGCCGAGTTTACAGTTAAAGAAGTTGAAATTGTCGAAAAACCAATTCAGCAACCCGAAGCCGAGTTTACTATTAAAGAAGGTAAACCTGCAGAGGAGGTTATTGACGAAGCGAAGATCAAAATTAAGAAGACCAAAAAGAAGGCAAGTGAAACGCAGGCAGTTGAAATGAAGGTAAAAGTTACGGAGGAACTTCCTGTGCAAGCCCCAGAAGTGGTGGAAGAAATACAGGAAGCTGTTACCCTTCCAGAGAAGGTTATACCCGAACAGAAATACAAGGAGTATGTAATCGAAGTTAGAGAATCCAAAGCAGAAAGAGCGTTAGAATTGCCTATCGAAGAGACTGAAGTACCTAAAGAAGGTGAAGAAGTACCCGCAGAAGCACCTCAGCACGAAGTTAAGGTTACAGCCACAATTCCAAAGGAAGAAATTATTGAAGAAGTATCTGTGGTTAAGAAGAGAGTAAAGAAACCAAAGGAAGCAAAAGAAGAACAAAAGGTGCATATCGTTGAAGAAACTCCAAAGATTGAAGAAGAGACTCCGCAACCCGTTGTTTTAGAGACTCCCCATGAGATAGTGGAAGAATTCAAGGAAAAGCCGAAAGAATATGAGATTGAAATAAAGGAATCCAAGGATGAAGTTCCACAAGAAGAAGTGGTTGAAGAGCAAGTAACTGTACCAAAGAAGAAGAAACCCGCACCACAGGTAACAGAAGAACCAGAAGCGGAAGTAAAACTGACAACAACAAAACCTGTTGAAGAAGTACAAGAAGAAGTGAAAATTAAGAAGAAGCCCAAAAAGAAACCTGAAGAAAGTGAAGCCGCAGCTGAGCTTAAGGTTACCGTTACCGAAGAAGTTCCAGTTGTACAGGAAACAGAAGAAGTAGTGGAGTTATTAGAGGAAGCAAAACCAGTGATTGGAAAAGTTGAAGAGGAAAAACCGCAAGAATACGAGTTCAAGGTTAGAGAAAGTGAAGCTGAAAAGCCGAAAGAGGAAATTGTACCTGAAGAAGAGGTTGTTCTACCAAAGAAGAAGAAACCCGCACCACAGGTAACAGAAGAACCAGAAGCGGAAGTAAAACTGACAACAACAAAATCTGTTGAAGAAGTGCAAGAAGAAGTCAAAATTAAGAAGAAGCCCAAAAAGAAACCTGCAGAAAGTGAAGCCGCAGCCGAGGTTAAGGTTACCGTTACCGAAGAAGTTCCAGTTGTACAGGAAATAGAAGAAGTAGGGGAGTCAGTAGAGGAAGTAAAACCAGTTATTGGAAAAGTTGAAGAGGAAAAACCGCAAGAATACGAGTTCAAGGTTAGAGAAAGTGAAGCTGAAAAGCCCAAAGAGGAAATTGTACTTGAAGAAGAGGTTGTTCTACCAAAGAAGAAACCCGCACCACAGGTAACAGAAGAACCAGAAGCGGAAGTAAAACTGACAACAACAAAAACTGTTGAAGAAGTGCAAGAAGAAGTCAAAATTAAGAAGAAGCTCAAAAAGAAACCTGCAGAAAGTGAAGCCGCAGCTGAGCGTAAGGTTACCGTTACCGAAGAAGTTCCAGTTGCACAGGAAACAGAAGAAGTAGTGGAGTCAGTAGAGGAAGTAAAACCAGTTATTGGAAAAGTTGAAGAGGAAAAACCGCAAGAATACGAGTTCAAGGTTAGAGAAAGTGAAGCTGAAAAGCCCAAAGAGGAAATTGTACCTGAAGAAGAGGTTGTTCTACCAAAGAAAAAGAAACCTGTGCCTGAAGTAACTGAAGAGCCAGTGGCTGAATTCAAATTGACAACAACGGAACCCGTCCAAGAAGTCGACGAAGAAGTTAAAATCAAGAAGAAGCCGATGAAAAAGCCGGTAGAAGATGTTGCGGCAGCAGAACTAAAGGTTACTATTATTGAAGAAATTCCAGTTGAAAGCGAAATTATCGAAGAAGTAGTTAAAGAGGAAGAAGAAATAAAACCTACACCCGAAGTAATACAAGAATTAAAAGCGAAGGATTATGAAATCACGATCAGTGAAAGCGAAAAACCGAAAGAAGAAATTGTAGAAGAAGAGGTCAAGCTGCCAGCAAAGAAAAAGCCAGTTCCTCAAGTAACGGAAGAGCCAGAAGAAGAAGTTAAGTTGAAGCCACATAAACCAACCGAAGAGGTCAAGGAAGAAATTAAAATAAAAAAGAAACCGAAAAAGGAACCTAAGGTTGACGAGGCAGTAGCCGAGCTTAAGATAACTGTGGTAGAAGAAATGCCAGTTGCTCCTGAAGTTGTTGAAGAAATTGAGGAAATAGAAGAAGTACAGGAAGTTCAGCAAAAGGCTAAGGAAAAAGTCAAAGCAAAAGAATATGAATTCAAAGTAACTGAAAGTGTAGCTGAAAAGCAAATAGAAGAAATGGTTGAAGAAGTGCCGCAAGAACAAGTCACACTTCCGAAGAAAAAGAAGCCAACACCACAAGTTACGGAGGAGCCGGAAGCAGAGTTTAAAATGACAACGAAAAAGCCAACTGAAGAAGTACAGGAAGAAATCAAAATTAAGAAGAAAACCAAAAAGGAGCGTAAACCTGAGGAAGCTGCTGCAGAGGTCACGGTACAAGTAGAAGAAGAAGTAGCTCCCGAACCAGTAGTTGAAGAAGTTGAAGAAATCGAAGAATTATTTGTACCCAAAAAGCCAAAGGAAATTGAAGAGGTTGAGGAGGCAGAAGTAAAACTTAAAAAGCCTTCACCCAAAGAGGCCCCAGCAGATGTTGAAGTTGACGTTGTGCTCAAACCGAAAAAGCCTAAGCAAGTTGAAACAGAAGATTTCACAATCGACGTCAAGCTGCCCAAACAAAAAGAAATCACACAAGAAACTGCAGATGAAACTGTTGCGCTCAAGAAGAAAAAGAAGCCCAAACCAGTTGTCGAAGAAGCGGCCGATGAACTAAAGCTAATACAGGAAGTGGTGGAAGAGCGACCAATTGAAATTGTGGAAGAAGAAATCGTGGACGAAGCTATTGTTATGCGTAAAAAACCGAAAAAACCATTCAAACCTAGCGTAGAAGAACATGAGGAAGAAGAATTCAGTTTATCTATTAAAAAACCTAAACAAATTGTTGAAGGTGTAAGCGAAGATGCAACAGTCTTGAAAAAGCGACCATCCAGACCAACGGTTTATGATGAGGCAGATGCTGAGCTTTCAATAAAACGTGAAGAATCATACGAAGAAGGCGAAGACGTTGAAGAATACATTGTTGAGCAAGGACCAAAACCAAGGAAATTACAAATTACAGATGAGAAAGATCAAGAGTACACAGTTAAGAAATTGAAACGTCGTAAGAAGGGTGTTGAAATACCTGAATACTCTGAAATTGAAAATGTAACATTCCGTCCGAAAATTACAAAAACAAAAGAAGATATCGATCAAGAGTTCAATATTTCATTAGATCAATATGCTGAAGAGGAAATTTCAATGTCTAGCAAAGTTAAACTGAAGAAACCAATTAGTAAAACGTATTCTGAAGCGGCTGATGAGGCTAAAATTAAGATATACGAAGATTACGATGATGATGAGGGACCAGTCATTGAAGAGATACGTGATGTTAGTAGCGTTGAAGATACAATGTACGATGTGGAGGAGCCAGATGAATATCAAGTTGAAGAACTGCCATTAGATGATTTTGAGTTCACGATAAAACCTAAAGAGGCGCCAAAACCACGCTACTCCATACAAAACGAAGAAGAAGAACAACAATTCTTGATTGGTTTACGTAGACCAAAAAGTGATTCGGTAACGTACGATGAAGACTCATTCACATTCAAGAAGAAGAAGAAGGTGGTGCAGATGTTCAATGAAGGTCAGTTTGATTTCATAATAACTTCATATATTAGGGATGCATAGACTTAAATTCAATCTCAAACACATTAATTGCTTTGCTATACCAGAATTTTATATTATGTAATATAGCACAAAAAAATAAAAAATTATTTTAAATTAGCGGATATACATATATGATAACAGCGTAACGTAAAGGCGAGAGGTAACTGCTTTCATGCATAATTTCATGTTTTCCCATTCATCAATGTACACTCATCAAAATGTTTTGTCATCTAACATACACTTGTTATAACTTTAGATTTCCTATTTTTTCATATATTTGTTTTTTTTTTTTTTCATAACAACAGAGGGCGCTTCTTTGAATATAACACGTGAAATGCATATTGAGGGTAAGTTTGCTCATGGGGCACTTTCAGCGAACACAACTGTTGATGAAAATGGATGTTCAAGATGGCTACTTTTTCGCGTTTATAGGATGTTCAGTATGGCGGCGCATACAGCCCGCTATCTTCAGCGGACGATAGAAAGAAATGCAGAATGAGACGACGATAGTTACTTTAAAAATCACGTTATCGGTTATATTTATAATGTTGATGTCTATGGCGAAGATATCACAATTGTCTTATCCACGATGTTTGGAACTTTAGGTCAACATTTACTCAACGTGTTTATTCGGCTATCTTACAGTTCTTTGATATTTAAAATAAAATACAAATTTCCTCTTAAAAATTAAATACAATTTCCTCTTAAAATTTAAATACAATTTTCCTCTTAATATTATAGTGAATTATGAAAAATATTTTAAAAAGTACTTTTCTTTAGAATTTAAGGTGTATTATTTTATTTGGCAGTTGGCTCAACTCGCCGTTCATAGACAAAATTTTCTATCACTCAACTGACGGAAGTTGTGTTCGCTGAAAGCGCCCATTATATAAAATATCTTTTACCTTTATCACATCATAAACGGTTTTTGTTTTTAGAATCTGATGATGAGAATGTTATGTATTCCATTTGTAATTATGTTGCCGATAATGATGAGGCCATTAATTTGGTTGAAGGCGAAAAGGTTTACGTCATTGGTCGACACAGCTCTGAATGGTGGTATATTAAGAAGAACGTAACCGAAGAAGAAGGTTGGGTACCGGCGCAATATCTTATGGAACCAGTTGAATACAGCTTTTATGTGCAGAAGAAATTAAACGAGAGAATTGACAAACTTCCTGTATTTGAACGTAAGTTTTTTTAACGTTAAATTTTTGTCTAAAAGTTTTCGGAAAGCGAAACGTTTTATGTAACATCTTACGAGCGCCTATTTATATATATCTCACGGTGAACCATGTAAAAATTAAAAATATTCAAATATTTTCTTCTTCCTTTTCTTAATGGACGCATGACACATGCACGAGTTTTAACATTCTTTCGATATTATTGAATATTCTATAGCTTTCCTCATTTCAAATATATATATACGAGCCGTACCCGTGCGCATATTTCGCAACCAATCTAAAAGTCTCTTATCAAATATCAACGAAAATCAGTTGTTCTATCAATCAATTAAAACTTGCAGCTTGCGCTGGCATCTGGCGTATGAGAGCAACTGCCGGTAATGCAGTACAAATGTTCACAATAATGCCATAGCACAAATAGATTTCTTTGTGTGCTCACAATGGTTTATTTTTAACAAATTATTTTAATAAAATATAGCTAAACAAAAGCACTATGACCAAAATTGCCCAAAGCTCGCTAATAGCCCGAAGCTCCATCTTTACAACCAAAACTTTATTTATAGATTTGGATTCCACATAAGATATATATTTTACCTAGCGTACCCAACAGGCTTTGTCCTGCCCGAAAACTGATTTTCATACATTCAAAAAGTAATCATCGCATCCCCTCTTCCCTCTCAGTACCATTCTCTACTTCTTTACCCGATATTTTTTCCCAGTCTTCTTCTTCTCCTATTTCATTTATCTCCCTCCCACTCTAACTCTCACTCCAACTCTAACCCCCACTTCCACTCTAACTCCCTCCCCACTACCACTCCTGCTCTCACTCCCACTCCTAATCCAACTCCAGCTCGTACTCTAGCTCTAACTCTCACTTTGACCCCCACTACCACTGCACTCCAACTCATATATGGAATCTATAGTAATTAAGAGTATTAATAATTGCGAAAATAAAACGAATTAAAATTTTTCATAACAAGTGGTATGGAACCGCCTTTCTTCAAAAACTTTGTTTCTAAACCATGTTTAAACCAGAACAACAGTCGCAAAAAAATATTGTTGAAATAGGTGAAGCCGTTTTGAATTTAGCGAAACTAAAGCACAGTAATTTATTTATATATATGTACTAGCAGACCCGCCGAAGTAGTTCTGCCCTAACTTAAGTCTATTTGCATAACTTTTAAGAAATTGCTACCTCTTATTCTCCCTCCCCTCCCTCACCATCTTTTCCATCTCTTCTTAACTCTCTCGCTACCTCTCCTCCCTCCCCCGCTCCATCTATCCCTATCTCAACATCTTCGTCTAACTCTATCTCGTTCTCAGTCTCTTTTTCCCTTCCTCGTTTTTTTTTTCCCTCCATTTTTTTTTTATTCTTCCCATTCCTTATTCCCAGTCCAAATTGAAACTAAAAATCACTTTCTTAAATCCCACTTGAAAAAGGGCCGTGATAATGGATCTTATTTAGATCATTTATATCGTCGTCAAGTATTTTTAATTCTAAGAAAACAGTTATTTTTAAAAAACTCACCGAAGTTTTTGGGAATGTTACCGACGAGGGCGGTCCTTTGCCGAATAGGAATACGCTCCGCCTCCATCACCTTATGATGCTAACCCTTTTATACTTCGAAAGTTTCTCTGAGTTCACAGTCCTACCTTGTGCGAGGAAAACAGGAGAATATTAGCGAGAAAAGAGAGACGTCATATCCACTGAGAAAATGGTTATAGTTAAAAAATGTAGTATATTTCTTACACTCCTTTGCGGATATGATAGCGAGTTCATTCTATGCTGCTCAAAACTGCATGATACTTCTCCAAATCAATGGTGATATGCTGGTCTTTTACTCCGAGTACTACATTTGTAGAACATATCCGAGATTTTTTTTAAATTTTCATACATATATAAAGAGTTGCCAAGCTTAGAGAACATACGTTAAGAGAATCCGCAAGGCATTGCATTCAAATCATGCCAGGTTCACAATATAAATAAACGCTCTCGTAAGGAAAGGCGTAATGAATATTACCAAATATGTAGTTCTTGTCAACTGTTACCAACCCCAATAACAGTCCAACGTTTTCCTAATACAGATATTTAGGAATAAACCACATGTTTCCTCAAAACTCTCTGTATAACTCATTGTGTTCTGTTCTGTTTTCTTGTTTCATTTGTAACACATCAAATGTCTGAAGGTCCCGGTCCCGAAGAGAAACCAATAGCTCCACGCTTCATTGAAAAACTGAAACCAATACAAACGCCAGATGGTTACACTGTACAATTTGAATGCAAAGTTGAGGGCACTCCACGCCCACAAATTGCTTGGTTCCGTGAGACAGCTATCATAAAGCCTTCACAAGATTTCCAAATGTACTATGATGAAGATAATGTAGCGACGCTTATTATACGTGAAGTATTCCCAGAGGATGCTGGTAAATTTACTTGTGTCGCTAAAAATGCTGCTGGCTTCACTTCATCCACAACGGAATTAATCGTTGAGACACCACTATCCGATCACGGTTCCGATGCAACAGCTTTATCGCGCAAGAGTTTGTCACGTGAATCCTCACTGGCAGACATTCTCGAGGGTATACCACCAACATTTTCACGCAAACCTAAAGCACAATATGTGGACGAAGATACAAATGTAATATTGGAATGTCGTTTGGTTGGTGTACCAGAGCCCGATATTGTTTGGACTTTTGAAGGAAAAGAAATCGATATTAAAGAAACGAAAAATATACGTATTGTTACGGAATCTGATATGCATATGTACTGTAGTGTTGTACATATAACCAAGGTGAAGAAATCGCAAGAGGGTACCTACGAAGTAATTGCCACGAATCGGGAAGGCGAGTCACGTTTACCGATTATGTTGAAGGTACGCACGGATGACAAGGAGGCACCACAGATACTGGAACCATTACGTAATACCGTTGTTCGTGAAGGTGAGAGTGTGGTATTAAGCACACAAATAGTTGGTAATCCACGACCGAAAGTGACGTGGTACAAGGATGGCAAACCGATTACAAAGAATACTAAGTCAGACAAGGATACACACACTTTAACATTGATCTCACCAGAGATACCTGAGAGTGGAAAATATACAGTGAAAGCAGAGAATCCATTGGGAAGCGTGGAGACGACAGCTAATTTAACAGTTGAAGGTAGCGCCAAAATTTTTCATTGTTTATTGTTATATGTAAAATTTGTATTTAACATTTCTGTTGTTAATAAATTAAATCCTCTTTTTTGAACAGAGCCACCGAGCGGTAATGCAGAACCACCGCTGTTCGTCGAGCGTTTCGAAGAGCAATCTGTGCCGCAAAAGGGCACGATACATTTACCTGCCAAAGTTACTGGTAATCCTGTGCCCGAGGTACAATGGCTATTCAACAACAATCCACTCTATCCCTCCGAACGTGTACAACAAGTCTACGATGGCGAAAATATTGAACTTATCATTAAAAATGCCAATCCCGATGTGGATTCCGGTGATTATAAATGCATCGCCAGTAATCCGTTTGGCAAAACATCACATGGTGCACGTGTCATTGTCGAGGTGGATGAAGTTACATTTACGAAGAAACTTAAGAAAACGATAACTATCGAAGAAATACAATCACTTACACTGGAGTGTGAAACATCACATGTTGTTACGACAAAATGGTTCTTCAACGGCAAAGAACTCAGCGGTATGGACCATCGCGTAGTAGTCGAAGATGGCAAGACACATAAACTTGTTATACGTAATACCACTTTACGTGATAGTGGCACTTATGTCTGTAAAGTTAAGAATAAAGAGACTGATTCCACAGTGGAAGTTTTGCCACGTAAACCTGAATTTATTAAGATATTAGAAGATGTTGAGGTAACCGAAAAGGAAACCGCCATATTAGATGTTGAAGTCTCAACAGATACAGCTGAAGTGGTTTGGCATAAGGATGGCGAAAAGATTACCGTCGAGCAAAAGAATGTCGAATTTGTTAGTGAGAGTAAAGTGCGTAAGCTCATCATACGTAAGACTACCATACACGATGAAGGTGCATATATGTGTAAGTTGGAAGAGCAGGAATGCACTTGTGAGCTAACGGTAATTGAATTGCCACCAGAAATTGTTAAGCCATTAGATAATGTCACTGTGACGAAAGGTGAAAATGCTGTATTCGAAATTGAATTGAGCAAGGGTGATGCATTAGTTAAATGGTTCAAGAATGGTAAAGAGCTTACACTTAATGAGCATGTTCAACTCACAATTGATGGTAAAAAGCAAACACTTAAAATTATTGATGCACAACCATCAGATATTGCCGAGTATTCAATACAAGTTGGTCCACAAACATCTAAAGCGCAATTGACCGTTGAAGAACCCTTAGTTAACTTTGTGATACCTCTACCTGACGTAACCATAGCTACAAAGGGTACAGATGCTGAATTTACTATTAATTTATCACAACCTGACGTCGAAGTAACATGGTATAAGAAGGCGAAACCTATTAAACCAAACAAAAAGCATGAAGTATTTGTCGAAGGTACTGTTAGGCGTTTGATTATACACGATACCGATGATGAGGATACTGGTGATATTAGCTGTACGGCAGCTAATGCAACGACGACAAGTAAATTGTGTGTTGAAGAAATTAAGTCATTACCAATGATCATTGGCGATAAGGAGCAAACGATTAAGGTGAAAGAAAATGAGGACGTCACTATGACAGTGAGGTTCACGGGTACACCTAAACCAGAAGCCGAATGGAGTACAACAAAGAAAGTTATTGTTAAGAATAAGCATTTTTTACCCACATTAGATGAACAATCGGCATCGCTTACCATTAAGAAGGTGGTGGACGATGATGAAGGTTTATACACAGTAAGACTGAGGAATCCAGTTGGAGAAGTAGATGCTACACTTAACTTGATAATAATGAGTAAGTATTAAGTAAACTGAAATACCTGCAAAGGGGGTTGAAACTAAGAAAAAACAATTTTGCAAAAGCTCATTTCTAAATGTGTCATGTTGCTTTAGCGAGGCAAAATCCCATTACAGTAATGCTAATTTCGGCGACTGTGTCTGTTCATATACAAAATAAAGTAACAAAAGAGCGCCTTGGCAGGTTAGGTTGAACTGGTCGGTCAATGAATGCATCACATATACTGAATGTGTCAATAATGTTACCAGAATTAGTTTTACAACCACACGGAAAACCCCCAATTAGGCACCAGCTCCGTTTTGTTGTCAAATACTATAAGTTTTGTAGGACCTAGCTTAAAATCGAGATCTAGCAACCCTGTCGCTCCTATTAGCTGTTCAACAGTTTCTTCCTGCAGCGCGCACTTCCTACATCTGCTGTTACTGACGAGGCCTAACTTATAAGCATACGACTGATAAGCAGTTTCCAGTTAGTAGGATTTGCACAGCCAATCTTAAGTAGGATTTGATTAAGTCATTTAAGCATTTTTCAGCTTCACGCTTCTGTCCACGCCTTTCCTGCTTGTTAGATCAAATGCAACTCCTCTCTCTCTTTGATTTCACCCAAACAGATTGAGACCGGGAACCCAATATAGATGTATAGGTTCGGCCCGAGCGAAATCTCTCCAATGCTTCTTTGCATCCCAAGATACTTCTTGATAAATTACTGTTTGAGGTAATTTCCTTGATCGCCGCCTCACTATCAATATATATATTACGCGATTGCAGCCTAAGGACTTCTGCGGCTTTCAACTCAGCCACAATTTCCGCCTTAAAAGTACTGCAATGATATGAAAGTCTGTAGGATCTACTTAATTCTGGATCGATGCAGCAAACATCAGACCCGAACCCTTTCGTTAATTTGGAACCATCTCTATACACGTATATAGTAGGTTCTGTCATTTAAATACCCTTGCGCCAACCCTCCGGCTCAATTGTGGTCACCAGACCTCTTTCGAAGCTCAAGCGCGGGAACATGTAGTCCGGTCGATCAATACTTTATGGCGCTATAATGCATCAGGGAGCTGATTGTTGGTAGATATCTGCCGCTTATGATGGCTGAAACATCATCGGCATACGCCGTGCGTTTGACTGGTCCTCTTTCGTGATCACTCTGCAGCTTAATATGGAGCCGCTCCAATTTGTTAAGGTCGGATGTACTTCAATCGAATTGAGATTGTTGATGATTGCTCGTTTGAAGACAGTTTTGAAAGTCCCGGCATTGCCCAAAAGACACCTAAATCAAATTACGGGTATTCCAGCGCTTGCTCTATATTCGTGATCACCCTACTTATGCCATTTAGTATCAACTGACACGCCTGTGTTGTAAGCACGCGGTGCTGAAGAGAATAATTCTTCATTCATATATGTTAATAAATATATATATCTATTATTCAGTCTAGGGTTTTGAGCAGAACAGATGTTAATCTAATAGGCATGTAGTTTTCCGGGTGCAAATGACTGGTTGTTCCTGCATTCGGTATGACGACTATTCGAACCGTTCTTTAAGTTTGCAAGACGTGGTTCAGTTTCATCCAATACACAAAGTTTTTTCCAAGCAGTCCTTTAATGGTTCCACCAATCATATCTACAAACAATGTATACCACCGATTAGGGTCTCTGCAAAAAAGCTTTCAGGTATCGTTCCAAGCAGTTCTTTAATGGTTCCACCAATCATATCTACAAACAATGTGGACCACCGATTCGGGTCTCTGCAAAAAAGCTTTCAGGTATCGTTTAAGCTTGTTCCATCTCCAACTCAACAACAATAATACTATTATTCCAAGAGGAATTAGAAGCCGGCTTGCATTACGACATATTTACAAATTTATAGCACCGGCTGCAAGTGCAGCAGCTGGTGCTTTCTCGTATTCTCAACAGATTACGTTTCCCACGGCAGCCGGTTCTATGTAACGGAGCGGGTCGAAATTTTTTCCGATCAAGGGCTGCCATTTCGGTGTAATTATTTTTAATTTATTGCGCTTTCCCACAAATTGCAATCCTCAGCGTATATCCTTACAGCGGGACTGCCTCATACCTCCTGGCTCCTGGGCCTACCCCAAAAAAATGGTTTCGCTCTGTGCGCCGGTCATGTCAGTGTGTAACGTGCATCGCACGCTGTGTTCTGAGCTACATCCCAGCATACGTTGACCCAGGAACTTCTTTTGTGCCACCCTGCTGTTCCCCCCTCAGGGCGTCCCGTAATTTGTGTCTCCGGCTCACACGGCATCTCCAATCCATCACTACAGTCTCCATAACATGGACCGAAGCAATGCCGAGCGTCAGCCCCTGTCCTTCCCAGTTTCAAAACTATCAACAGTCATGTGGGTGGCAAGAAGCAATTGCATCAACATTTACTTTGTTTAAAGCAAAGACTTTATATTATCCACATCAAAGATTCTGGGTTCAAGCCTCGGAAAATCAACATCGAAAATGTAGAGAAAAAGTTTTTTCAATTAGAAAAAAAAATGTCTAAGCTGGCTGGGTCGCCTCCCGGCAGTGATTTGGTAAACTCTCCGAGTGAATTTCTACCATGAAAAGCTTCTCAGTGAAAATTCATCTGCCTTGCAAATGCTGTTCGGAGTAGGTCCCGTCCCGCCGATTTGTAGGAAAATTTAAAAGGAGCACGACGTAAATCGGAAGATAAGCTTGGTCTAATATCTCTTCGGAGGTTATAGCGCCTTATATTTATTTATAAATTTTTTTGTTTATATTATCCTCGTACACTGCCAAAAATGGCTGATTTTTTTCTCAAGAGCAAACGAATGTACTTCAAGTGTTTGTCAAACCGATCTAGCCTTTGCCTGGACTTTTTAACACAGTCCCGGCTACTCTCTTCCCTTTTAGCCAAACATTTTTTCTATTTGCGCTCAATATTTTAAAATTTTTAAAGGAAAACCAAAGGCACCTGGTGCACCGGAGCCATTAGAAGTCACGCATGATTCAATCACACTGTTCTGGAAAGCTCCTGAAAATGATGGCCAATGTGAAATAACTGAATATATTCTGGAATATCATGATGTGAAGGAAGAGAGGTAAGAAAATTTTAATATGTCATATAAAAATATACTATACCGATAAAATTACACTATTCCCACAGATGGATCGAGATACGTAAAATCAAAGACACAACGTATACGATTAGCAAACTGAAAATCGAAACAGAATATGTGTTCCGTGCTGTAGCTATAAATGATGTGGGTCCATCACCACCTTCGCCACTTTCACCACCCATACGACTGGTTTCCGAAATAAAGAAGGAAAAACCAACAGTACAAGAACCACTCCAGGACATCGTGACCGAATTGAATAAAGAAATCACTTTGTCTTGTGTCTTCGGCGGTATACCTGAACCGAAGGTGACATGGAAGAAAAATGGAAAGGTAATCACATCAAAGACTACACGATATGAAAATCGTGTATCCAAATATACTATTGAGAAGACAACAATTGAGACTGAAGCGACGTATACTTGCTTAGCTGAAAATGAAATGGGTAGCATAGAGACCTCATGTAGAGTTACACTGCAAGAAAAGCCAACAATTGAGATTGATGAGAAGTATCTTGCACAAAAATTACGTGCAGGCAAAACTTTGAACATTCCGGCCACAGTTCGTGGTTATCCGCAACCGAACGTTACATGGTATAAGGAGACCACAGAACAGACATCCCGAACGGAACGTGTTATAATCGAAACAACAGAAACCACATCAACATACTCATTGGAGAACGTGATACGTACAGATTCTGGACTTTACAAAATTACGGCAACAAATAGTTCGGGCGCAACAACAACTGAATGTACAATACAAGTTGTTGATAAGCCAGGAAGACCGCGATCATTGGAGGTTAAGGAAATGAAGAAAGATGCAATCACACTGGAGTGGACGCCACCAATCGATGATGGCGGTTTAGAATTGAATAAATATATATTAGAAAAGTGTGATCTGCAAAATAGTCTATGGATGAAAGTGGCTGATTTGGAAAAAGACATTTATTCATTTTCTGTGCAAAAACTTGCAATGAATGCTCAATATATGTTCAGAATAGTGGCTGCTAATCCTGTTGGTGTGTCCGATCCAGTCGAGAGTGAACCTGTGACGATTACAAGGAAATTCGGTGAGCGTATTATGCAAAATTCTGTCTAGTTTTTTTTTTTTAGGAGCAACAATAATTCTGGTTATAGAACAAACGGTGTTGTTACTAAATTTAAGGACCTGTGACAATTATAACGTCTTTTACTGGCTCAAGTTCGATTCTGGGTTATTTATATGTGGGTATGTCTAGACTTTTGTGTTTGAGGCTCAATAATGCCAGGACGGCCATACGGGTTGGAATTCAATATGACGCAACGATGGCCAATAGTCCTGAAGAATCTACTTACCAAATGGTTTTGATGAAGAGAGGTCCAGTCCCTTGTAATAGTTACGTTTTCATGTTTTATTGTTATTACTCTAAGAATATTGACCTTGACCAATGATATTTGTTAAATCAAGATCTTAAGGACAATAAAACTCTCTATGACTAATGTCAATGTTAATTGGTAAATGAGGCAATTAGATTAAGATCTAACACTTTTGGAAAAGTGATCAGTGCTATGTACCCTTTCTCCCAGAAACGTTTTATAAAACGTTATTTTCGCAATTATTTGAGAGATCGGAACTATAACGAGAATATTTTGGGACCATGTGTGGATCGTTTCGGAACTATCTTTGAATAATGTGCGGATTTTTGCGTTATCATATAACGACTGTACAGCGGATTGGTCAGGATTGTTTTAAGAGTCATTCAATAAAATTGTATATTTTATGTTCTTCATGCTGACGAAGCCGCTGGTGAAAGATAGTTCAAAACAGTACTAAGGAGATGTCAGCGAAAGGCAGGTATGTGGAGTAAGGGTACCAAGCTCACTTGGTATCGTACTTTCGTATCATTGTATGAGAGATTCCACAGACTGCTGATAGAAAAATAGAGTCGACAACCCAGGACTTGAGTTCTACAAGAACCCAAAAACATGCTTAAGAGGGTAGAAATTTGTTTCGAATTTACTTGAAACCCGGTTTGAATGTAAATCACTTCGAAAGAGTCGATAGTAGACCAAATGCAATAGAGATTCAGTTAGAGAAGATTCAATTCCACTCAATTTAATTGTAAGGAAAGGTTTTCTGACAAAATTTCCAAAACTACTCTTAATCATTGTCATCATTAATTGGGGCTTAAACTCATGACGGTTTTGACTGTCATGTAGCATAATACGTCAGCTATACCTTTAGAAAAGAAAGGAGGCGCTTATCACAATGGCCAAGGGCCCCAAACTTCGTCAGCTGTCCAATCTACGAATAAGAATAATTTCTTTGTCAGATTGTTTTTAGCACAGGGACAAAAGGTCAAACATAGATCTTCTCTAGAATATGGCGCATAGTGAATAGTTGATGCATGCTTTTTATACTCAGTTGAGCAGAGCTCACAGAGTATATTAAGTTTGATTGGATAACGGTTGGTTGTACAGGTATAAAGGAATCGAGATAGATATAGACTTCCATATATCAAAATCATCAGGATCAAAAAAAAATTGATTGAGCCATGTCCGTCCGTCCGTTAACACGATAACTCGAGTAAATTTTGTGGTATCTTGATGAAATTTGGTATGTAGGTTCCTGAGGACTCATCTCAGATCGCTATTTAAAATGAACGATATCGGACTATAACCACGCCCACTTTTTCGATATCGAAAATTTCGGAAAACCGAAATAGTGCGATAATTCATTACCAAAGACAGTAATTAGTAAAATTTTGGACAACGGGCGTGGCACCGCCCACTTTTAAAAGAAGGTAATTTAAAAGCTTTGCAAGCTGTAATTTGGCAGTCGTTGAAGATATCATGATGAAATTTGGCAGGAACGTTACTCCTATTACTATATGTATATATAAAAATTAACAAAATCGGAGATGGTTCACGCCCACTTTTAAAAAAAAATTTTTTCTAAAGTAAAATTTTAACAAAAAATTTAATATCTTTACAGTATATAAGTAAATTATGTCAACATTCAACTCCAGTAATGATATGATGCAACAAAATACGAAAATAAAATAAAATTTCAAAATGGGCGTGTCTCCGCCCTTTTTCATTTAATTTGTCTAGGATACTTTTAATGCCATAAGTCGAACAAAAATTTACCAATCCTTTTGAAATTTGGTACGGGCATAGATTTTATAACGTTAACTGTTTTCTGTGAAAATGGGCGAAATCGGTTGAAGCCACGCCCAGTTTTTATACACAGTCGTCCGTCTGTCCTTCCGCATGACCCTTAACACGATAACTTGAGCAAAAATTGACATATCTTTACTGAACTTAGTTCACGTACTTATCTGAACTCACTTTATCTTGGTATCAAAAATGAACGAAATCCGACTATGACCACGCCCACTTTTTCGATATCGAAAATTACGAAAAATTAAAAAAATGCCATAATTCTATACCAAATACGAAAAAAGGGATGAAACATGGTAATTGGATTGGTTTATTGACGCGAAATATAACTTTAGAAAAAACTTTGTAAAATGGTTGTGACACCTACCATATTAAGTAGAAGAAAATGAAAAAGTTCTGCAGTGCGAAATAAAAAACCCTTGAAATCTTGGCAGGAATACTGTTCGTGGTATTATATATATAAATAAATTAGCGGTATCCAACAGATGATGTTCTGGGTCACCCTGGTCCACATTTTGGTCGATATCTGGAAAACGCCTTCACATATACAACTACCACCACTCCCTTTTAAAACTCTCATTAACACCTTTCATTTGATACCCATATCGTACAAACACATTCTAGAATCACCCCTAGTCCACCTATAGAACTAAGGCCCACTCCCTTTTAAAATACTCATTAACACCTTTCATTTGATACCCATATCGTACAAACAAAGTCTAAGTTGCGATACCTCGAAAAGGCGCCCACCTATAGAACTTAGGCCCACCCCCTTTTAAAATACTCATTAACACCTTTCTTTTGATACCCATATTGTACAAACGCATTCTAGAGTCACCCCTGGTCCACCTTTATGGCGATATCTCGAAAAGGCGACCACCTATACAACTACCACCACTCCCTTTTAAAACCCTCATTAATACCTTTAATTTTATACCCATATCGTACAAACACATTCTAGAGTCACCCCTGGTCCACCTTAATGGCGATATTTCGAAATGGTTTCCACCTATAGAACTAAGGCCCACTCCCTTTTAAAATACTCATTAACACCTTTCTTTTGATACCCATATTGTACAAACGCATTCTAGAGTCACCCCTGGTCCACCTTTATGGCGATATCTCTAAAAAGGCGACCACCTATACAACTACCACCACTCCCTTTTAAAGCCCTCATTAATACCTTTAATTTGATACCCATATCGTACAAACAAATTCTAGGGTCACCCCTGGTCCACCTAAATGGCGATATCTCGAAACGGCGTCCACCTATGGAACTAAGGATCACTACCTTTTAAAATACTCATTAACACCTTTCATTTGATACCCATACCGTGCAAAAAAATTCTAGAGTCAACCCGGATCCACCTTTATGACGATATCCCTAAATGGCGTCCACCTATAGAACTATGGCCCACTCCCTCATAAAATACTCTTTAGTGCCTTTCATTTGATAGACATGTCATACAAACACATTCCAGGGTTTCCGTCGGTTCATTTTCCTACATGGTTATTTTCCCTTATGTTGTCACCATAGCTCTCAACTGAGTATGTAATGTTCTGTTACACCCGAAGTTAAACTTCCTTACTTGTTACCAACTGGCTTCGTCATATTCGATACGAAGTATTGAGATGTCGAGTTTGTAGTCGTCCTCAATTTAAAAAGGAGAAGCCTCTCCAAATATCACCGTTTCTCGCCTTCAAGTTTAAAAAAGTCCTATCTCCGGATTTAGTTGAAGAACACGCTATGTCAGAGAACTTTTCATAAATGAACTTACTCAGCCCACAACATATTGAACCGCATTCTGTAATAGGGCTTTGTTCGTCGATGAGTTCTTGTGAAAAAGCAAATCTGAGGAAAGGCATTGCTAAACGCAAGTCAATATAATGATATTCCACCCAGCAGTCGCTTTGCAGCATCCTGCAAAAAACCTGGGAGTCAGTTCAGCAAAGCGATACTTTCGCACTACAGGTTTAATAACTATATCCGAACTGGTGCTAATCGGATGCACAGCGAGGCAGTTGCCAGCCACATGTGTACCGGCAGCTCTGAATTCTGAGCTCAAAGGCTGCAACTTTTTCAGAGGCACCAAGACTGAACCAGTTAGGAACACGTTCAAAAGGTCTGTAAATACCAACCTCTAAAAGTATCAGTTGAAAGCACTACGTGGAAACTGAATTAACACTAGTACTGTCCCCTAAAGCAATAGTTCTACGCTAGCACGGTGCTTATGCGATTCGCTGAAGAGAGGGTTCACCTTGGGTAGGTGTAAAGCTGAAAAGCTACGAATTAAATTAAAAACGTCCGTAACAAAAAATACATGCAAAACTATTAAAAAACATTATCAAATTTAGTCGCCATATATTGAGCTTTAATTCTCTAATCCAGACTGGTTGTAACACCAAGGTGTCACCAAGAAGGCAGCCGATTAGATAGCTGCTTACTATGTCGCTGTCTATCACAGCGAGCACTGTATATTTTCAGGCTTATTGGCCTAAATCTCCTCGGAGTTATATCGCACCTTGTACTTGTGTTTTTTTTTTTTTTATGGTCTTATCTTTTAGCTATTGTAATTTACTCTCAATATATAATTTTTTTTGATTTACTCCCCATAGACAAACCATCACCACCACGTGCTCCAACGGAAGTCTTCGGTATGACAGATACGGAATTCACACTCGCATGGGAACCATCAGAAAGCGATGGTGGCTCAAAGATTATCGAATATATTGTCGAATTTAAAGAATTCCATGAAACTGAATATCGCCTACTTGGTAGTACGAACGGTAACGTTACAAATATTCTGGTTAATAATGTGCTAAAGAATCGGGCATATCAATTTAAAATTTACGCAAAGAATGATGCTGGAATTAGTGAAGCTCTTGAGACTGAAGACAAAATAGTTGTAAGCCGAAAGATAAGTAAGTGGAAACATTTAGTTATTATATAAATTAACGGAACAATTTCATATGCTATGGCTTTATCTTCATTCAATACTTTGCTTTGTGGGCTTAAAAATACTGAACAATATGTGAATACATACATATCTATATGACTTGAGCTTAGAAAAGCTCACAAAATAGGCGAGGAGGTATTCTTGCGAAACTTGCTGCTCATATTTAAAGAAGGAATGGTGAGCACGACAAAAGGAAGCAAACTATGCAGAGAGACACAAGTCATTTACCTTAGCGAGTTAAGGGGCTTAGAATATACGCGCGGCCGGTATGCCTGTCGTAAAAGGCGACTAAAATGCCAAATTTATTCAAGGGGTTGTGTAGCGAAACCCTTCCAAGGGATTGCCAACGCAATATATAGCTTCTCCAATACAATTGCGAACCTCACCCACCCGTGGCGAATCCTGTTCTTTTACAGCTGACGCTCTGGCGACCCCAAGCTCCTTATGGATCTAGGGAATGGGAAGGCGGGATGGCTTAGAAGGTTTCATGTGGTCATACCAAATTGTTCCCGAGATGGTTAGTACCTTAATTGTGCTTGTTACCTAAACGTACCGCATCTGCATCCGGCAAAAGACCATCATCATCGATAACACTCCCCAAAGCCTTCGGGGGTATCCTTATCGCTACAAAAACAACAACAACAAGAGTCACTCTAGCCCCACTTCGTTCTGGATACTGTAACAGACAACACCAAATAATATCCTTTCAATAGTATTGGTAATATGAAACCAACGCATCTAACATAAGCATCCTTATGGTTCAACACTGTTGAAACCACAAGTTTCTTTCCGTGAGAGAAATTTGATGACAATTTGCGTATGGTAGCGCCTACTGATTGGGGCGATGCACAGTAAACACGTCCGCACGAGAAAGAGCTGCCTGTAAATTTCTATGTTCCAGTTCGGGTTCATTGTAAAACTTATACCTTCCGACACGATTTGGAAAATCTTACGCGAGCAAAACTATCTCGCGGTCTATGGCGTCGTTGTCGTTACGCGAAGAGAGAAATGAGACGTCTAGTTAAAAGAAAGACATGTAAGCCTGAAAGGCGTTCAACCAGAAAGTCCACCGGATGGCGAACGGTTTCAAGGCGGGGTAAATTTTCAGCAAGAATAAAAATGACCACCCTCTAGCCTATGCAATGGACGTAATTAAACTATGGTGAAGGCGCTTTTCCTCATTGCTAAATATAGGTAGAGGGAACATGGGACCCCCATACCGATGGAAGATACGTTCCACTATCCGGCAACGAAGAAGTTACAAAAGCACTATCCCGGCTAAAAAAAAATAAATCGCCTGTAAACCAAAATATGGTCCAAGCAAAATGCGCCACATTTGTAGCTCCAAGTTTGAACTCAGTTGGGCTCCACTAAGGAATATTTGACCTCCCTTGGTGCTTCCATTGGCTTCAGTTATCGCTTAAGCGGTTAAGCGTCAATTAATGTTAATAATGATCATGATGTGTTGGTCAAAAAGAAATCAGAGCATATTGTTTCCTAACTTTTACAAATAATAGACTGCTACAACAACATTAGTCGATTTAAAATAATACATTTGCATATGTACATATGTTAGAGAACGACCAGACAAATGTTTTTAAAATCGGACTGAACCGAGCAGAGCTTTGTCCAATCTCGGCCGAATTGGAAGCTCTCAACTTATAAGTAATCTGTAATTTGCATAAGTCTTATGGCCGTTTTCACCATCTGCTATTAAGTTAGATTTTACCTGGACTTACTTTACCTACCTGACTTTTTCGTTTTCACCAAACAAGAGTGACCAACCCCGGCTAAATCGATAATTGTAAATATTGTAACGAATTTAGTGAAATTCCGCTTATTTGAAACCTTCTGCTAACGTTCGAATCACTAAACTGTTGAATAAATAACTTCAATATTCAATAATGCAAAATGGTGTTTATTAGACTATTTTGAAAGTATCTCCCAATAACACTTATACTTCACAACCAATAGCGTTGTTGTTGTGCCTTTATTTACTTAGTATCAGATTAGTGAAGTGAGTATCACTTAGTGATGCTAATATTCGTCACAATACTAACTGAAGATGGTGAAAACGGCCCTTAATGGGTGGATTCGCTTTGTCTTGCAATGTGCACAGATTGCACGGAGTTAGTTATCCCATGCAATAGTACGACCCCATTGCGGACTTATAGCATGCATTAGTAATAAGCGTCAAAACTGCTCGTAGCAGCACGAAAAATCGAGGTCCGGTAGTTCTCTACTTTTCATAGTTATTTTGCTAACTAACATTTGCTTAACCCCTTATGCGCCAACGCTGCTACATCTAAATTTATGCAAATCGAATAAAAATACTAAAATCAGTACGAGCTTGGGAAAATTTAGGTATGTACATTGTTTGAAATGCAAAAATACATTTATATACAGCAGCGAACACGAAAATATGTACCAGTAGCAATTTTTATCAAATTTCGTTAGTTAAATATTTTTTTCTGATTATTTAAGAAAAAACTTCCATGAGTTAAGCAACAACATTTTCGAAAAAAATTCGTGAAAATTTTACGAAACTTCAACCGTTTTATTTTGAGTTACCTGAAGTTTTTTGAGTATGCAGTTTTGTAGCCAAATTAGTCTGCGTCTGACAAAGTATAAGTTAAAAAGTCTGTTTCAGAGGGCTTTGTTTTTTATTTTGAAGTCAAATGAAAATAACTCTTGGCAACAAGTTTACTCTGGACTGAGTAGGGAATTGAAAAGTAAAGTCCTATCTCGACGAACCAATTTAACGTTTTACAAGCCTCTCATCATACCTGGCCTGGCTCATCATACCTGGCCTGATGTATGGCTCGTAACCACGGACGGTGTTGGGAGAGGTGTCTCTTGGAGTGTTCGAGAGAAAAGTCGTCCGAAAGACTTATGGTTCTGTTTGTGATGCCGACGGCAAGTATCGAAGGAGATATAATGACGTGCTGTATGAGCTTTATATAGATATGAAGATACTGCAGCGAATGCAAGCCCAATGGTTTCGGTCGCTATTTCATGATATGCGAATGGACGAAGATGCTTAGTGCAAGAAAGTATTTCAGTCGACACCGCAGTTTGGAAGCAGGAGAATGGAGAGACTTCCACTGACTTGGGAAAGGCAGGTGGAGGAAGACTTGGTGTCAGTTATCGCAAAACAGGGATAACCGGCCTGACTTGTTACGACACAAAAATCGCTCAATCGGTTAATTTTGAGAGATCTGTAAATTGTAATAGAGCTTACGATATCTCTGGTTCCTTAGAAAAGAAGCTTCCCACAAATATCAGCCTCTCCCCAACATATGTAATCACGTAATACTTTTAAGACTCACATGCTTCTCGACATTCAATTTAATCCCGCAATTCTCGCAGAAATGCGACTAATGCCCGGCTTTTTAGTGCGAGTTTAATCTCCAGCTAAGGTTACTTCGATTGTTCGATTAAATAAAATTTTGCTGATAATCTCAGCGGCCGAAGCCAGGGTGAACTGAAAACCCGAGCATAATTTGAATGTCAAGAAGCTCCTGAGCTTTACGAGTATTTCGAGATGTCAGAATCTAGCGAAAAGCCGAGTTCTCGAAAGTCTTGCATGTGTTCAAGAAGCAATCGTAAGCTACAATTTAAAGCAACATTCTCGTACCTCCAGATAGAAAAATTAAAATACTATGGACAAAATTATACAAATATGATATGAAAAGGCAATATAATGAACAGAAACCCACTGGAAGAAACTGCAAACCTGTCAAAACATCATTTTCAGAAATGTCACGGATGTCTTCTTCTGTTTCCAAAACATTATGTATCATCATGATAAATAAAATGCTGAACAAACAGTTTTTGCTGAATACCCAGAAACCTGGGCATCCCAAAAGACAACTGATTGAAGAGGCCCCGCCACCCAGGAACTTAAGAAGTCATCTCCGTAAATATTATGAAGAAATTCAGCACTTAAGAATTCAACCGTAGGAAGGAAAAGAGCGGGAAAAGGCTCTCAGAAACATTCATAAAAAGGTGTCAGACTACCACACCATTAATTGCCCGGTGAACCCCGTTCTTAGGCAAATACCCTAAATGCGCAGTTGAGGAAAGTAATCTCCCCAGGGAGACTTGCGCCACTCAAGCTCAACTTTAATCGGGATATTGTAATAAGTTGAACTTTTTCTTATTCAGAATCAAACACGACATACCCAATTGTTTAAGTGACTTAAAATAAGAACATTTTTCTTTCGTTTGTCTCATTAACCATTGAGTGCGCTTGTAATTCTCAACTGGTTAGTGAAATATTCCCAAGACATAGTTTACAATTTTTATTCCAAATTGGAGTTCTTCATAGCAAAAAAGATGGCTCAAAATGCAGCCAATGCATTAGAGCTCAAGTGCTCGCCCCAATTAAATACATACAAAGGTGTATAGCGACCTCTGTTCTTCTACACAAACAAACAAATAAAATAAGCATATAAAATAACATACATAATGTGCAGAAAAATAATAAATAATATAATTATAAAAAGAACTATTCGCTCTCCGCATCACCAAAGCTTAGATATCAATTTATGTCCTGCTTATAAAGTGTCCCCACATGACACCAACCATCTTTTCAATTACAATGTGGAACAAACCCTGTTGAAACTGCAAGTTTCTTCGGAATCAGATTAGGGGATATTAATGACTGCGACTAAATTGAATATGAAGGAGCTCTAGACCGAGGATATTGTGACAAGCCGACTTCTTGAGTCTCGAAAATCTCGCTTGTTTTCAGGAAAAACTCGTAAGCTCTAACTTGGACCTCGTAAGACTTAAATAGATTGGGCTACTCAAAGAAATTCAGAATACTAAATAAAATGTTCGAAATTTTCTCCAACTTTCGAATTTTTCCGAACACGTTTTGAAAATTTATTTGCATAGTTTCGGTTACAAAATTCGTAGAAGTTTTTTTTTAAATATCAAAAACAAAAAAAAAGAATCTAGTTGACGAAATTGGATAAAAATGCAACTGCTATTTTCATATTCGCTGCAAACATACTTAAAATATGAACATACTTATGTATATATAAAATTCAATTTATTTATTTTTACTTAAAAAAATAACAGCCCCACCATCGCCGCCACAAAATTTGCGCATTCCTGATGTGACGAATCGTAGTGTTACGCTTGATTGGGACGTTCCAGCGAACGATGGTGGTTCACCAATAACTGGTATGTCAAATTATAAAATGTTTTTCTTTTTTTGTATTAATGTTCCCTATAGGGTAAGGTTAGAATTATTTTGGAACGATTTTCTGGCATCGCTTTCAATTTTTGTTAGGAGACAAACCGGTTTCGTTGTTGTGCAAGATAAATTATGATAAGAGACGTCACTCGTTACTCGCAGCCATTTGCTCGATGTTTTCTAATAGGTAGTTGCTGTTTTTTTTTTGTTTTGCGAGATGTGCATAAAATGTCTTCTATACATTTTCTTGCGTCATTTGTATTTATTTTTCTGACTGTATTTAATTAATTTATTAATTCTCTTTCCAAAAATCACATTTGCATAAGCTGCCTACACCGCATGGATAAATGGGAGACAATTCAAAAAGGTCCCTCATAGAAAACATTATTATTATTTTCTTTCCAGCGAGTTACTCGCCACTCGTAGTCTGTTACAAACACAAATACACCCACAAAAATGTATAGAAGACATTCGATCTACCACTTTATCTGCCGATGTCCAGCGCTTCAAAGAAGAAGGCTCAGATTTCTGGGCTTACGCTTCTTTGACAGCCTGACAGATGTTGGGAAGGTGGACGTCTCGCTTCTTCTTGGGTTAATCAGGGGAAGCAAGTGGTTCATTGAGGACCACTAGGAGGTAATGGGGCTAAACGAATTTGCCGCCACCCTGTACATACTGAGGGCACTCACAATGGACAAAAACGTCTCCGAGTGGAAGTGTGGGTAACACTCACGCACGCCCTCTTAACCTAACCTATCCTAACCTAACGAGTGACGTTTCTTATTATATTTGTCCTCTTTGTTTATACATTTCCATGTTTTCCAATGTGTTTAATAATGGCATGCGAAATTTCTTTACGATATCTTCAGTTACAACCAATGTGCCACGGACTTTGTGCCATCCGTGTTTCATAGAAATGCTTATTAAAATTCTCAGGCGCTATTGCAAACTTACGCCTTTCCCCCTCTGCTTTTCCTTTAAAAAAAAAAACGATGTTTTGCTTTCCCCCTTTGCTCACGATAGTACTCGCACCAAAGATGATAAATAAATAAGAGCCACCAGTCTGCTACGAGTGGCGAGTAACTCGCTGGAAATTTAAAAAATTAATGCCTAATGTTTTCCATGAGGGACATTTTTTAATTGTCCATGCGGTGAAGGCACCTTATGCAAATGTGATTTTTGGAAAGAGAGTTAATTAGTTAATTAAATACAGTCGGAAAAATAAAGACAAATAGCCTGCGAAAATGTATAGAACACATTTACTGCACATCGCGCCCAAAAAAAAGCGATACCTCATAGAAAACAACGAGGAAATGGCAAAAAGTAACGAGTGACGGCTCTTATTATATTTATCCTCTCGATAGACTGCCTGTTACGATTCCAGCTAAATTACCTTTAGCTTATGATACGCCCTTATAGCCGACCAGACATGGATTTGAATTTTGTTGGCAAGGATTGAGTAATTCGGGTAATAGTGAGATCACGAGTTGCGTGCGCCCATCTTAAACCCAACATGATAGATCTGATCGCAGACATTTAAGAAACATGCTCAAATCATTGCCCAATAAGCGTTTACCTTGCTGGGGTTTTCACGGGAGCGCGGTAGCCCTCTAAAAGATAGTGGTTACCCAGGGACGGAAGTAATGAGCTGCCTCAGATGCATGCAAAGGGATCACCCTGACCACTTTCTGGTTTATGGCTCTAAGTAGTTTTTCCCACTTGCATGGATTTTTACACATAGCCCGAACTTCCAAGTTCTAACTCTTTATATCTAAATAGATCAGCTCACTCGTGGGATACGGAGCGAAAAGATTTACAGAGATTCAGGCCAACATTAGATAAGCCAATACAACTTCACTCGTCATATTGACCAATTATAAAGGGTACCGTTAAGAGAAAATCATGCTCTACAGGTATATGGTGCGGAAGTATTGGCCATGACAACATCAGAAGTATCGGCTCAGATGAAGCGTATCTGGGAGTGTTCTAGAGAAAAGTTCATCGAACGATTTATGAAGCGGATCTGGCAGTGTTCCAGAGAAAATTTCATCGAAAGATTAACGTACCTCTACGCGTTGGCGACAGCAAGTACCGAAGAAGATTTAATGATGAGCTGTACGAACTTTACGCAGACAACAACTTAGTCAAGCCAAAGAGGATAAATATTGTAACGAATTTACTGCAAATCCGCTTATTCCAAATCTTCTGCTAACGTTCGAATCACTAAACTGTTGAATAAATAACTCCAAAATTCGATAATGCAAAATGGTCTTTATTACACTACTTTCAAAATAACACTTCTATTGCTCGACAGATAGCGTGCTTAATGAAAACTGATTGTCGTGTCTCTACTGTTGCTACCTTTTATACTGTCTGGTTTCCTCGTTGCATATTTCTAGGCTTTTCTATTCTAGAATTTACTAGTTAGTTATCAGATTGACAGCTACGTTTATAGCTTCTCATATGCGCGTGGATATTTGAGTAATACTTGCACAAATTATTGCCTTCTTTTGTGAGCATCTCAGATAAGATAGATGCATGTGTTTGTGCGTCTCTTCTCCGCTGCTCGTATGGACATATGGGTAGACATAATGATTGATTTAATGATGTTCATACATGTCACTGCTTAGCATCGGCTTAGAGATGATAGTATCCCTTAGTGTTGTTAATATTCGTCACAATATAATAAAAGACGTCACTCGTTACTTTGCATAATGGATTTGGTTAGGGTAATCGCAGGATTTGTTTGGGCGAGATGTGCATATATGTGTTTATACCTTTTCGTGGGGTATTTGTTTTTATTTTTCCGACTGTATTTAATTAATTAAATAATTCTCTTTCCAAAAATCAAATTTGTATATGTAGCCTATACGATATGGATAAATGCTCATTGAAAACATTAGGCATCAATTTTTTTAATTTCCGAGTTACTCGCCACTCGTAGCAGACTGGTGGCTCTTAATATATTTATCCTCTTTGGTCAAGCTATGGCTAAGAAAGTATTTTTATCTATGGAAGCAGAGGTAGGGGGCAACCCCACTACGATGGTAGGACCAGGTGAAAACGATTTAAATTCCATTTATGTTACCAATTGGCGCCAGTTAACCCTCAGAAGAAGTGACTGGCACGCCTTGTTGGACGGTCATAATTGTTGAAACCTTTACGCGCCAATTAAGTAAGTAATATAACGAATTTAGGGAAATTCCGCTTATTTCCTCTGCTTCTGCTAACGTTCGAATCGCTAAACTGTTGAATAAATCACTCCAATGTTCAGTATAGCAAATTAGTCTTTATTTATTTAGTTCACTTTGGGAGTACTTCACAATTATACTTCACTTCACAACTAAAAGCGTGTTTAAATCAAACTGATTACTGATTCCTCAGCTTGCGCTGCTTTTATACTCTATATTGCCTCGTCTGCATATTTCTCCAAATTTCACCTTCTAGAATCTCCTGCTTGGTACATGTATATTTGTAGTTTATGCGTATCTCATAGTCATATGCGTATGTATGCGTGAGCAAAACCTCGGCTGATGACCACGCGTGTGTGTGTGAGAGATCTCTTCGTTGCCTGTCCATAAGTATTGCTAGCTTTAATGTGTACATTAGGGCGGGTCGATTTAAAAATCGCTCATTGCTCTGTGAAAATTGTATTCTAGGGATCAAAATAAGAAACTTTGCCGAAGGAACCATACCTCTAAAACAAATTCTGATGTTCCCACCTTTGGGTCGAACTTTTGGGTAGGGGCAATTTCAATTCTACCTGCTGTGTCTTGTGGTGGCTTAAAAAAAAACAACACAAGCAATTTTACGATCTGCAATTGTGTCACAGTGATACCTTCATTTTTTAAAACGGTTGAATAAAAAACTCATACAACTATGTTTACGACATGCAAATGCATCACAGTGATGCCTTGGTTTTAAAAGGGGGTTGTAAAAACGCAAATTTCTAATAATTTTTTTTTTAATTTCTTTTCTATTACTAAGTTAAATTCATTTTTTCATTTACATATGTTCTGACTAAATAAATTTCTAAAGAGAAAAATAAACTCCAAAAAGAAAACACATAGGCATTTCAAAGTGGGATTTTTCAAAATTTGCCCCTACGACCCAAAGGGTGAGGGGGGGACATCAGAATTCGTTTTAGAGGTATGGTTCCTTCGGCAAAGATTCTTATTTTGATCCCTAGAATATGATTTTCACAGGGCAATGGGCGATTTTTTTGCCTCCCCACAAATCGACCCGGCCTAGTGTACATGTATATACGAGTGGCTGCTTCATGTTGTTATTGTTGCGTGATTATTTACTAACAGCCTAGTGAGGTCAACATTCGCCACAGTAATGAGTACCTTTTTCCCGAAAGAACCGGCTTTTTTTCAAAAATCAGTTTACCTACCAAGTCAAATTAAATCAAATCAATTCAGACCGATTTAAAGAAGTTTGACCAATATTGAGAATGATAGAGTATTGTGTCAGATACATATAAAAGTAGTTTTCGGGCTGTATCAGTCTCAACCCATTAAGATACAAATGGCTTTCAGCGATGGGAAGACCAAGCACAATTTAGACATAATGTTTAATTTCAGAAAAATTTGGGCAAAGAAGTTTGTGCATTAAGTTTGAAATCGATATTTAAGGAGAATTTTTATTTATTTATTAATTGATTTAATTTTGTATTATTTCAACTATAAAACAGGCTACTGCATTGAAAAACGTGCTGCAACAACGACAAAATGGACGAAGGTAATCACGTTAGATGCACACTGCCGCCAATACACGGTGGATAATTTGAAGGAAAAATGCGATATTTGGTTTAGAGTGTCAGCTGAAAATGAGGTTGGAATAGGTGCACCAGCCGTAACAGACAGCATAACGCTCAAAACGCATGCAAGTAAGTGAAGATTAAAATAAGGTTATCGTTTTATTTAAAATATTGACGGCTGAATACATTGACCTCTTTCGTCTATTGGTTTGAGAAATAACTACCTCAGCAAATTTTTTAAAACGCGGTATCTCGGAAATTCTTTGCAGAACGGACGTGCAACCAAGAAGTACTGAGGTAGAATTTTTCCGAACCGGCAGCCAAAATAGAACGATCGCCGTAGTTGAACAGTTAGACATCTATATTAGGTATTTTAATGTTTACACATTATCTTCTTTTAACAGCTGTTCCCTCGCCGCCCACTGCGCCATTGGAGGCCCGTGTACTTGCCGCCAATGCTCACGTATTTGAATGGGGTATACCCGAGTCAGATGGAGGTGCGCCATTGCTCGGTTATCATATTGCAATACGTGACATGAAGAAAACAATGTGGATCGAAGTGGGTCGTGTACCAGCCGGTGTGCAAAGATTCCAAATACGTGACTTACAAGAAAATCATCGATATATGATTCGCATATTTGCAAAGAATGAAATTGGCCTTAGTGAACCACTCGAATCGGATGAACCGTATGTGGCTATGACAGCAGGTGAGTTACAACATAAATCCATATTTATATTAATACCAAGGAAAATCGGCGTAGCCGATAAAGACATTCCCCCAAAGCTTTGGGGAGTGTTATCGATGTTGATGGTTTTTTGCAGGATATAGATCCGGTACGTTTCGGTAACAAAGCACCATTAAGGTGCTGGCCCGATCATCTCGGGAACGATTTATATGACCACATTAAACTTTCTAGACAATCCCGCCGTCCCCACCCCCTAGTTCCATGAGGAACTTGTGGTCGCCAGAGCCTCGGCTGTTAACAAAAGAGGATTCCCCACGCTGAGGCTGAAAATTGGGTTGGAAAAGCTATATATTGCTTGAATCAATTTGGTATTTTAGTCGCCTCTTACGACAGGTATACCTACCGCGGGTATATTCTAAACCCTCTAACCCGCTTGGGTTATTAAATTACAGAATTGTCAGTGGACACACGACACCTCTCATTAGGAGTTCTTTAATTTTTCTAATTTGCACCCTGATTCCATATAAAATCCAAGCCAAACACACACACAACCAAATGAAATAAAATTTATGCAATAAAGGAAATTTCTAAGAAAAGAACAGCAATGTTATTGGATACATTAAAGTATTTGAAGAAGTTGGAAACTGCTCAGAAATAGTTTATGCGGCCAAAATTACGAATGCTCAATGTGGTTGGAGAAAATCACGACCGGTGCAGTGAACTATTTCTAGCCTCAATAAGGAGGCGTGTGGACATCATATTACGTGAAGTTGGTAATGTTGTTAAACCTTATTGACGCAGTAAGCAGCAGATCCGACCCCTTCCGTTATTTGGAACCATCAGTATATATACGTGCTATGACCATTTTACCATATTTACTAGGTATCTTTGTGCTGTACATATCAGAGATCTGATTGTTGGTAGACATCTGCCGCTTATGCTTATAATGACTGAAGTGTTATCTGCATATACCGTGAGTTTGACCGGCTCTCTGTCGAACCACCTAATCAATTCCTTAATGACCAGCATCTACATCCTAACCCTGTGACATTCCTCTCTTTACGGGTGACCTCGCATAGGCACTATTGCGACATGATCATTCTGCAGCTGAACATGGAGCCGATCCCATTTGTTAAAGCCGGATGTACTTGAATCGATTTGAAACTGTTGATGATTGTTCGTTTGGAGACATTGTTGAAGTCCCCAGCCTTATCCATATTCCTGGTGTTCCAGTGAGCTCTATACTTATGACCTGCTAGGCAGTAAGAACTGGCCTGTCTTTGGTGTAAACATGTTGTGCTGAAGAGAATAATACCTCATTCATATTTGATTTTGTACATATATAAATCTATTAATCTCTCTCGGGTATTGAGCAGAAAAGATGTCAAACTTATAGGTCTGTAGTCTCTCGGGTGCAGTTGACTGACTCTTTCCGCTTTCGGCATATAGACTATTCGACCCGTTCTCCAAGATTGTGAGACTTGGTTCAGTTTTATGCAACCCATTTTGTTGTTGTTGTTGTAGCAGTGCTTCGGCCCATCCCATTGTTGCGACCATTCACAAATGCAGTTTCAACAGGAGTGGAACAGAAAGAAAGTGGTGTTAGAGGCGGCGGTTCCACATTGTAATTGGATTGGATGATGATTGGTATCTGTGGGAAAACGTTGCAAGCAGGATTTACATTCTGTATGTCGAGGTTGATTGTGAATAGGTAAGAGTTTAAACTGTTAAAGAGTTTAAACTGTTAGAGTGACTCACGTCTCTGTGGGGAGGCTACTTTCCTCTACTAGGAGTTTCGGATATTTTTCTTTAAGAATGGGGTTCGCCTTGCAATTCGCGGCATAGGGGTCCGAAGTGTTTTGTGGATGTCTCTGAGGACATTTTTGTACCTTTTTCTTTAAACGGCTTTTTTTTCTTCAGGTGCCGTATTTCCCTCTAACGCTTGCGGAGATGACTTCTTAGGTAGAGAGGCGGGGCTTCATCAATCAGATGCCCGCTGGGATGGCCAAGTTTCTGTAACTATTTGTTCGGCATTTAATTTCTCTCCCTTATGGGGAGTACCCTCGTCTCACTATGTAAATGGTGTTCTGAGGACAAGACAACCCAAAGCCGTTCTGAAAGCGTTGTTTTGATCAGCCTGTAATTTCTTCCAGTGAGTTTCCCTTAGGCTCGGCGACCATATTGACGGCGCGTAGCATGCAATCAGCCAGTCAATTGTTTTGTAAGTGGTAATGAGCGTTTCTTTATCTTTTCCCCAAGTACTACCAGCAAGAGATTTGAGGATTTTATTACGGCTCAGGATTTTAGGTACATTTGCGGTTGCACGCTCTCCAAAATAGAGATCCTGATCGACCCTAGGTATGACGTTGTTTGGATGTAAGACAGTCGGTAGCGTAATGCCGTCAGGTCGCCGGTGATATGGTCGGTGACAATGTAAGGTATCGCGAGGCGAAGAAACTAGAGAGATTAGGGAGATAGTCGTTTATTTTAGTACATAGCTCATCAGTGGGTAAGCGGGGACCTGTAGCCATTATTGTGCAGTCATCTGCGTGGGATACAATTGTAACTCGTTCTGTTGGCGAAGGGAGCTTCGATATCTAGCAGTTAAAAAAAGAGCGGATGGGACACCACGCTACGGCAACCCTTGTTTAATTCTTCTGGGCTTAGATGTTACGTTGCTGGATTGCACCGATTCCTGTCGACTAGACAGGTAATTTGCAGGACACCTTTTGATAATAGGAGGAAGTAAGACCCTTTCAAGTATTGCAGTAGCTTGCCGTGGTTGACTGTATCACAAGTTTTGGCTAAATCTTGCGCTACGAGTACTGTTCTGTGGTGAAGCCTTTGATTCAATCCCCAGTTTATCCGAGTGTTTATGGCGCTTAGCGTGATTGTGGTGCTATGTAGTTTTCGAAAGCCATGCTAATGATTGGCAATATGCAGGTTTGCGGTCGAAAAGAGTAGCAGAATGGCTTCGAGTGTCTTGGCTACTGGCGATAGGAAACATATCGGACATTATGATTATCCTACGTTAGCTGGTTTCCCAGGCTAAGGTAGCGGTATCACGCTCACCATTTTCCATTTTTCGGAGATGACGAAGATGAACAAAGACAAGTTGAGGACATCCGCTGGATATTTTTGTACTTCATCGACAAGGTTTTTAAGCATCCGCATAGCTAGACCGTCTGAGCCTACTGGGAATATCCTATCTGGACTCGGCGATTTGAACTTGGCAAACGTGTTTAATGCCAATTAGATTTTTGTATTTGTCACTAATGCTGGTACTCACTCACTCACTCGGTATTTGGAGTGTAGATGTTGTTATTTTCTGATGTGAAATGTGTTGTAAGTAGCGTCGCAAGGGACTTTTCAGCACCTCATTCAAGCCGACTTCCTTGATGAAGCATGGCTTGAGGGATTGAATGTGGAAATGCTATGGCCATGGTGAGCCCAAAAACTTAGCCCTACGTCTTGAGATTGCATCGCTTTCCAAAAGTATAGGTTCAGCCGTCTCCGCTGATCAATCAAAAATCGACATGTGTTATTCGATTGTAAGTCCTTTTTCTGCATATGGCTCTTAAGTCTAGAGCGTCCTTTAAGAATAGCCAGACAGAGAATTCTTAGGTTAGTTTTCGAGAGGCCTATTATTGCCCTATAGCGAGTTGTGCTATAACCTCCTAAAAGTAACTGAGATTGTCTCTCTCCTCCAATATAAGTAAGTTAAGTGAAAATTATCTGTACGAAGCTTTCTTTCTGGAAAATATCGCTTTGCAAGAAGAAATTCTAATTTTATTGTACGAGCCAGACCCGTGCGCATCTTGCGCAACCAATATAAAAGTCTCTTATCAAATATCAACAGAAATCACCTATTCTATCAATCAATTAAAACCTACAGCTTGCGCTTCCATCTGGCGTATGGTAGCAACTGCTGGCAATGCAGTGCAAATATTCACAATAGTGACTTAGTACAAATCTATTCCTTTGTATGCTCACAATCATTTATTTTTAACAATTATTTTAATAAAATATAGCTAAAGAAAAGCACTACGACCAAAATTGCCCAAATCTCGCTAATAATAGCCCGAATCTCCATCTTTACAACCAAAACTCTATTTATAGATTCGGATTCCAAATAAGAGCGAAAACGAAACCCGTACATAAAAAAAGCAATTAGAAATAATATATACGAGCCTGACCCGTGCGCATCTTGCGTAACCAATATAAAAGTATCTTATAAAATATCAACAGAAATCGGCTGTTCTATTACCTTACAGCGTGCGCTGCCATATAGCGTATAATAGCAACTGCTGGCAATCAATTAAAACGTACAGATTGCGCTGCCATCTAGCGTACAACTGAAAATGCCGGTAATGCAGTGTAAATATTCACAATGGTGCCATAGTACAAATAGATTTCTTTGTGTGCTCACAATCATTTATTTTTAACAAATTATTTTAATAAAATATAGCTAAACAAAAGCACTACGACCAAAATTGCCCAAAGCTCGCTAGTAGCCCTAATCTCCATCTTTACACCCAAAACTTTATTTATAGATTTCGATTCCAAATAAGAGCGAAAACGGGACACGTACATAAAAACAGCAATTATAAATGATATATACGAGCCTGACCCGTGCGCATCTTGCGCAAATATCAACAGAAATCGTCTGTTCTATTAACTTACAGCATGCCCTGCCATCTAGGGTATAAGAGCAACTGCCTTCAATTAATTAAAACTTACAACTTGCGCTGCCATCTAGCGTACAATAGCAACTGCCGGTAATGCAGTGCAAATATTCACAATAGTGACTTAGTACAAATCTATTACTTTGTATGCTCACAATCATTTATTTTTACCAGTTATTTTAATAAAATATAGCTAAAGAAAAGCACTACGACCAAAATTGCCCAAATCTCGCTAATAATAGCCCGAATCTCCATCTTTACAACCAAAACTCTATTTATAGATTCGGATTCCAAATAAGAGCGAAAACGAAACCCGTACATAAAAAAAGCAATTAGAAATAATATATACGAGCCTGACCCGTGCGCATCTTGCGTAACCAATATAAAAGTATCTTATAAAATATCAACAGAAATCGGCTGTTCTATTAACTTACAGCGTGCGCTGCCATATAGCGTATAATAGCAACTGGTGGCAATCAATTAAAACGTACAGATTGCGCTGCCATCTAGCGTACAACTGAAAATGCCGGTAATGCAGTGTAAATATTCTCAATGGTGCCATAGTACAAATAGATTTCTTTGTGTGCTCACAATCATTTATTTTTAACAAATTATTTTAATAAAATATAGCTAAACAAAAGCACTACGACCAAAATTGCCCAAAGCTCGCTAGTAGCCCTAATCTCCATCTTTACACCCAAAACTTTATTTATAGATTTCGATTCCAAATAAGAGCGAAAACGGGACACGTACATAAAAACAGCAATTATAAATGATATATACGAGCCTGACCCGTGCGCATCTTGCGCAAATATCAACAGAAATCGGCTGTTCTATTAACTTACAGCATGCCCTGCCATCTAGGGTATAATAGCAAATGCCTTCAATTAATTAAAACTTACAACTTGCGCTGCCATCTAGCGTACAATAGCAACTGCCGGTAATGCTGTGCAAATATTCACAATAGTGACTTAGTACAAATCTATTACTTTGTATGCTCACAATCATTTATTTTTACCAATTATTTTAATAAAATATAGCTAAAGAAAAGCACTACGACCAAAATTGCCCAAATCTCGCTAATAATAGCCCGAATCTCCATCTTTACAACCAAAACTCTATTTATAGATTCGGATTCCAAATAAGAGCGAAAACGAAATCCGTACAAAAAAAAGCAATTAGAAATAATATATACGAGCCTGACCCGTGCGCATCTTGCGTAACCAATATAAAAGTATCTTATAAAATATCAACAGAAATCGGCTGTTCTATTAACTTACAGCGTGCGCTGCCATATAGCGTATAATAGCAACTGCTGGCAATCAATTAAAACGTACAGATTGCGCTTCCATCTAGCGTACAACTGAAAATGCCGGTAATACAGTGTAAATATTCACAATGGTGCCATAGTACAAATAGATTTCTTTGTGTGCTCACAATCATTTATTTTTAACAAATTATTTTAATAAAATATAGCTAAACAAAAGCACTACGACCAAAATTGCCCAAAGCTCGCTAGTAGCCCTAATCTCCATCTTTACACCCAAAACTTTATTTATAGATTTCGATTCCAAATAAGAGCGAAAACGGGACATAAAAACAGCAATTATAAATGATATATACGAGCCTGACCCGTGCGCATCTTGCGCAAATATCAACAGAAATCGGCTGTTCTATTAACTTACAGCATGCCCTGCCATCTAGGGTATAATAGCAACTGCCTTCAATTAATTAAACTTACAACTTGCGCTGCCATCTAGCGTACAATTGCAACTGCCGGTAATGCTGTGTGAATATTCACAATAGTGCCTTAGTACAAATAGATTTCTTTGTGTGCTCACAATCATTTATTTTTACCAATTATTTTAATAAAATATAGCTAAAGAAAAGCACTACGACCAAAATTGCCCAAATCTCGCTAATAATAGCCCGAATCTCCATCTTTACAACCAAAACTCTATTTATAGATTCGGATTCCAAATAAGAGCGAAAACGAAACCCGTACATAAAAAAAGCAATTAGAAATAATATATACGAGCCTGACCCGTGCGCATCTTGCGTAACCAATATAAAAGTATCTTATAAAATATCAACAGAAATCGGCTGTTCTATTAACTTACAGCGTGCGCTGCCATATAGCGTATAATAGCAACTGCTGGCAATCAATTAAAACATACAGATTGCGCTGCCATCTAGCGTACAACTGAAAATGCCGGTAATGCAGTGTAAATATTCACAATGGTGTCATAGTACAAATAGATTTCTTTGTGTGCTCACAATCATTTATTTTTAACAAATTATTTTAATAAAATATAGCTAAACAAAAGCACTACGACCAAAATTGCCCAAAGCTCGCTAGTAGCCCTAATCTCTATCTTTACAACCAAAACTTTATTTATAGATTTCGATTCCAAATAAGAGCGAAAACGGGACACGTACATAAAAACAGCAATTATAAATGATATATACGAGCCTGACCCGTGCGCATCTTGCGCAAATATCAACAGAAATCGGCTGTTCTATTAACTTACAGCATGCCCTGCCATCTAGGGTATAATAGCAACTGCCTTCAATTAATTAAAACTTACAACTTGCGCTGCCATCTAGCGTACAATAGCAACTGCCGGTAATGCCGTGCGAATATTCACAATAGTGCCTTAGTACAAATAGATTTCTTTGTGTGCTCACACTCGTTTATTTTTCACAAATTATTTTAATAAAATATAGCTAAACAAAAGCACTACGACCAAAATTGCCCAAAGCTCGCTAATATTCCGAGTCTCCATCTTTACAACCAAACTATATTTATACATTTGGATTCCAAATAAGAGCGAAAAAGGGACACGTACATAAAAACCGCAATTAGAAATAATAATAATAATAATTAGAAATGATATATATGATGATTGTGATATTAAGGCTGTGTGCGAGTTGACAAATTTCTACATAAATAGAGAAAAGACCTAAGTCACTGGAAATTGCCGATAAGGCAGTGCAAAATAAAAAGAATTTTTATGAGCATACTTTTCAACCTAAATTCAGATGTCAAATTTCAAAAACAAAAATATTGATTTTTCAATATTGTATGGGCAAATAAATGTCTATTGTCCATTCAATTTAAGTAAATCGTAGATTATAGAGCGATGATCCCTGCTGCGATTAAGGTTCGATCGAGCCTTGTGGCAGCCAAGTGCACTAATTGGCCTAAAGAAGTTATTGGAGGCGTACCAACATTATTGAATTCGAGATTGCGGAAAAGGTCATTGAGCACGTGCTCCACTATGTCCGAAAAAAGGCCTTATAAAACGGAGCCACTGCATTTTCTTGAACTGCTATCTTGGGATAGATACTTACCGCGGACCCTAATCGACCTCTGTTCTTTTTAAGCGTGAAAACGCATCAAAAATACCAAATTTCCCGTTTTTTAATATTTTCTTAGGAGAAATAAACAATTTACGTTTTCAAATCAACTCGCGCAGTTTTGACAGCTTTTTCCTAAATTATTGCAGTGCTGGAAAGTAACAGTGGAATATTAGTTTAGGTACGTAAAATTTAGGCGAACTCGCACCCAGCCTAATAATAGTTTTGTGAATGTGGACAATTTTTTTTTTTATTTCTACATCGATTTTTTTATATAAATCCCGTAACTTATTCCACTTGTGATAATTTTTGGTTTTTGTTTTATTTTTCAGGACACTTGAGCCTACCAGAAGAACCTCGCACAGAGATAAGTTCATGTAATACATCGTCCTGGCTGCGTGATCACCACATGGACGCGGATATTCATTCATATGCTCGTGGTAAATTGCGTCGGAAGGATGAATACTTCTTCCGTATTTGGGCGCAATTACCACAGAGTAAAAAGAAAAAATCTTCAAAATAAGAAGCAAGTATGAAATGTACAATATAATGTTAGGCCGCAAATATGTAATGAGAAAAAAACTACAAAGCTGATAAGTTTCGAAACTACTAACATTACTTATGTAATCACTTAAATTATAATTTCCTTGTTTGTTTAAATTTATAGACCTTAAATTTAATTTCCATTGATTTGATGCCAAGAATTGAAATTTTTCACAAAGATTTAAAAGTGCGAGCGAAGAGTAATTTTATAACCAACGTCTTGTGAAGAATTTTAGTTATGGTTTCGAATATGGAAAAAAATATTAATTTTGGAAGACATTAAATAATCCTATTGAATTTAAAAATTAAATTTCGAATTTTAATGTATAAAATTTAGTTTTGTTCGTAATTTTTTAAAACTGTGATAAATGTCTAAGAAAAAAAAATTCGCTTAAACTTTGAGAGTTATTTAAAACATAAAAAAAAAGAAGAAAAGAAATAATAAAAAAAAGAAAATACAATACTGTACATGCAATAAATAATACTTGGTGCGATTTAGTTATTATTTATTGTATAGTCCTCTTGACAGTTAAGGCGAAGTTAGTGGTTTTCTTTATGGGAGACATTCGAATGCAAATATAGGTGCGAGCATTTTAAAGGAATTCACTTAATTTCGCCTTAGCTTCAAGTTAGTAAAAATCTGATTTTCTTTTTTATACGAACAAATGTTGTCATAATGTGCGATATGTACAAAATTATTCTGAATACATGAATAAACTAAAATAAAAATATAAATTTTATTAAAATATATTTATAACGCGTTTACCATTTTTCTTATACATATAACCCTACGTTAGGTTAGGTTGAACTGGCCGGTCCATGAGGACCTCACATAGACTGAATGAGTCCGTGCTGTTACCAGAAGTTGGTTTTAACGAGCAAACTGAAAGCCCCTATCAAAAACCAGGACCTATGTTATAAAATAACTCCGTCCTCTTGGCAGATACTAGAAGCTTCCTAGGACTTAAACCACTTGCTGCTTCTAGATCTGACAGCTATATCACACCTAATAGCTGGATTCTTAGCCTGGCAAGCGCTGGGCACAAGCACAGAACGTGCTCGATCGTTACCTCCTTCAACCCGCATTTCCTACATCTGCTATCACTGACCAAGCCTAATTTAAAGGCATGTGACGCCTTATCCGCTTTTTCATTTCCATCTATTCCCATATTCCCTGGGACCCAATATAGATGTATGCTTCTCCCTGTCCCGATTCTCTCCAGAGACTGCTTACACTCTAACACGCATTTAGATGCTGTGCTATGCGAGATTATTGCCTTAATTGTTGCTTGACTGTCAATGTAAAAGTTAACACGGTTGCAGCTTAAGCTATTCTCATCTCACGCTACAGTCTGTAGGATCTGTTTATTTCCGGATCAGCACAGTATACCGCAGACCTTACTCCTTCCACTACTTTGGAACCATCTGTGTACACATGTATCGCCTCGTCACCACGCACCCTTGCGCCAACCGTCCACCTCTATTGTGGCCTTAAGATCTCTCTCGATGCGCAGATAGGGAATCAGGTAGTCTGTTCGTCTTGTGATTGATGACGCTATACTACTATGGCCGTATGGTCGGCACTCAAGCTACCCCGAGGCACCGAGCCTGGTTGCAGTTGTTAACGCTATGTTCTTTGCTACCACATCTACAGGCGGAATGTGCAGAATGGCATGCAGTCCAGCCGTCGGGGTTGTTTTCATGGCTCCCGATTGCTAAGCATTGATAGTTCTGCCGGGAAATGCGATATGATTTCAATTATTCTACCGGCCGGAATAAAGCTTACAGAAGCTGAAGCAATGGCCTTGCGAATGGGGTTGTGTAGAAGGTTGTGTAGTCTTCCCAGTTAGCTTTTTTTAATATGGATAAAAGTCCACTTTGCAGAAGTGATGAAACTGGCAGGTCGCTGCATTGAAAAGAGTATAGGCAGGTGGTCAGATGCTAAAGTAATCATCGACTGCCATTCAACGCAGTTTATGAGCCCTGCTCTGACGATTGAGATGTCGGGTGAGCTGTGACAATTACCTGCAATTCTGGTGAGGCATCGCCGTTTATCGCGCAGAAAGTCGTATTGTCTATTTGCTTTGCTAGCTACCTGCATCTGTTGTCGACTGGTAAACTGCAATGCCAGAGGTCATGGTGAACGTTAAAATCGCCAACTATAAGGGGGTTTTCACGACAGAGTAGCGTACTGATATCAGGGCGATAGCGTCGTGGGCAGCATATGGCAGGAGGAATATAGATGTTAAATGTTTCTAGGTCAAGATCCTCACCGAATGGTTATGCCTTGACTTTCTAAGGTATTATCCCTGCGTCTGATGTTGATGGGTAATAAAGGCAAGGCCACCACCATTACCCCTTGTGTGATCTTGCCAATGAATGTTGTAGCCATCGCAAGTTCGGAGGTCCGATCTGGCAGTTGGTTTTGTTTCTTGAATTGCGGCTATATGGATTTTATTTTTATCCATGTAGTCACTATCTCTGCGATCAAAAGGTTTTGTAGAAATTTCAAGGGCGGCGAAGGTTGGGTTCCAATCCAGAACAGCCCGAACGGTGCAACCATCTTTTACACGTAACACACTGACAAGAATATGACCGTCTGAGAAAAATCCTTTTCCGACATATGCAGCAGAACCACAGCCTGGGACCGGGGTTAGGTTCAATACATTCCCGGGGCAGGAGGGTATGGAGCGGTCCAGCTGCAAAGAGCTGCTCAGAGTATGACAATTTGTGGGAGATACGCAACAAATTAAATGGATTTACACTGAAATGACAGCCCTTGGAAGGGAGAAAAACTCCCGAGTCGCACGGGTACATAGAACCGGCTGCCGTGGGAAGCGGTATCGAAACTTTTAAGCATTAAAGAGAAAGGTTCTTTTGAAAGTTTATTGTCATTTGCGAGATTCCCAACTTTTGGGTTGTTTACCCAACAAAATTGGGTTGTTTTGATCGAATTAAAACTCGTTTTAGATTAAGTACTATATTTCTGTCGAAAATCTGACAATTAATATCTCGCAAGACAACTCCATGTTAAAAATACCAGTTTTTATATAGAAAACGATAGTTGACTTGGGACTAATATTACTTCCGAGGGCAGTTTGATCTCACGGAAGCTATCCCTGTTTCGCGATAACTGCTGCTTATTGACAGCACCGCCTTCCAAGGGTTGTTGGCTTGGGGTAAGGTAGTTAGCAACTATAGTTGGTTTGAATGCAGGGTATAAACCAAGGCAAATTCATACAAGGTGATGGCAAAGCGAACTCAAGTCAAAAGAAAATTTTCATTGATTACGATCTACTAACATATTGTTGTACAAGGCTTTATATGGAAAATCAAGGCGAACTCGGTAGAGGTGGTGCTATCCCAACAGCTGATTGCCTCTTCTTGAAAATTTTCCATACATATTGTACAGCAATATGTTTGACTTGACATTCTTCTGCACGGCGAATTGGTTGAATTCACTTTGCCACCACCTGGTACAAATTCACCTTGATGGAAAATTATCAAGAAGAAGCAATCTGCTGTTGGGATAGCAACACCGAATTCGCCTTGGTACAAACCAAGAAATGATCAAATTCGTCACATTATTACATAATCACCTACCCAGCAAAACTAGCTGATCCGCCCATGCATCGAAGGAAAATTTTCAAAATCAAGCACACTCACCAAGCAATTGCACTACCGTAAATATCACACCCCTAAAACAGCTCCTGTATATTGATATCATGGAATTGGTGGCAAAGCGAATTCAATCAATTCGCCGTGCAGATGTATGTCAATTCGATAGAAAATTTTCATAGATTTCGATTAACTGACATTTTGTTGTACAAGGCTTTGTATGGAAAATTATCAAGAAGAAGCAATCAGCTGATGGGATAACACCACCTGTAATGAATTCGCCTTGAATTGACGGATGTGGTATCTAATATAGCCGAAAGCGTTCGTGCAGGGGTAGATTTTTGGGTTTTGTCTCCCTCGTACACAGTAAAATCGCTTAATAACTTAGCATAGAGCCATGCTCACTCACTAAAGTTCTTGGATCCGTGCTGACACTTAAATTATCACAGCTGATCAATGTCATAATCTGTCAAAAAGAAAGAATTTAATAATATTTTTTATCTCAAACAAATTACATATCATATATTATATTTTATTTTTAAACTGAACAAGTAAAGGTTTCTAAGTTCGGGTGCAACCCAGCGTTATATACTCAGCGTGAGCTTCAATTGTACATTTCATTTCAGATAAATTACTTTTCTACATTATGTAGAAAAACACCGGCACCACCCGTGTAAAAAAAATGTCTCCCCATTTCCTCTTACAATAAAACTTGATAAGTGAAATATCATTGATTCAAAACTATTTTTTGCTAAGTTGTAGCTTATTATTCTAGTCTACGACCCTTTTAAACATGTTTTATATCTAAGTTGCCGTGGTCTTTAACCAATCCCGTCCATTTTTACTAGAAATATTTTCTGCTATAATGAAAATATGTGTACAAAATTTCATTACGATAAGTTAATTTTTCTTCGAGTTATGGCTCCCGAAATATAGAAAATTGCTTAGTTATAAAAGGGGCGGTTCTGTAAAATTTGAAGTTTTTCCTAATGTGGCAGATATTAGCAACACTAAGGGATACTATCATCTCTAAGCCGATACTAAGCAGTGACTTGTATGCACATCAAAAAATCAATTATTATGTCTAACCCCATATGTCCATACAAGCAGCGGAGAGAGGCGCACAAACACATGCATATATCTGAGATGCTCCCAAAAGTAGGCAATCATCTGTGCAAGTACCACTCACATATACACGCGCATATAAGAGGCTATAGGCGTGCATCTGTAGTTATAGCTGGTAATTTTATAGCTAGTAAACAAATAGTAAATTCTAGAAACGCCTACAAATATGCAAGCGAGGAAATCGAATAGTATAAAAGCAGCGCCAGCTGAAGCATGGCAATCAGTTTGATTTAAGCACGCTATCTGTCGAGCAGTAGAAGTGTTATTGTGAAGTACTTTAATAAAGACCAATTCGCATTATTGAATAGTGGAGTTATCTATTCAACAGTTTAGAGATTCGAACGTTAGTAGAAGGTTGCAAATAAGAGGAATTGCACTAAATTCGTTACAATTGGTGTCAGAAGAGGAATTGTTGTATAAATTCCGAAGACTTCGAATACAACTTGGACATGGCAAAGTGGAGTGAATTGAAGATCCAGCAACTGAAGAAGGAGTTGGAGAGCCGTGGATTGAATACAACCGGCAATAAACTCGAACTTCAGGTACGACTACGAGAGGCAATGGAATTAGAAGGAATTAACGTAGAAGAGTATATCTTTCATCTTGATTGCGAAGAGACAACAAAAATTGAAGAGAAAAACGAAACATCGCAGACAGTTACGAGCACAGACTTGAACACGATTTTAGCTGCAATATCTGCACAAACATCCAAGATGGAAACACAGCTGAAAGAACAGGAGGCACGCATAACATCCAATATTGAAGCCCAGGAAAGACTGATGTCATCCCAACTGGAGAACAGAAGACATATATGACATCACAACTGGAAGAACAGAAAACATATATGACATCTCAGTTGGCTGAGCAGTTGAAAGCACAAGAGAATCGCATATCCTCGCAGCTGGAGGCACATGAAACAAAATTCTCATCGCCTGTAGGTGAAAGCCAAGATAAAATGGAGGCCGAGATGGATGCTTTGAAAGATCGGATTCAGAAGTTACAATAGAACCGTCCAATCACTTCAACGTTTACTCTGAAGGTAAAATCCCCAACGTTTGATGGTTCTGTTCTTTTCCAGGTATTTAAGCTCCAATTTAAGAAGACGGCAGCAGCGAACAGCTGGAATGCCGAAGATAAAGTTGCTGCATTGTTCGTGGCTTTAAAGGACCAGCTGCTGAGATCTTACAGACCATCCCAGAGTGAGAACGTAACAGTTATGAAGCATTGATGGCTGCCGTAGAACGACGGTATGGAAGCGAACATAGAAAACAGATATATCAATTGAGTTGCAAAATCGCTACCAAAAAGTGAATTAGACTTTGCTGGAGCTTGCGTCGGATGTCGAAAGGCTGGCCCATCTAGCGAATGCGGACCCACCCGTGGAATACACTGAGAGGGTAAAAATCCAGAGTTTTATAAATGGCATACGGGACGTCGAAACAAAGCGAGCTACATACGCAAACCCAAAGCCAACATTCGCAGAAACGGTATCACATACTCTGATTCTGGGAACAGCATCGCTTCTGTGTAAGCCAGCGTTCAAAGCACGCCGTTTGGAGGTAGAAAGGCCAGACTGGGTGAACACAATATTGGAGGCGCTGAAAGGATCGCAAAAGCGGAGTGAAAGAGTTATCAAATGCAGGAGGCCCGGTCACATTGCACGTCATTGCGTTCTGGTCTTAATAACAAAGCTGGAGGGGATGAGCAAGAGCGAGTAAAATGTAGAGATCGAGAGCTAGCTCCAGCTATTGAATGTCCTGTGATATCTGTGTCGCAAATTGGAAGGAAATCAAGCAGTCTTACCGTCAGAGGGAATGTGCATGGCAAAGAACGTGTACTGACTGTAGATACGGGCGCATCTCATTCCTTGATTCGATCTGATTTGGTCAACAGGAGAGTAAAGCCATTACCAGAAGCAAGGTTGCATACGGTCACTGGCGAGTATAACCAAGTCCGGGGAGAAGTGATCTGTGAAGTCTTAATTGGGAAAGTCATTGTTCTACACAAATTCGTTGAGGCGGAGATCGTTGATGAAGTCATATTGGGAGTGGACTTCTTAGTTGACCATGACATCAGGATCGATATGCGGAGAAGGATTATGCGCTATGAGAACCAGAACGTGCCACTTAACTTCAGTTTGGAAAAGGGGTTCAGCAGTAATCGAGTACTGGTAGAGAAGAGTCGACAAAGACCACGAAAGTCAAAGGTAAAGGTTGATGGAACGAATTGGCCAAACAAAGTAAAATCAAAGATACCTGCGAGAGAAACACTGGCATTGACAAACCCAAATGGACGCACTAAAACGAAGAAGAATTTCGTAGAAAGAATGCAAGGGTGCTTTCAAGCCAGGGAACACTACTGTTGTGAAGCGTCGGAACGATACTGATTATGCGAAGCCAATCCGTCAAGCGCAAGCTCTGCGAAGTAATTCATTGGCCAAAGAACAGAGTGTGAGGGAGCGGCCCAGGGTAATGGGTGGTAGGATGAAAGATACGTACGACAAGAACAATAATTCGGAAGGTTTCTTGGAGGGAGATTTGGTACTGCTATACAACCCTCACCGGCGAAAAGGTGTTCCATCCGAATTTTGGTGCAGTTGGGAAGGCCCGTGCAGAGTTGTGAAGAGGATCAGTGATGTCATCTACCGCATACAAACAATTGGAAACCCACGAAATAAAAGGGTGGTTCATTTGGAGAGGCTAGCAGCTGTTAGATCGAGAGATTTGTCTGATCGGGACGATCGGACTTAGGTGGAGGGCAGTGTGACGGATATTAGCAACACTAAGGGATACTATCATCTCTAAGCCGATACTAAGCAGTGACTTGTATGCACATCAACAAATCAATCATTATGTCAACCCATATGTCCATACAAGCAGCAGAGAGAGACGGACAAGCACATGCATATGTCTGAGATGCTCCCAAAAGTAGGCAATCATCTGTGCAAGTACCAATCACATATACACGCGCATATGAGAGGCTATAGGCGTGCATCTGTAGTTATAACTGGCAATTTTATAGCTGGTAAACAAATAGTAAATTCTAGAAACGCCTAGAAATATGCAAACGAGGAAACCGAATAGTATAAAAGCAGCACTGGCGGCCACCGTGGTGTGATGGTAGCGTGCTCCGCCTACCACACCGTATGCCCTGGGTTCACACCCCGGGCAAAGCAACATCAAAATTTTAGAAATAAGGTTTTTCAATTAGAAGAAAATTTTTCTAAGCGGGGTCGCCCCTCGGCAGTGTTTGGCAAGCGCTCCGGGTGTATTTCTGCCATGAAAAGCTCTCAGTGAAAACTCATCTGCCTGGCAGATGCCGCTCGGAGTCGGCATAAAACATGTAGGTCCCGTCCGGCCGATTTGTAGGGAAAATCAATAGGAGCACGACGCAAATTGGAAGAGAAGCTCGGCCTTAGATCTCTTTGGAGGTTATCGCGCCTTACATTTATTTTTTTTTATTTTTAGCTGAGGCACTGCAATCAGTTTGATTTAAGCACGCTATCTGTCGAGCAGTAGAAGTGTTATTGTGAAGTACTTTAATAAAGGCCATTTTGCATTATTGAATAGTGGAGTTATTTATTCAACAGTTTAGTGATTCGAACGTTAGTAGAAGGTTGCAAATAAGAGGAATTGCAATAAATTCGTTACAATATTTATTGTTATAAATCCACTTGGGAAATGAAATACCACTGATATAAAGCTCTTTTTTGCAAAGATATCTCGTTAATTTTTCTTCAAAGCATTCCTTATAGCAAAGGCAACCTCTCTGCAGAATTTTGGAACGGTAGGTTTAACGATTTTTGATTTATGATTAATAATATTTGTAAAATTGATTCATCCACAAGTGGGCGGTGCCACGCCCATTTTAAAAAAAAATTTTCTAATTTTTATCAAGAGTCTAAATATCGGTCCACATGTCAAATTTCAACATTCTAAGTGTATTATTTACTAAATAATCAGGGTTTTTTGTTTCCCAAAATGTTATGTATATAAAAAGTGGGCGCGAACGACGCGCGATGATTAAAAATTTTCAAGGAGTTTTAATGGCGTGCAATTACTGATAATCATATGACAGTCACTACAGATAATAGGGCCGTTCCATTGGTTTATCGAGCTCTGGCTCTGGCTCAAATCTCATTGGAACGATCTGGATCAACTTTATGAGAACTGGCAGCACTAATATAAAACATCTGTTTTGTTGAAAATAAGAAGAAACGTACACAAAATTTTAAGATACTGATAGAATTATTAACATTTAAATAGTTTCGCACGTAAGCAAACTATTTATTTTCCTTACATCATCTTCAAGTTGTTTACTCTTTCAGTGTTTTTGCTTTTAAATATGGCGAATTCTTTTATGTATACACAAATGTACATATATTTAGTTCAGTGCTACAATGGCTCATCTCACCAGCTGACTTTATTTTTTTCATATCACTGTAGTAGGGATTGTCAGAAGGAGATGGCAAACTTAAAATGAAACCAACGAATTTACAACATTTTCTTACTACATACAAATGCTGCTAAGTTTTATGTTTTCATTCCATTCCATTCGTCTAACAGCAACACTCTGATTTTGGCAATGTGAACAAATGTATGTTGTTGCTGTAGAGATGAACCAACCATATAGTTGAGCCATGAGTGCTACCAACTCAAAAGTGGTTAGCTGTCAAAAAATGTACTACAGGAAACGAAACGAACAGACCTGCTATACGGATCAGAAATTGAACCAGATAAATATCAGGATCACAACGTTGTTGTTGCATTTGCATGTTAAATTTCTATCCGTATCTCGCTCAAGTCTCAATGGAACCTAACTAATATAATCTAATCAGCTACACTGTTCTTCCCCACAAATCACACACATTGCACATTCATGAGTTCAACATTGCTTCGTTCTGCGCATATACGTCACACTTAACTGCTTGATCGAATTAAAGAAAGAGAGAAAAAACAAGAGCTAAAGGAAAATGACGTAAAAATTGCCCAAACAAAACAGCTGATCTTTTGTTTACATACGCAATGCGCAATCTTGTGAGTGTGATTTGTGGGCATCTACTGTATGTTCTTTTGTTCTGCAGCTGGGGCCCTATCATGGTTCAACTATATACATAATTGAACCATGGGCCCTATTCAGTAACTGTGAGTTTTAAAATGCACACTTTTTCTTCATATAATTTGTATGAAAGGAAAATGTACATTTCAAAACTCATAGTTACTGAATAGGGCCCCAGGTGTCCGAAACTAAACTGTCAATTTAAAGTGTGAGTGTTTAGACAAATTATCATCGTTTCTTGTAGGGTACCTATCACTCAATTCTTGTAGGGTATCATGGGGTAGATTCAGTCCCAGTCAGCATTTTTTGAAAATTTTGATTAAAAAATATTTAAATATCAAACCCCAAGATGATTAACAACGTTCAAATTTAAAAGGATTTTCTGTTCGAAAATTAACGTATCGTCGGGAGAAAAATGTACCATAAACGTGATTATTCTTGAATAATCATTTATTATTCCTCTTTCGAAACGCTTTTTATTCATATTTGATATCATTGTAAAATTGAGCTTTTCACAGTCATTTTCTGATTATATTCGTGAATATATTCGTTTTGGTTGAGATTTATGAATCATTATAATGCATTTATTCTTCATATCTCATTCAAAATAGGATACTACATAATAATCTTATTTCAGCGGTGGAAGAAAGCATGCGAAAGTGAGCTATTCGAACCACAGCTAATTCGCTAAAAAAACTTGACCGATATACGCCTGCGAATACAACATCCAACATCAGCATTATCGTCTGCATCTTAAAATACGGATACGATACGGGATGTTGAAGCCGTATCCAAGTATGTCAAGATAGTTTCACTTAGCTGGGGTTCAAATAGCTCACAACATATGTACTGACCAATCATTATGTATTTTCTGGGAAGCTGAAGGGGAGAAATGGTTGGGGAAATCTTCGTTCACGAGCAGCATTACATTATTTTTGTCTTGAAGAATATGTTTTGCATAAATAATAAAATTTGTATATATTTTTTCTGAGCTTCATGATTGAACAAATATGTGTATGTGAAAAAAATAAAATTTTTAATGAAAAGTAAAATTTCAACAAGTATAAAATTCATTATTCAGTCAACAAATATATTCATAAAAGATTCAGAAAACTGAATGAAAAATGGTTATAAATTTTTGATCACCTAAAGTAAACACATTTGATTCAAATATGATTCCAATATGTGATTGAAAAACTATATTCAGTTTTTGATCATCAAAGGTAAGCATATTTGATTATTCTTGTTGTTTGTTTTTATGAAATATTAAAATTTAGTCATTAAAGGACTTCAAAAATGTTTCCAAAAAAGGATCGAAAAATTCTTTTGAGTTTTTCATCATCAAAAGTATTCATATTTGATTATTTCTTTTGTTCAATTGTATAATAACTCATTATTTAGTCAGAAAGAGTAATCAAATTGTATTGATATGTAGGGAAATTCAAAATTGAATCACCTAAATGCTGAGTGGGAGTTACTTTGAGTTTTAAAATGTACACTTTCTTCATGTAATTTGTATGAAAGAAAAATGTACATCTCAGAACTCACATTTAGTTCCGGTTTTTCAGTACAAGTTCAACTCACTTTGTCAGTTAAACTACGCTTAAACTTATTCTGCAGTTTTTCAGTCTACTTTAACTGAAGTTTAAGCTAAGCTTAAGCGGCCGATCAGCCAGGATTAAACTCTAGTTAACCTATCAGTTATTTGCGTTCGTACGAAATGGCGTAGAATATACCCAACAAGCATTTGGGCTTGAGTACCATTAGGCTAAGGGGCTAAGATACTTGGCTTGGATATCATAAGTGGTTTCAGGCTCTGGATCAGGGACTGATATCAGTCTTAGACCGGCCATAGTGACGAATGTCACGCGTGATTAGTTATCACGTCCTGCACGAGGTGCCCCTGCTTCTACTGATAATGGCGGATCTAGAGAGGACAACTCGATAAAACCCGCACCCCTTGAGTCATTGTGCCGAGCTCAGGGGAGGGAGAGTCAAGATCGGTACACAACGGTGACGAACTGGACTGTTTTAGGACTTTGATCTCACATTACATTTTGACTTGATGACATTGGGCTGGTAGGTGCGGTATTCTGCCACTTTAGTAGGTCGGGGTGAAACCCTACCAAAATGGCTGGTAGGCTAATGCTGCACCTGCCCACGTCCCGTTAAAACCGTGGCGGGCCTCAAGGTACGTTCCGGCTCCGTCGCCGTTAAGTTGGTGGTGTAGGTGCGGTTGAAGATTTTCCCGCTTCGCGTCCGGTCTGGCTCTGAACGCATTACTCATAAGGTAATGCGTCAACCCTCGCGTGGCCTCCCTGCGTAGCATAGATAACCACGAGATCGTTAAAGGGCGACTACACAATCGGCTCCGGATAGCGGCCTTGAGGGGGGACTTTTTTAGAATGGACAATACTAATACGAATCCGCCAAGGATGGGGTGCGGAAGAAGAGCGCTTTTGATGGAAATCCGTCAAATCAATCTTCAGCACTCTAAGGCGGCTTCCGCAAATTTGTTGCTCTGCCTTGAAAAAGGCGGAGTGGATATAGTCCTTGTCCAGGAGCCGTGGCTGAGTAGTAACGGCAGTAAGATTTCTGGATTAAGGACTGGAAAATTCAACACCTTGGTGCATGGGGAGGCAAGTAGGCCTAGATCCTGTGTGCTTGTTAAAAAAGAGATTAAAGCTTTTATTCTCTCTAATTTCAGCAATGCTGACGTAACCACGGTCTGCCTCGAGCGAGGAAGTAATGAAATGTGGGTGGTCTCAGCGTACATGCCCCACGGGGACGTAGTGGGACCACCACCTGCGATACTGGGTGAAATCACCGCTGAAGCAAGGCGGAGAGGTGTTGGCGTGATCATCGGTGCCGATGCAAATGCCCATCATAGCATTTGGGGAAGCTCGGATACCAACACTAGAGGTGAGTCTTTATTTACTTTTATTGTAGATGAGGGACTTTGTATATGTAATAGGGGGAATGACCCGACTTTTATTACTGCGTTAAGGGAGGAGGTCCTGGACCTCACCCTGGTTAGTAGAGAACTGGAAGGTCGGATATCTGGATGGAGGGTTCTCAACGAGCACTCCTTCTCTGATCACCGATATATTCAGTTCTCAGTGAACGAAGAACGTCCCTGTAAAATATCTTTTAGGAACCCTAAAAGTACTAACTGGGACTTGTATTGTAGGAAGCTGGGAGAGCTACTGCCTGCGGTGCCTATCATTAGTTCGGGCCTGTCCGAATCTGAGATAGACGTTCTGGTGGAAAACTTCACCTCGGCAAGCAATAGCGCCTTTCAGCTGTCCTGCCCATTGAAAACTTACAGGGGAAGGGCAAGCCGCCCTGGTGGTCGGATTCTCTTGACGACCTAAGAGCGTCCAGTCGGCGGCTCTTCAACAGAGCCAGGAGGAGTAAATTACCCTCGGACTGGGAGCTCTATAAGGTGAGTCTGGGGATTTATAAATATGAAATAAGGATAGCCAAGCGAGATGCATGGCGAAGCTTCTGCGAAAACGTAGAAGGCTGCAATGAATCCGCGAGATTTAGAAAAATACTCTCTAGGAACCCCGCTCCTCTGGGGTATCTGAGAGATGATGGTGGGGACTGGTCGATGAGTAGCGAGGAGTCCCTAAGGCTTTTACTGGACAATCATTTTCCCGATGTCCCAGTTGCGCAGGGATCTTCGCCTGCATGGTCGGCGGTCGTTGGCCATGCAGAAGTGCCTGCCATTCCAATACGGGAAAGTCAGATAACCTGGGCTATAGGGTCGTTCAAGCCCTATAAGTCTCCGGGCCCGGATGGAATCATTCCTGCGCAGCTTCAAAGGTCTTTGGGGATTTCCTGCCGCTGGTTGGCCATCATATATACTAACTGCCTCAGGTTTAACTATATCCCGAAGTCTTGGCACACGGTTAGGGTTATTTTCATTCCTAAGGCCGGCAGAAGCTCTCATGTATCACCTAAGGATTTCAGGCCAATCAGTCTCTCGTCGTTTCTTCTTAAGACGTTTGAGCGGTTGATTGACCTGTACCTACGGGAAAGGATACCTCGGGGGTTACTGTCGGCTTCACAACATGCGTACTGCAAGGGCAGATCGACGGAAACGGCTCTCCATTCGATTGTAAAGCAAATAGAGGGGTCCCTAGAACACAAAGAGTATGCTCTGGGTGCCTTTCTAGACATCGAGGGAGCTTTTAACAATGTCTTACCGGGGTCAATCGAAAGAGCTCTGGTGGGTTTAGAAGTCGAGGCGGCTCTGGTTGAATTTATTAGCAAACTTCTATGCGGCAGAATTGTCGCAGCGGAGTGGGGAGGGGCCACAATTAAGAGGAAGGTGTGCAGGGGCACGCCACAGGGGGGTGTCCTATCTCCTCTCCTCTGGGTTGTGGTAGTCAACGAGCTTCTTGTGGAGCTGGAAGCCAATGGTTGTCGGGTGGTTGCCTATGCAGATGACCTCGCTATCCTAGTCAGAGGCAAATTTCTGGGCGCCCTGCGCGATGTTCTTCAGGGCTACCTGGATACTGTGGCTAGGTGGGCTGATTCATGTGGATTGGCGGTCAACCCGGGAAAAACGGAATTGGTCCTTTTCACAAGAAGATATAAGGTGCCCGATTTCAGAACTCCCTCGATTGGAGGGGTACCGTTGGTACTTTCTGATAGGGTTAAATATTTGGGGATTGTTTTGGACAAGAAACTGTCCTGGAGACTCAATGTGGAAGATCGGGCCAGGAAGGCCGCCATTGCCTTGTACTGCTGCAGAGGAGCTATCGGAAAGAGATGGGGACTCTCGCCAAGAATAGTACACTGGCTTTATGAGATGGTGGTCAAACCGATTCTGCTATATGGGGTGCTGGTCTGGTGGAAAGCACTGGACACGGCGAGCACCTCCAAAATGTTAGTGTCAGTGCAACGGACGGCGCTGATCTGTATCAGTGGCGCTCTCAGAACAACGCCTACCTTGGCACTGAACGTCATGCTGAACATATACCCAGTAGATATTGCGGGAAAGGCGGCCGCGGCAAGGTCGTTGGTCATGCTTCGTGATATGGGATATAGACTTTCTGACCGCGGACACTCTAGCCTTCTTACCAGTTTTGACTTCATCCCGGACAGAACGGACTACTGTATGCCGATAACAGCTCCCTATACAACCTTCACCCCAGTTATTCCAGAGAGAGAGGATTGGGGAAGAGGAATTATCTGGAGCATGGGACCGGTTAACTTGTTCACGGATGGGTCAAAGCTGGATGGAAAGGTTGGTGGGGGGGTCTTTTGTCAAGAGCTAAATTTAAGCCGCAAGTTTAAGTTGGCTGATCACTGCAGTGTATTCCAAGCGGAAATTGCTGCGATTAAGGATGCGGTGGATGGAATGCTATCCAGTGCTACCACGGTTAGGGAATTTAACATCTACTCTGATAGCCAATCGGCTATCAAGGCCTTGAGCTCAACTACAGTGCGATCGAGGGTGGTCTGGGAGTGCCTGACCTCGCTTGCGATTGCATCGAATTATTTTACAATTAAGATTATCTGGGTCCCGGGCCATAGTGATATCCCGGGTAACTGTCAAGCGGATCTCTTAGCCCGCATCGGTACAACTGAACCGGATGAAGATGGCTGTAGGGACTTCGGGATCCCGCTGGCCACCTGTGGATTGCTCCTCCATAGCTGGGCCTCGAATCAGCTCAGCAAACGTTGGGCGGATACCACGTCTTGCAGGGTAGCAAGATCTTTCTGGCCGAAAGTGGATGGCAGGAGATCTGCTGAAATAATTGGGTTCACTAAGGCTCACCTATCAATGGTCATTGGGGTTTTGACAGGGCACTGTCCCATGGGTATCCATGCGGTACGTCTCAATATACTGGAAACTCCATCCTGCTGCAGCTGTATGGAGGATGATGAGGTGGAATCACCAAATCACTTTATGCTTGATTATCCAGCTTTTGCCAGAATTAGGCGAAAGTACTTCGGTCGCGACTCACTTGGATCTCCCGAGGATATATCCAAAGTTGAGATCGGTATCATTCGGAGCTTTATCGTTGCTACCCAACGATTCTCTAAGTAGCTGGATCTAGGTCACCGTTATTCTTGGTGTATGTGGTATCACAACGGACCTTCGTGTTGTCCAAGTGAGCTATCCTTATCAGGGCAGCTACCACCTAACCTATCCTATCCTACCATTAGAGCTCATGTTGATAGCTAGGCATACTTCTAAAATCTCAAAAGTTTTTTCGAAACAGTGGCTTACCTCGAGAATCATAGCGTACTCAGCAAAAGAGGGAACTTTTTATAATGCATAATATGCTATTAAGTTGAAAAAATGTAATTAATAACTTGCGGTACTCTAACTGGACTCAAATGTATGATTCAATGATGTTGATTTAGGATCTTCGGTGTGGCAGGCCGAGCACGCTACCATCACACCACGGCGGCCGCCTATATAATTTATTCCTGATTAATTACGCTTCACTACTGCTATCAACCTTGTGTTTATTTCTCACAATAATCAACTGGAAAAATGGGTTGAATATTCATTTGGGAACTGTACATTTCTGAAAATCTTTCGAAGTTAGGATAATAATTGGAAAATATTAATGACGTTGGAGATCAACTGGAAAACTTTTAATTTTACACAATTTTTCAAAGGTTGGATAGTGACTGGAGAATAAAGTTGAATATGAACTCCATAGTGTACCTATACCAAGTGTGTTCACTAAGCGATAAACGTCAAAACTACAAACAGCCTCGCTCACCTGATGGAAATCTCAGGTCTAGAGTCGCATTTTTGGTCTCAACGACAACATTTTTGACTACCAATCGTATGGACTTTTTCAATTTTTCAATCATTCGGAGCATTCGGTAATGGTATCCATTTTGAATTCGCTGTCATTCCGAATCCAGCGAGTGCCTGTCAGAATGCTTGACAGATAAGTCAACACACTTGTACTTGTACACTATGATGAACTCGAGAACTATGTGGTTTAAGAATAATTAAATAAAGATGTTGGATATCACTTCCAGAACTAGATATATATTTCGCCTGAGAATTTTTTTCCATGTTTGTTTGGTAAATAAAATTCAGCTGTTTCCGTACCTACAAATTATCTATAAATAATAAAAAACCAATGTTGCCGCACAAAACAGCATACCCCAAAGGCGGCCTTAAGGGCGAATTAAAGCGCGAATTAATGGTGACTTATAACCATAAAGTCATAACCAGATAAAACAGCTGATCGAACCTACCTTATGGAAATCAATGTAATCGATTAATGGTGCCGTACCATAACGCTAACTCGATTACATTGATTTCCTTAAGGTAGGTGCGATCAGCTGTTTTATTAAGGGCGAATTAATGGTGACTTATAACCATAAAGCCATAACCAGATAAAACAGCTGATCGAACCTACCTTATGGAAATCAATGTAATCGATTAATGGTACCGTACCATAACGCTAACTCGATTACATTTATTTCCTTAAGGTAGGTGCGATCAGCTGTTTTATCTGGTTAAGGGCGAATTAGTGGTGTCTTATAACCATAAAGCCATAACCAGATAAAAATCAATGTAATCTATTAATGGTGCCATACCATAATGCTAACTCGATTACATTGATTTCCATAAGGTAGGTGTGATCAGCTGTTTTATCTGGTTATGGATTTATGGTTATAAGTCACCATTAATTCGCCCTTTAAACTGTGACTGAAAAACTGATCAGTGGTTTAACTGGAGTTTAAATTTGACTAGAGTTAAAGCAAGCTTAGTTTAAGCTTAGCTTAAACAACCCTTGATAAACCGGGCCTTACTCAATCTAACTCCAGGACGAAACCTTTGAAAGCACCGTACACAAGAGTTGATCAATCGTTGAATGATAATTTTCTGTTCACATCGTTGAGTATTTCTGATCCACTCAACTGTTGGAATAGTATATATGTAGTAGTATATATTTATTTTTTCCAAAAAATAAGATACAGAGTATGTCTTATGCTTTTGCGTACATCGAAACATTAAATAAATAAATTAAAGTAGATACTAGCAACAATAACAGAGTATGTTTTGTGTCGCACCACGTGTTAAATAAAATGTTATCGAGTTACAAAAATTCATTTAATAATAAGTCTCTAATTTTAAAGCTTTCCGCGAGAAATTGGCCAGAGCCTCGAAGTTAAATCCATTTAAACTGGAAACCACCTTGGCCACATCTAAAGTTCTTTCACCAAAGTAAAGGGAACGAATGTTGTTATATATCGGCCATGTGCCAATAGTGAAAAACGTCTTTCGGCTCCTGCAAACTTCATACTGTGCAAAGTGGAGGCGATATCTATAATATAAAAATAAGTCTGGTTTTCCTTCCTGACGCTATAACTCCAGAACGCTCGAACCGATTTCCACGGTTTTGCATTCGTTGGAAAGGTCTCGGGCTCCGTGAGGTCTCGAAATATGAGTCAAAACGTGGACCGAGGTTCCCCTAGAATGTGTTTATAGAATATGGATAACAAATGAAATCTGTTGATGAGTGCTTTAGTAGAGGGTAATTTCCATACCCCTGGGTGACTAGGGTCTCGAGATATAGGCCAAAACGTGGACCCTGGTACCCCTGGAATGTGTTTATAGAATATGGATAACAAATGAAAGCTGTTGATGAGTGCTTAATAGAGGGTACTTGCCATACACCTGGGTGACTAGGGTCTCGAGATATAGGCCAAAACGTGGACCCGGGTACCACTAGAATGTGTTTATAGGATATGTATATCAAATTAAAGCTCTTGATGAGTGCTTTAGTAGAGGATAATTTTCATACCCCTGGGTGACTAGGGTATCGAGATATAGGCCACAACGTGGACCCGGGTACCCCTAGAATGTGTTTATAGAATATGGATAACAAATGAAAGCTGTTGATGAGTGATTTAGTAGAGGGTAATTTTCATACCCCTGGTTGACTAGGGTCTCGAGATATAGGCCAGAACGTGGGCCCGTGCACGCCTAGGTAGTGTTTTTACATTATGGGTATCAAATTTAAGCTGTTGATGAGTGCTTTAGTACAGGGTAGTTTTCATACCTATTGGTGACTAGGGTCTCAAGATATACGCCAAAACGTGGACCCGGATACACCTAGAATGTGTTTTTACATTATGGGTATCAAATTGAAGCTGTTGCTGTATGTAGTACAGATTAAGTTTTACACCGCTGGGTGACTAGGGTGTCGAGATATAGGCCACAACGTGGACCCTGATACACCTAGAATGTGTTTTTATATTATGGATATCAAATTGAAGCTGTTGATGTGTGCTTTAGTACAGAGTAAGTTTTACACCGCTGGGTGACTAGGGTCTCGATATATAGGCCATAACGTGGATCCGGATACCCATAGAATGTGTGTGTATTATGGATATCAAATGAAAGCTGTTGCTGAGAGCTTTAAAGTAATTTTCATTGTGATATTCGATTTAGTCGCATCAACCTGTCAAAACTGATAAATATGCATGCGAAGCCGAAATAAAGATATGAATTAATAATACCCACATATCTATTTACATACGTCCGATTCGATTTGCCTGAAATTTGGTATATAAATTTGCAATATTAGTATTTACGATGCTTTTTTCCGGGAAGTAGACCAGAGACGGATTAGGACTAGGACTGAGGTGTAAACGAACTTGCCGACGTTCAACGCCCGTACGTACGTAGCCCGGAACGTAGAAATCATGGCGAACGATACAAGGTGACAGCACGGGACAGCTGATTATAAACTTTTTTTAGGACTGAGGTGTAAACGAAAACTCGCCGACGTTCAACGCCCGTACGTACGTAGCCCGGAACGTAGAAATCATGGCGAACGATACAAGGTGGCAGCACGGGACAGCTGATTATAAACTTTTTTTAATGATTTGATACATCAACTTCCGGCGCAGTAAGATTTTGACATTTGTCCATCGAATTTACAAACACAAAGTATATGGAATTTTTATTTATGTTTGTAGGTATGTCACCATGCTGCCACCTTGTATCATTCCGCCATGGCAGAAATCAAAACAATTTTGATTTTTTCCGTAAGAACATGTCAGCTGATAGCTCTTTCACTATACAGAGTTGCCTAGTCAACTTTTGCGTCCTAATTTTTAACCGTTTGCAGTTTTTATGCAAAAACACCTAATTAAAGTTTGAAAAATTGTGGAAATAATACGAAATAATTATGTAAAAGTTCAGATTATAAATATGTTATCTATTTATACTTATTTAATATTAATTCCAGCCTTTTACAACATCAAAAATTAAAATAGAAAAAGGTGATGTTTCCATAAGCATACGTATACGTACGTTACACACTTCGGTGGGTAACTGCTGCTTTAACTTGAGATGCTGGAAACGTCTCTTAAGCGCCCATTACTCATACTTAGCATAGACTTGACTTGACTTGAGAACTGTCACTTACAGTTCTGTTAAATGAACATTGTATGTTACTGATTACTCATTGCTGCCAAGAAGAGCAGCAACAACAACCCCATCCCCCCTTCTTCTTCTGCCACCAAACTACCTTCTGACCCGAAGATGCCGGCCCTTAAGAGACAAAGGTCTATGGGAAATGCCTCGAGCGATCCCGATCGACCTCTACTCCCCCTGCCCTGACCAAAACCTTCAGCGAGGCGGCTAAGGCCAACTTTACGCTGGCGGTTTTGAATCGCGGTCACCCGGATGGGAACATAACCCCGGATAACTGGAAGGATGTCCTTAACGGCCTTCTCAAGATCTTTAAGGACATCATGACCAAGTATCCGGGGCCGGCTCACACTATCCGTGATGCCGGCTGGTACCAGGGTAGGGTCAAGCTTGCTTCCTGCGCCGACGAACGCTCGTGCAAGCTCTACAAACTCGCCATAGCTTCGCTAGGACAGCTGTGGCCTGGATGCGGTTGGTGTGGAAGAAATTCCGAACAGACCGAGAGCTTGGGCCTGGGTCCCAGACGGCATAGCGGATCCTGGCGAGATCCTGGATACCATCGCGGAGTCGAATAAGGGGCTACCTTCGAGCGATTGGAGGATAGTCCGGTCGGCGAGACAAGGGCGAAGCAGCGTTATGTTGGTTTCATTATAAACGAGGCTCGTCTCCCTTGGCTTGACGAATGTGGTGGAGTGTTAAGCTACGGCTTCTACTCCATCACGTTGAAAATTCGAAGGGATGGTACGAAGGAGGAAACACTGGACGAGGGTGAGCCTGTACCTCGGGGCGAGGGGTCAGACAGAAACACCCCGAGTGGATCTGCTGCCCATGGCACTGGGAAAAAGACCGCCACCGCGCCGGAGGATCTGGTGATTGGGGATACCGCCTCGAGGGAACCCGCAACCGACACAACGAATCTCATGGACCCATGCAACACCTCGAGTGGACATGGGGCCGATATCGAACTGGCACGCAGCACTCCGGATGCCAAGAGCGATACACTCTCGGTATCTGAGTTTGCGGGCCAGTTCTTTACGGGCATGGACGAGCAGCTTCTGCTGGAATCCGACCCGTCGGATGCCGAATTCGACGATACTATCGTAGAGGAGGCATCCGACGATGCGGATCAGCAGAGGATGGACGTCGATGCTGCAAACGAACCGTAACGGGCGCGCAGGTACTGCAGATAAACCTGCACCACTCTAAGGCAGCCTCGGCTGCCCTAATCTTACGCCTCAGCACAACGTATGAGGACGTCGTTCTAGCCCAGGAGCCTTGGGTCGTTGGCAGCAAGGTCTGTGGACTCTTTTCTAAGGACTACCGGCCTGGTGACACCGCCCGTGACAGGTAGAATCAGATCTTGTATTCTAATAAAGAAAAATCTAGTATTTATTTTACTATCTCCTTTTAGTGACGAGGACTTTACCTGTATTAGCCTCGAGCTACAGGGTCAAACAATCTGGCTGATGTCCGAATATCTTTCGGACGATCGCCCAACTTCTGTGCAGGACCGGCTCTGCAAAGCGGTACGGGAGGCCAACACAGTAAAGGGTTCCTGATAATAATTGGGACCGATGCCAATGCACATCACACTGCTTGGTGCTCTACCGATATTAACAATAGGGGTGAGTCTCTTTTTGATTCTATTATAAGTAACAATCTAAGTATATGCAACTCTGGAGACAAACCGACTTTCAAAAAGTTGGAGAGTTTCCAACGAAAACTCCTACTCTGATCATATGTATATCATTTTCACTCTGCTTTTGCGTACACCGCCTAGGGTGGCTTACAGGAACAGGAGACGTACGGACTGGAACCTTTATAAAAAAGTCCTATCCCCTACTCTCCTAAAGAACGCTTCTCACGGTAGGCCGAGCCTACCGCTAACAACTGTTGAAGCGCCTCCTTTAGACACAACATTTGCTTCTCTCGGTGAGCTAGACTCATCGTCAAAAATAGAAGAAGCAGTAGATTTTATCACCAAATCTTGTAACGCTGCTTTCACAGTAGCCTGCCCGGAGATTAAGGCAAGAGGTAAAAAGAAACCCTATTGGTGGAACCAAGAAATCTCCGAGCAGAGGAAGAACAGCAGAAAACTCTTTAACGAAGCTAAGCGCACTGGAATCTGGTCCCATTATAGGGACGCCTTAAAATCTTTTAAGAAGTTAATCCGGAAGGCCAAAAGGGATTCCTTGACATCGAAGAAGTCTCAGAGGCCAATCGCCTACGAAAGGTCCTCTCCAAAAACCCCATACCTCCAAGCTGCATTCGCACAACGAGCGGAGAATGGGCCACTTCTAGTACGGAAATTCTGGAAACCCTGATCAGCACTCACTTTCCAGGCTGCAGATCTCAACCATACATCTTAAACACGCAATCTAACCCAGGGCCATTTCAACCCCTGGACCACATTGTAAGCGAAAAAGGAGTTATCTGGGCAATCAAGTCATTTAAACCCTTCAAATCTCCGGGAACGGATGGAATATTTTCCGCTTAATTGCAAGCTACAAGCGATCTTATAAGCCCGCTGCTAGCTAAAATCTACAAGGCTTGCCTTAACCTGGTCTATATCCCCACGGAATTGACCAAGGCAAAGGTAGTATTCATACCCAAATGAGGCAGGATATCGGGCAACAGTCCAAAGGATTTCAGACCAATAAGTCTGACCTCCTTCCTCCTAAAAGTTCTAGAACGATTGCTGGACGCCTATATTAGACGATCGGCAAATAAGGCACTAATCTCCAACAACCAACACGCCTACTCTAAGGGCAAGTCCGTACAGACAGCTGTACATGCTATCACTACTAAGATAGAGAAGGGTCTTACCTTTAAAGAATTTACGCTGGGTATCTTTCTCGACATAGAAGGAGCCTTCAACAACGTTCTCCCAGCAGCGGCCACAAAATCTCTACGTTCACTAGGGGTGGAAGGGCCTCTTGTGAAATTCGTCGAGCCCTTCTAAACAAGAGAATCATTATCTCTGAGCTGGGCAGCTCATCGTTAATAAGGTATACCAACAGAGGACCCCCCCCCCCCCCCCCCCCCCCCCCAGGGGACGTTCTTTCTTCTCTACTATGGAACCTGACGGTGAACGCTCTGTTATCTATACTACAGCCCACAGGATGCCAAGTCATTGCATATGCCGACGACATAGCCTTGACCGTTACCGGCAAACACCTTCCGGTGCTTGGCAAACTCTTGCAAAATGCTTTTAATCTAACAAACACTTGGTTTATGGAATGCGGACTCAGCATCAGCAGTGAAAAAACTGAGATGGTGCTTTTTACCCGCAAACGCATTATACCGGAATTTATCCTCCCGTTCCTAAACGGGAGGGAAATCAGACTCTCTACCGAGGTTAAATATCTCGCAGTTATTCTAGACAGGAAGCTTGACTGGAAGCGAAAGGTGGAGGAACGATCCAGGAAAGCCACAATGGCTCTCTACGCTTGTAAGTCGGCAATCGGAAAAAGGTAGGGTTTCCAGCCATGCATAGTCCATTGGATCTATACGGCAGTGGTGAGACCCATACTCTTCTACGCCGTCACCGTGGACGGCACTCGATATCGAATCTAACAAGAGCAAAGTAACGAGAGTGCAGAGGATGGCGGCAATGCTCACCAGCGGTGCCCTTCCCTCCACTCCCACCAAAGCTCTTGAAACCATATTATTCCTTCCCCCAACTGATCTATATGGTAGATACTGTGCCTCCTGCAATGCGGCAAGGCTCATCGCTATCGAACCATGGAGGGACCCCAGGTTTGGTCACACCCGGATCCTGAAGCAAGTCCCCGAAACCTTCTTGAAATTGGACCATACAACATCGTCCCCTTGCTGGGACAAGAAATTTTCCACAAGAATCCCAGAGAGGAACGAGTGGGCAAACGGCGTGGAGTCGGGATCACACGAAATCTCCGTTTTTTACAGATGGCTCTAGACTAAACAACAGAGTCGGCAGCGGAATATTCTCGGAGAAGCTCAATCTAAGCGAGAGCTTTCGCTTACCCGGTCACTGCAGTGTTTTTCAGGCTGAACTCATAGCTATCTGGGAAGCAGCCCTCTATCTTGCTAACCTGCAGGTGACCAATTCTATTTCAATTTTCTCTGACAGCCAAGCTGCCATAAAATCCCTGCAATGCAGTAACACCTCGTCACTAGTGGCATTGAAGTGCAGAGAAACCCTCAACAAACTAGCTGAAAATTGCAACCTAAGCATAATATGGGTTCCTGGCCACTGTGATATCTCAGGAAACTGCGCCGCGGATGAGCTAGCTAGGGAAGGCACCAAACTGCAAACAATAACCTCCGCTGTTTGGGCCAGCCCCCCTCTAAACACTTGCAAACACTACCTGCGGTCTCTTTTCACGGATCAGGCAAACGCCAGATGGGCGAAGGAACCTACATGTAGTATATCCAAGCAAATATGGCCTAAGCTGGATGAAAAGAGATCGCGATCGGTGATATTGTTAAACCGTATCTCTATAAGCCCACTAGTAGTGGGCCTGCTTACAGGTCACTGTCTCATGGGCACTCACGGTGCTTATATGGGCCTGCAGACAAATGACTTCTGTCGCAGCTGTAGGGACGAGGAGGAGATAGAAAGCGTTGAGCACTATCTGTGCCACTGTCCCGCACTGTCAAAAACCAGGTACCAATGCCTCCACAGACACTCTTTTGGGTGCCTTGCGGAGCTTGAATCTATAAACCCAAACGACATCTTGCGTTTCATTAGGCAAACGCGCTGGTTTAGCCTCACTGGGGTCTAAACTTTCTTCTTCTTCGAAAGTAGGGTAACAGGAAATAGGGGTCCCCCGCGTGGTAGCACAATGGGCCACAACGGCCTACGTGAGTCTCCGCTCGGACAGCGGAGGCAGCCACTCTAACCTAACCTAACCTAACCTACTGATTACTCAAAACTTGACAACACTTAACTTGACTTAGAAATCTGTTGAACTTTGATTTTCTATGTAATTTCTAAGTGACGTTTACATTTTTAGATGCCATTTGTTTGTTTCCATTTCATTTTGACATTTTGTCACACAAATTGACACCAATTAAAAAATAAATTTCATAGCTGATTATGATGCCAGATTGTATGCGCTAAGTGGAGTATAATCGTGGCTAAGTTGACAAGTTTACGCCAAATCAAGTCTATGCTAAGTATCAGTAATGGGCCCTCTAATCGCCTGAAGTGGCAGGGTTAAACAGTAGTCTACTCTAACTGAAGTTTAAACTCGGAGTGAGAAACCCGGTCATAATTGAAGTGGTAATTCTATACGACAGCATGACACTGCTAATACGCGTCCAAAAATATCGAGAAAGGTACCAAACGCCGCGTCTTGACATTAGTATTAATAATCCGAAGCCGGAAAATTTTTAACTCGTTCAAAAGATATTAACGAAACACCGAAAAAACCCGCGGTTACCTCCAAAACCGGGAGTGGTATCCATCGTATTTTTGCGCAGAACACCTTTCTGTGTTGACGGCCTTCGGACGCGCTTATAAAAAATTACCCTGGGTGGGTCCAACATCGGTTTGGAGACCAAAACTATATCCGCACAAAACACATATGTTCACATTTTTTTTTGTGGGTACACAACATTCCAACAACCACATGAAAGTCGCCAACATCAACTGCAAATATCTCCGGACAGAGATACAATTTTTCGCCTTCGGATTATTGTTCTCGAGATTAATACGCGTCTTTTGACACCTCTCTCGATATTTTTGGACGCCTATTAGCAGTTGTTGTTGTTGTTGTTGTTGTAACGATAAGGTTGCTCCCCGAAGGCTTTGGGGAGTGTTATCGATGTGATGGTCCTTTGCCGGATACAGATCCGGTACGCTCCGGTACCACAGCACCATTAAGGTGCTAGCCCGACCATCTCGGGAACGATTTATGTGGCCACATTAAACCTTCAGGCCATCCCCTCCCTCCCCACTATTAGCAGTGTCATGCTGTCGTATAAAATTACCATTGAAGTTTTGATGTGTCGCCAAAGTTGTATGTTTGATCGTGCAAATATATTTTACTGTTGCTCACCTATATTCTCCAATGCATTTATAATCTTTCTTTTGATGGTCCATCGGGTAGACATGTCTTGCTGGGTAATTGTAGCCCTTCCACTTATTTGAACATCAGGCAACGCTTTTCACCGCTAATTACATAAAAAACAGTTTTCAATTTTGGTTTTCTTTTGCTGTGCTATCCTAAGAAGGAATTGTAAGATATGCTTTTCGCAATAAATTAAAAATAATAATTGCATATATACTTAATGAAATTGCGGTAAAGGTTTGTAGAGCTAGTGAGCATATGTGAAATTATTTAAATTCAAACTAATTAATTATTGTAAGCCGTAAATGGTTAGTTTGATAAAGGTGTGCTGTGCGTTGTAGTGAAAATTCTGTGCGACCGCGCCATTTTGTATTTTGTTTCTTTGGTCAATTGTCAAACGTGTGGCGGGGTCTTTTCAAACAGTTTATTTAGTTAAAATCACAAGAACTTTGAGTGAAACTAGAGAAAATCTTAAGTACAATTTTGGACGTAAAATAATGAATTATGCAAAATCGAAAATTGAGATATCAAAAAGGTAATTCGTGCAAATCTAAGCAACGACGAACATGGCAGCTTTTGCACTTCGTGAGTTCTTGGTCGTTTCAGTGCACGGTTGCATTTACTAAGAACTAGAAGAAGAATGGGAAATGAAAAAATAAAACTCGATAACTAAATTTAAACATGTAATTTATATAAAAATATTTAGCAGTCTTAATAAACCTATATATTGAGAAATATGTGCAATGGAATATCAAAATATTATATTTGCATTTATATATTTAATAGCAAGAATTGTGTATGTATCTATGCACATCAATTTGTATATCGCCGAAAGTGTTTCCCCAGTTACTCTTGAATTTTCATTCATCAAAGTTCAAGGACTAAAGCAGTGTTGGAGAAAACTTTTCTAGTCATGTTTTTTTTTGCAAATATTTAAGTATATTAAACATATTCGAAACTCGTGATTATACCCTATATGTGATAGATAATGAATGTGCTGATGGAAATAAAATAAAAATTGAAAGGCAAGAGACAAAAGGTCCTGTCTCGCTAGACATCTGAGCAAGTGTGCGGATACAATTCAGTGCAGTGCATATGAAACAATTGGAAAGATTTAAAAAGTGCCGTATAGTTAAAATTTCTGATCGGGCTGTTTTCTTTATATTGAAAAATACGCGGCAATGACGTCATTCAAGGTCTTTTCACACAAACACGCGAATAAAACTATTAAATTTCGTTACGTACATAGATTTTCTTTATTATTATTTTTTTGCCTATTAAGAAACTCAATACAGTTAAAAGCGCTAGCGTGTCTTTATTGTTTTTGCATTATTGATAGAACAAATGTGTATACGCAGCAAAAACGACTAAACAAAGGAACATGCAATTTATGCCGATGGGACAAATTTGCACTACAAAATTGAGCTATATATTAAATTTAATTTAGTTTTCCCATTTTTTAGTTACACCATGTGACGGCGTGCTGCTCTATCTCAATAAATAAATTCAAAATATCTTTTTTGTCTTATCGACCATACTCAAACGTCAATTGGAAGAGGTTGCATATAGTTGCAAAACAAAACTCCTGTTTTTGAATTGAGAAAAACATTTATACATATTTGAAAAGTATAGGAAATACACAAAAATTAAAGATTATTGATACCGACAACAACGAATACTTTGCCTCCGACCTCGGTCAAACAACCTGACCATGTCCGTGCAACAATTTTGTTTGCGCTGGAATAACCACCAGCCGAATTTCATTTCGGTATGCTCTTCGTTGCTACACAATGGAACATTGGTAGATGTAACTTTGGCAGCAGAAGGTCGACAACTTCAAGCACACAAAATTGTACTTTCAGCATGCAGCTCATATTTTCAAGTAAGTGTATTGTTTATATTATGAAAATATGTATCAGATTAAAGGGTTGTACATATACATATGTACGATGGTTTCCTTTTAGGCTTGTTTTTACAGTACCAGTTAAAGGTTACTATTGCCACCCCTGCCACCTTGCCGGCTTAACTGAAAAGAGTACGAAAAGTGTATGCAAACACCCAACGTAGCAAGATTAAACTGAACTCAACTTTCGTGGCAGTTTCAACTCGCTCTGTTGAAAATTACGGGCTAAATACCTGTTACTTAAACAGTAGTTTAAGCTCGCCTTGATAAATTGGACCCTATAGACACCTTTTCGTTCATAAAATCTTTAATTGACTTTGAAATTAATGTTTTCTGTTGTTCTTTTTCTTGTTGTAGCAGTGCTTTGCCCCATCCAAGGGGGAATCCTGAACATGTGTTGGTGCTAGGGAATAATTGTTTATAACAATTTTAATTTTATTTCGTTTATTTTTATTAGCTCTGTTCCATAATTCATAACAACTGTCCCGGATGGCGTATATTAGGTACACCACAGCAGTTATATTCCAGGCGCTTAAAATCCCAGTAGTTGTAGTAGTAGTTTGTAAGCAGACTTCGGTAGGCTTTTTGGCCTGTTTTAATTATCAAAAAGCAATATATATGTTATGATTGGTACAGAAAGTTCTGAAAAACTATAACTCCCTATTCGTTTTATTGCCATGACCATTGTGCATTCATACAATTGAAAAATCTTTCTATTCCTCCATTGCCATACATAGGCGGTATGGCCTAGAAAGGTTAAAGTGGTCATATTCATCCTTCCCGAAATGGTCGGGATAGTACTTTAATGGTTACCGGGACGTACCGAATCTATATTTGGCAAAGGACCATCAACATCGATAATACTCCCCAAAACCTTCGGGGAATTTCTTTATCGTTAATACAACAACGCAGTGTATATTAACGGCAGGCCTTCGAGCGTTTCTTTGTCTTTGCCCCTAGTCCTGCCACCGAGCGACTTAAGGTTTTTGTTACATAATTAGCAGTCCTTTTTAGACTGTCATTGACTGTGGCTTTGGATAAGGCCTGCGCTTCGAGTACTATTCTATTGTGTGGTTTTGCTTCAGTCCGCAATTTATTTCTATGTTGATTACGTTTAGCGCGCTAGTGGCGCTATGTAACTTTCGATTCTGGTGATTGGCAAGTGGCAGGTTAGTTTAGGAAGTTTGATGGCTTTTTTTAACCTCTGTGGTGATGGTGATATTAGGAGACCCGCTGCCATCTGGATTTTTCGACTGAGGAATTCGATGGATACTTTATTGTTGTCCTTAGTCAGATTTGAAAGAAAGACTACGTTTGACCATAGCTTGCCTACACCGGCAGATAGGTTACAGTTCTTTAGAATTCCTCCAATGTGAATAAAACGAGCTACCGCTGTCTCAGCGACCTTGCGGAAAGCACGTTCCCTTTGACGGACATCTGTGGGGTTTGGATTGGGAGGGCAGCGAAGATGTTATCTGTTTATGCTTTATATTTGTCCTACTTTCTTTTTTAAAGCTGATAAATGTTGTTTTGTCAATTGTTATGAATTCGCCTGATCGCTCAAGTGAGAGACGTATGGGTAGTTGGTCGGATGTCAATATTACCACCGGCTGCCAATTAATGCAGTTTGCGAGCTCTGATGTTACGATGGAGATGTCTGGTGAGCTATGACAATTCTCTATCATACGTCTCGTGCCGTATATCGTGTATAATGCCGCGTCATCTATTTGATCCGACAACAGCTCACCCCTAACTAAAGCGACTAAAATACCAAATTGATTCAAGGGGTTGTGTAGCGCAACCTCTTTAGGATTGTCAGCGCAATATATAGCTTATCCAACCCAATTGTCAACCTCACCTTCCCGTGGCGAAACCTGTTTAATTAACACCCGAGGCTCTGGCGACACCGAACTCCTGATGAATCTAGGGGGTGTGAGGGCGGATGGCTTAGAAGGTTTCATGTGGTTGTTGTTGTTGTAGCAGTGCTTCGCCCCACCTAACAGCCGCGACCGATCACAAATTGTCATCAATATCCTCTAACGGGAGTCCAAGGAAACTTGCTGTTTCAACAGGGGTGGAACATAAGGAAAGGGGTGTTAGAGGCGTTGGTCCACATTACAATTAAACAGATGGTTGGTGTCATGTGGGGACACATTGCAAGCGGGGCATACATTTTGTTTCTCGGGGTTGATTGTGGATAGGTAAGAGTTTAACCTGTTACAGTATCCAGAACGAAGTTGAGCAAGAGTGACACGCGTTTCCCTGGGGAGTATGCGTTCCTCTTCCGCGAGTACTGGATTCACCGGGCAATTCCCGGCATAAAGGTCCGACGCCTATTTGTGGAGTACACCAAGGACCTGCTTGTGTTTTTTCGCTTCGTATGGCTGGGTTCTCAGGTGCCGCATTTCCTCAAAATGCTTACGGAGATGACTCCTTAAGCCCCTAGGCGGTGCTGGTTCATCAACCAGATGTCTGTTGGGATGCCCAGGTTTCTGGTGTTTGGTCAGCATCTCATTTCTCTCCCTGATGGGGAGTATTCTCGCCTCATTATGCAGATGGTGTTCTGGGGACATAAGAAGACAGCCCGTGGCAATTCTGAGAGCAGTATTTTGGCAGGCCTGTAGCTTCTTCCAGTGGGTAATTTTTAGGCTTGGCGACCATATGGGTGCCGCGTAGCACGTAATCGGCTGGCTAATTGCTTTGTATGTAGTCATGAGCGTTTCTTTATCTTTTCCCCAGGTACTGCCAGCGAGGGATTTGAGGATTTTGTTACGGCTTTGAATTCTCGGAACAATTGCGTCTGCGTGCACGCCAAAATGTAGATCCTGATCAAACGTCACACCCGAGATTTTGGGGTGTAGGACAGTCGGTAGCGTAGTACCATCGACGTGGATGTTCAAAATGGTCCACATTTGGGACGTCCGTGTTGTAAATAAGGTCGCGGAAGATTTAGTCGGTGATAATGCCAGGTTTCGCGAGGCGAAAAAACTGGAGAGATCAGGGAGGTAGCCGTTTATTTTATTGCATAGCTCATCGATTTGTGGGCCTGCGCCTGTGGCCATTATTGTGCAGTCATCGGCGTAGGAAACGATTGTGACTCCTTCCGGTGGTGAAGGTAGCTTAGATATGTAGAAATTAAACAAAAGTGGGGATAGGACCACCCTGATAAATCCTCCTTGGTTTTGATGTTTCGTTTCTAAATTGCACCGATGCCTGCCGACCACCCAGATAATTTGCGGTCCACCTTTTAAGACATGGGGGAAGGGTAGACCCTTCCAGGTCTTGCAGTAACGAGCCATGTTTGACCGTATCAAAAGCTTTTGATAGGTCTAGCGCTACGAGTACTGTTCTATGGTGGGGGTTTTGATTTAAACCGCAATTTATCTGGGTGCTAATGGCAGCTAGCGCGGTGGTAGTGCTATGGAATTTTCTGAAGCGATGCTGAGGAGAGGCTAGCTGCAAATTTGCTTGGAAATAAGGGAGCAAAATGGCTTCAAGCGTCTTTGCTACTGGCGATAGGAGAAATATCGGACGATACGAATCTCCTATGTTAGCTGGTTTACCAGGCTTTAGTAGCGGAACCACCTTGGCCATTTTCCATTTCTCTGGTATGACAAAGGTGGAAAGAGACAGGTTGAAGACCTGTGCTAAATATTTGAAACCCTCTTTACCTAGGCTTTTAGGCATCGGCATGGCTATGGCGTCCTCAACCTCTTTAGCGGTGATGGTGATTGGTAACGCGCTGGATTTGTGTTTATGTGCGTGTCTGCTGGCCCTCCGTCTATCTTTGTCGACCGTAGAATGCATTATATATTGTCGGCAGAAAGCGCTCGCGCATTTCTTCGCATCCGACAGCACTTTGTCGCCAAAGAAGACGAAACTTTGTCTTTGTGCTTAGTCGGATTCGATAGGGAATTTACGGTGGACCAAAGTTTACCCACACCGGTAGAGAGGTTACAACCTCTTAGGTGCTCCTCCCATTTCGCCCGCTTGTGTTCATCCACAAGCAATCTGATGCGTTGGTTTATATCCCTTATTTGGGGGTCGCCTGGATTAAGCTGTCTTATAAGGTCACGTTATCTCGCTAAGTTTGCGGCCTCCGCCGGGAAGTGGGCCGGAATTCGGGAATTCTCCCGGCGGGAATGAAACGTGCCGAGGCGGATTCAATGACCTTGCGGAAGGCACGCTCCCCTTGGCGGGCATCAGTCGGGATAGGGAGGGCAGCAAAGAGGTTGTCTGTAAAATATTTATATTCTTCCCACTTTCCTTTTTTAAAGTTTATGAAAGTGCGTTTTTCGGTGACGATGAAGTCGGCGGCACGCTCGAGCGAAATAAGTATAGGCAGGTGGTCGGATGCCAATGTTACCATCGGCTGCCAGTTGACGCAGTTTACGAATTCTGCGCTCACGATTGAGATATCTGGCGAACTGTAACAGCTTCCTACCATACGTGTGGGGTCGTCTCCGTTTATTGTGCAGAACGTCGTTTCTTCTATTTGATCCGCTAACATCTCACCCCTACTGTCCGCCCGCAAATTTGAATGCCATAGATCGTGATGGGCATTCAAATCGCCTAAGATTATGCGATTGTTGCCAGTGAGTAAGGCTCTGATATTAGGCCGGTATCCACTGTGGTAGCAGGTGGCAGGAGGGATGTAGATGTTGATTATGCCTAGGTTTGCATCGCCTGACCGGACAGATAGGCCTTGACGTTCTAAGACATTGTCCCTAGGGTCGATGCCAGGATCAAATATATAATATTGCACAGAGTGGTGTACGATAAACGCGAGGCCGCCTCCATTTCCGCTCTCGCGATCTTTTCTATGGACATTATAAAGACAGCATAAATAATAAAACTGGGTAATCATACGTTTTGGAGTAGGGCAGGATTGAGAACACGTCCTTCCAACCTACCAATAATATGACTCCAAGACTCGCCCGTTGGGACCACCAGTTCCCGTGCTGATCGGAATCTCATGCATTCCGACACCCCAAACGCTAGAATCCTATTATTATTAAAATGTATTTAAAAATTTGTAATAATCTAAGTTTTAGGCTTAAAACGCCGTAATAATTTATTTATTTATTTATTTATTTACAGTCTTGTAGACCTAAATTAGGTACATGTATGTATGAGATCATTATCTAAATGGTAGTGCTTTGCAATAGTTATATAATAATTTGTTAAATTTATTGATATTTGGACATTGTTTTATTTCAAATGGTAGATCATTGTACTCTCTCAATCCCTCGTAGTATATATTGTTCTTGTCGAATTCTGATCGAACAGCTGGCAGACGGAAGTTATTCCTGTTTCTTGTGTGGTAGTCATGAACCTCGTTGTTGTATGTTACTCGGTCATTTAAATATTTCGGCAGGTTGCCTAGTTTCATGTTGTGTATGAATTTTAGAGTGTAGTATACAATGAGTTGCTTTACACTCAGCCAATTTAAACTTTCTAACATTTCATGTATTGGGGTATCATATCGTTTTCTAAGAATAAACCGCATTGCTTTATTTTGTTTCACCTGTAGTTTTGCGATGTTCGAGTCGGCTAACATGAATAATATCGTAGGGCAGTATATGAAATGAGGTTCTATAATGGACCTATGACGTGCTTGCATGTCCGGAACATAAATCCAATTTTTTTTGATATCTTTGCCTCTGTATACTTAAGATGCTCATTGAACTTAAGTTTCTCATCAATTATAATTCCTAGGTATTTAATTTCTTTAACTTTTTGTATGGTACTATTTGCTATTTTCAAGGCTAAATTATTTTCTTCTGCATTCTTTCTTCTCATGGTCATCCATTTCGTTTTTTCAATATTTATTTTAAGCTTATTTTGACACAACCAGTTATAAACAGCATTCAAGTCCGCTTGCATTTTAGTTATAGCTTCTATCTCCGACGAACAACTTATTGTCAATAATGCATCATCTGCGAAGAGTCGTATCTTGCAGTGGCTAAGACAGCTCTTTATATCGTTTATATATACAATGAATAATATTGCAGCAAGAATAGATCCTTGTGGAAGACCTATGTCAACATCAACTTCCGGCGACGATGTGCTTCTAATTATGGTTTTCTGTTTTCTGCCAGTAAGGTAGCTTTTAAACCACCGCAGTGCTGTATTACTTACCCCAATATTATGCAGTTTCCTTAGTAGGATGACCCTGTCGATGGTTTCAAATGCCATTTTAGGTCCAGAAAGACCGACACTGTTACTAACTTGTTTGATAGGCTTTGTTTCCATTCCGCTATAACCAGGTTTAGAGCGCTTTCACAAGAGTGTTTAGTTCTGAACCCTGATTGTTCACATATAATAATTTGATTTTTATTCAGGTAATCGAGAAGCTGGTCTTTTACGATTTTCTCTAAAATCTTTTCATCACTAGGCAACGTATTAATAGGCCGTATTTCCTCTGGTTTTTCAGTCCCTTTAACTTTTTCAACTGGTATCCCTGTCGATGTTTTCCAGCATGCTGGGACTACACCTTCTCTAAAGCTCTCATTAACAATACATGTATAAGCGCATCCCAAATATTCCATACTGTCTTTATATACACCTTCTGTTCCAGTTTTTTTCCTCCATACTTATTTTTTAAATTAGTTGCTGTTCTCAACAGCTGTTCCACATTTATTTGCTTCAGTTCAAAAACACCCCCTAATATCCTCTGTGGCCTCATCTGATGTAGCTGGTTCAATGGTATTACATATTGTTGTGATGCTCTCGACAAAGAACTGATTCAAATGGGTCGCGATATCGGGGTCTCCTTCAATAACTGTACTATTTATTACTATACGTTTTACTTGGGCTGTGTCATGACTCATGTGTATGGCATCTTTAAAACATTTCCACATTAGTTTCTGATTGTTGCAATTAAGCGCTATTTTATTTTCCATGTATTGCTTCTTTTTTATTTTTACAAGTTTTTTATATATAAATAAATAATAATAATAATAATAATGCCCAGAGCAGGTCTGCAGTGCAGATCTTGCTGTGAGTTTAGTCTCTTGAATCGCAGCATAGTGCCGCTTCATGAAATCGACTATCTCCGTAATCTTTCCAGTTAGTCCATTACAGTTTAACTGCAGAATTCTGAAGTGCATAGGGGGAGACGTCGCCAATCTGGGGGTAAGTGACGGGTGACTACGCCTGGGTTGAGGAAGGCCAGGACGCAATTGCTGTTGTGGCCCTGGGACTGGGCGTCCTTGGGCAAACCTTGGGGTACCCGGATGATTTGGGTTTGCGACCTGGCAACATGGCGCGATGAAACCCGTCGGGGGGTTGCCGTCGCGGAGACCAGAACATCTAGGAAAGTGGTACCACCCAAGGCAGGAGCTGCATTGGGCGGTTATCGCAAACATATATATTCTGTGCTGGCAAACGGTGCAAACGGAGGTAGGGACTAAGAGTCTGTTTCCCTGACCTACACGATTGCAGGTTTCATGTGGTCATACCAAATCGTTCCCGAGACTAAAATGTTCAACTTTAAACAGAATAGTTCGCATATGAACTAAATACATACATTTTTCAAATTTCCCTTTGACGGACATCTGTGGGGATTGGGATTGGGAGGGCAGCGAAGTTGTTATCTGTTTATGCTTTATATTTGTCCTACTTTTCTTTTTAAGACTGATGAATGTTCTTTTCTCAATTGTGATGAATTCGCCTGATTGCTCAAGCGAGAGAAGTATGGGTAGTTGGTCGGATGTCAATATTACCACCGGCTGCCAATTGACGCAGTTTGCGAGCCCAGTGGTTACGATGGAGACGTCTAGCGAGCTATGACAATTCTCTATCATACGTGTCGTGCCGTATATCGTGTATAATGCCGCGTCCTCTATTTGATCCGCCAACAGCTCACCCCTAACTAAAGCGACTAAAATACCAAATTGATTCAAGTGGTTGTGTAGCGCAACCCTCTTAAGGTTTGTCAGCGCAATATATAGCTTCTCAAACCCAATTGTCAACCTCACCTACCCGTGGCGAAACCTGTTTCGTTAACACCCAAGGCTCTAGCGACCCCGAACTGATGAATCTAGGGGGTGTGAGTTTGCATGGCCTAGAAGGTTTCATGTGGTCATACCAAATCCTTCCCGAGATAAAAATGTTCAACTTCAAACAGAATAATTTGCATATGATCTAAATACCTGCATTTTTCAAATTTCATTACTTTTTTTTAATTGATCCAGGTCCCGATAAAAACTTAACTTGCTAATGCAACAACAATGTGATCTATGTGGATCAATACCCATGGGAACGCGGGGATTCATATCACTAATAACATAACTTTTTATACTTTTAATTCTCGCCAATATTATCACATTTTCATGTTATATTTCAGACTCTCTTTACATCGAATCCCTGTCAACATCCTATTGTAATACTAAAAGATGTACAATATGATGATCTTAAAACTATGGTTGATTTCATGTACTATGGTGAAGTGAACGTATCACAGGAACAGTTACCACATATTCTAAAAACGGCCGAGATGCTTAAAATTAAAGGACTAGCTGAAATGCCCACCGATCCTGCCAATTTAACAAAATCTGAAAGCAAATCATCGAGTGAACCCGCCGATCTAATGGGTAGCGGTAGTTCTGGTAGCAATGGACAAAGTAGTAGTGGTGTTGCTAGCGGTGGCTTGGGCAGTAGTGCTGGAGGTAGCATGAATGATGCGCTATGGGAGGTAACCGCTTACAACTCTCTTTTAAATTATTCAATAAGGAAGTTCAGAATTTTATGCATTTGAAGTTGAAAACGTCGCTATAGCAAATACAAGCCACTGATCGTGAAGAGCTTTTTCATTTTAAATTTTGTATTTGCTTTTTGTTTTGGTTACAGTTGCTTATTTGCTATTTAATACTAAAAAGGCTACGGTTTTTGATATTGCAGTTTTGCAATGACGTAGCAAATGCATAGCTATGTATTTGGTTAGTGTACTGTGAAAGATATGCTACGAAAGTTTGCTATGCAATGATGCTAGACGAATTGCACAAAATCCTGAACTCCCCTATGAGGGGAGTTGTATATGTATATATTATAATTTACCAAAATACTGAGATTTTTAAACTGGAATTACAAAGCTTGAAATATTTTAAGACTTGTGGCAAAGTATTTCGGAACTATTAGTGTATTCTCTATATATTTCTCCAATTAATACACAATATTGGCTGAAAATAAAAATGTTCTCAAAGGAAGCAGCATCAAAGCTGTTTATTGTTTAGAAATAAACCAGTTGTTGGTTTCATGAATGAAGCATTACAGTGTATATCCAATAACAGAATGACATTTGAGTATAAGTTGAGAACTATCTTTTCCTCAACTTGAGAAACAGCAATAACTCCCATACAAAAAAACAAAGCCTTTTTGTTAAGAACGCTATGATTATAAAGTTAAGCCGCTGTAGAAAAACAGCGCTTGAGTTTTGAAAAGCATGCTAGTTATCAACTAGAGTTTTAATGTGACTCAAGCGTAAATGTTTGTTGGGTACTGGCACGATGTTGCCTTCCCTGTTGTTCTATTCCATTTGGCTAAATTTTACATACATAATTAATTATTACTTTATTTTTCGAGTTTAGGCAACAACACATCGAACTGATTTTCAACCAAGACGGGGTTTTTGTGAACATAATTGCTTTTTAAGTTTACATTTTAACTTAAATTTCTTTATATTCTGGAAGATATAATTGCTTTTTAAGTTTACATTTTAACTTAAATTTCTTTATATTCTGGAAGATTACGCCTTTTTACGTATAATCTCATGCTATTTATTCTTACTCCAGAAATATGTTATAAAATTGTATTGAAATTGATAGCATTTTCTTTTCTGGAAAAATGTTATGCCCATGTTGCTTTCATAAATTGTCACTTTTAATGGATTTCTTTTTCTTATTCAATGAGAAATATTTAGTAACGTAAACTTATGAGTGAACTTCGAAAAACCAACAGGGGGGACTTTTTTTCAGAAAATAACCCGCCATGATAGTATTATTATTATTATTATTTTATTTATTACGGCCAAAAAAGCCTAATTCATTGTATAGTACAATTTACAAAATTCATAATTGTTTCTTAAAACTATTTCATTAAAAAGAAATGAGTATATGTATTTTAAGCCTAACTCTGGTATTTTTATTGCCATTTCTCCTTTATGAAATAGCAACAGCATCACCATCAGCACAGTGAGACACAATTTCAATCCCATCACCACCAACAACAACAAAACAACCAAACGCAAACATCACAGCAACAGCATCATCAATTACGGCGAACTCCATCTCCTTTAGGCTCAGGAGCATCTCCGGCTACTAGACGAAAACGTCTTCGAAAATCTTCAAATAATGGTATGTCAATTTTAAAATTATTATATATTATTTTCTCATGTAATAACAGCAGCTTGCCAAAATGCAGAGCATTCGCCCAACTCCCAGTTACCACATTGTGTTTTTAAATAATATATTCGAACAATTTTCCTTTTACTTCTCATCACTCTCATCCAATTTTTCTTCCCCACTATGTTACATGTCTTCTTCCTCTGCTTGGCTTGTTTGATCTTAAACCCCTTTACTGTCTCAAGCCAACCTTCACATACAGATATTCTATAACCTATTGTGGCAAATATTAGCTTTTCTTACATCACTATGCTGTTAGTAAATAAAAACAATGACAGTAAGCCATTTTTACACACATACATAGAAGGCAACGAAGAATGTTTCACACATAACGAGCAGCTTGAAGCGAAGAGATTATTTCACATGCACATATCTAGTCAGCGAAGAAGAAAGAGAAACATTCACACATCACTTTATCATCACCTAAGAGCAGAAGCTGTTACTCACACATACACATGTATATAGCTAGAAGAAAATCATAAACTACAGATATAGCTAAATAACCAAGTATGAGATACAACTGTTCTAGAAGCCATCCATGTTCGTGAAAAGTCTAGACCTTAGGAGAAATAGGTGAACGAGGCTAACTGAGAGTATAAAAGCAGCACGGTGCAAGTGATAAGTTTTATTTTAACACGCTTTAGCGAAGTACGCGAGTATTGCGAAGTACTACTCCCAAAGTAGTCTAATTAAGAAAGTTTTGTTATACTGAATAAATAAGTAGATCCTACAGACTGCCAGATTACTGCAGCGTTTTTCAGGCGGAAATTATAGCATTATAGAAAGCAGCATAAATTCTGGAGGAAGCGCGCTTAAGCTACAGTCGCATCAATATATATATATATATATTGATAGTAAGGCTGCGTTTAGGCCGGGAAAAACATCTTTACTGGGTTCCCGGACATAAACAGATAGAAGGTAACGAAAAGGCCGATTAGTTGACAAAAGGAGGGGCAACACTCGCTGAGTCGACGATAGACGTCCCAAACATGCTTATAAGTTAGGGCTCGTCAGAAACAGCAAGGGAAGAAACGGTTGACCACGTTTTGTGCTCGTGTCCTGCGCTCGCCAGGTCAAGGTTCTAGCTATTAGGGGCGGCAGAGTTGCCAGATCTCGAGGCAGCAATGAAGCTGGGTCCTAGAAAGCTGCTAGTATTTGCCAAAGGGACAGAGTTATTCTATAAAATATGTTCTGGCACCTGATTGGGGTTCTTCCGTTTGGTCGTCAAAAAAATTCCGGTAACACTATAGACACATTCAGTCTTGTGACGTCTTTATTGACCGGCCAGTTCAACCTAACCTAACCTATACTGAACATTTGAGTTATTTATTCGACAGTTCAGAGATTCGAACGTTAACAGAAGCTGCAAAATAACCAGGAACCCCCAAAATTCTTTACACTACTACTGGCTTCGATTATACTTTCTAACACAACTTTATGTTTTCCTAATAACAAACGCTTGATACAGATAATTAGGGATATAACAACGAACATGCTTAACTTGAACTTAAAAACATCATTGCATTAATAAAGAAAATTGATTACAAAATAGGTTATTTTTAGTTGAAAACAAATAAGGGCGGGACTGCCATCGGCTGTGCGTTTCACAGGAGCTTGAACTGGAATTTGATTTTGGCCGTAAAAATTAATAAATAACTTTAAATCTAGGTGTATGACATTTTTTTATTTGCATGCTTGTAATTAGAAAAAATATATATTCTCTACTTTTAGGATCTGGAGATCGTACCAACTCAGAAGAACAGCACAATAGTTCACTGGATAGCGGAAACCCTACTGGCGGTATAAGCCTTACACAGATGGGACAAATGTCGTTTGGAGCTAATGCTATAAGTGGTATGCCAACTAACTCGCTACACACAACAAAATTGTTAAAAGAATCAACCAGCACCAATGTAGATCCACATCAACATGATGATAGTTTAGATGATGGTCATGCACATGTTCATATGCATATTGTAATGAAAATATGAATTTTTTAGTTAAAAAATATCATTAATTTATGTTTTTTTATTTAAACAGAAACCGGAAGTTGATATGAGCTCCGTACAGCAATCAATACCATTGGATATTTCTGGTGCTACAACCCCATCTGAACATGATGCACCAAATTCTCAATCCTCTCACTCTGGTAAGTAGATATTTTAGCTTTTAGGTATTTTTCTGCACCCTATATGTACTTATCAAATTTCACTAACATACACAAACGTTATTAATATGTCGCATCATGAACCAAAAAATTTATAACTCAATATAAGCTCAAAAATATACACATTTTTACAAAAACAATCTGATGATAGTTGGAAATGAATCGATTTTGCCAAAATTCATTAATATATCGCACCATAAACCAAAAAAAAGTCAACTCAAAATCAGACTGACGACTTTAGCTCAAAAATATATACAATCATGACGATAGTACTTGATAATCAATCGATTTATGCTAACAGATCTATGTTATTCTTTTTGCTGCGAATCTTTTTGGTATGATATGTAATTCCTTACAACCCAATTTTGAATACCACTTCATTTCAGGCCTGTAGTCGATGTTTAAATCCCTTTTTTTTTAGTTTAGGAATATTAAGATATAATCAATTTTCTGTGAAAATATTCGGTTAAATATGAATGCCTGTGTAATAATTTCATTGGTGAAGATTGATTTCCTTGACTAAGTATACTTTTCAGGGCCCACACCATCAAAATCCACTAACACAATTTTTGTCATTGATATAATGGCGTTTCGGCACTTCAAAGGTGTACAACCGTTAGTTTTATGTATAAAGATATTGTAACGAATTTACTGCAATTCCCCTTATTTGCAATCTTCTGCTAACGTTCGTATCGCTAAACTGTTGAATAAATAACTCCAATATTGAAAAATGGAAACATGGCCTTTATTAAAGAACTTCACAATAACACTTATAGTTTGCAACTAGCTTGCTTAATAACCAAACTGACTGATAGCTTAAATGAAACTGATTTCTCGCCTCCACTGTTGTCGCCCTATTATACTGTCCGACCTCCTCGTTGCATATTTCTAGGCTTTTCTAATTCCGGAACTTACTAGTTAGTTATATATTTCTCAGCTACAACTACAGATGTATAATTTATATAGCTTCTCTCATACCCCATGCGCTTGTATGTGTGAGCGACACTTCCACAATGACAATTGCATACCTTTTGGAGCATCTCAGATAAGATATCTGCATTTGTTTGTGCATCTCTTCTCCGCTGCGTGTACGAACATAGGTGTAGACAAAATGATTAAATTATTGATGTGCATTCACGTCACTGCTTAGCATCGGCATAGAGATGGCAGTACCCCTTAGTGTTGCTAACATTCGTAACAATATCTTAGTACGATATATACAGAAAATTTAAATTTTGGGTTAATATTCTTCAGATCACGAGCAATATACAGTAGACAAATAGGACATCTAATTTGCATTATCGGTGTTGAGGCAAATAATTTTTTGAATACACGGTAATTCTTTAATTTAGCTTACAACTGCTAAAACTCGTCCAAAAATTATCGGGAGAGATGTAAAAAAGCGCGCTTTGGACCCAGGACCACAAATCCGAAAGCGGAATTTGAAAATTATATATCTCTCCATAGTTAGGTTAGGCTATGTTTCATGAGGATCTCATATGGCCGGTTCATGAGGATGTCACATAGACTGAATGTGTCCATTGTCTTACAAGAAGTATCTCGCTCCAAAGGTATTTGCAAAAGAAATAAAAAATTGTCATGTGGTTGTTGTAATTTGATGATTTTGTAGTACCCACAAAAAAAAACTGAGGTAAAGCGATCTGCTCGGATTTAGTTTTGATCTCTTTTATATATGAGTGTTTATTTAATTAATGATATACGTTACTTGTTACATTTTAAAGTTAATGCGTAAAAGTATATCAATTGAAAGATAAAAAGTAATAAAGAAGAAGATAAAGAATGTTCTAGCAACACAGTTACCAGATGTATATATAAATAATTTATTGTCGTGGCGCTGCCATATCGTTTCATACATAACATTTTTCCCTCCTCTGCAAGGGCTAAGGTGAGTATACGACAGGTGCCCTTGTCTGTCTGGTTGATCTCCGTGGAATTTGAGGTATCCTACTTGTTTCGGGTGTTGTATGCGGTGTCGATGTGGGATTTTGCCCTATTGTACTATTGGCCGAAGCAAAGCCTTCAAAATCTTCCGATCCCCACGATTCGTTTTGCGCCGTTTCAGTAACCACCGGTTGAGTTATTGCTTCAGTGCTATCTACTTCAGCTGATGCCTCGGTTTCATTAGTGTTGTCTTCGGTTGATAACCTCTCCTTGTAATAATCAACTTCCCGAGCTGTTTTATCAGGTCCAACCGGGGCTTTGCGTATTTGGTCCACATGCCGTTTTACACTTTTCCCATTGAAGAGTATTTCATAGTGCAGATCACCTAGACGTGCGTTTATGGTTCCCCTGAGCCACTTACAAATTCGTGGATTTCCAGACAAAAAGTAAACATTTTGATTTGGTTCAAACTCTAATAGTTTTCTTGGACTTTACGTATTGCTTCTCTTCTACCTTCTTTGAAATTTCCTCTGGTCGAATCAGATTCAACCTTGTGCGCAACTGTCGCCCCATAAATAGTAGTGCTGGTGATGACCCTGTGGTTGCATGCGGTGCGTTTTTGTATTGCCTCAAAAATTCATTCAAATTTGTCTTTAATGAACTACTCGTAGTACCCATCGCTTTCAATGCTTTCTTGACTGTTTGTACGCTACGCTCTGCTTGTCCGTTAGTTGCTGGGTGATACGGCGCTGAATATTTGTGATATTTAACACCAACTGCTGTCAGAAATTTGTTAAATTCTGCAGAAGTGAAATTTGTTCCATTATCAGAAACGACAGGTAGCGGCACGCCTTAAGCCGCAAACACTTCGTCCAACAACGCAAATGTCGCCGTTGCTGTTATAGATTTAGTAACTCTCACTTCTAACCACTTACTGCATACGTCCGAGATTACCAGCAACATCGCTCCCTCGAAAGGCCCCGCATAGTCGATATGAATACGTTCCCATGGTCCCTTGGGGTATTCCCAATGATGATCCTCACTTTTTGTCGGTTTGTTTCGTTATTTTGGTGGAATAACAACACGATGTTCGAACGTCAAACATCCGGAGGACAACTTATAATTGACTTCTGGGGATTTGTACCCTGCCCTTTTCAAGCACTGGCCACTTTCCAGTAGTTTAATTATTTTACCCATTCGTTCATCTTTTCTGGACTCTCTTGCTATGTGTTCTGAACTTAGTGGTAATTGGTTGATTTGACGAATCATGAATGCTCGAACTCATCATATTCGTCTAGATTCGTCATGGCTGTCTGTTGCAACTGCTTAATTTGTAATGATTTCGGTGGCTGAAAGTGGGCGCGTGAAAGATAGTCGGCATTCGCGTTCGCCTTTGAGCTCTTGTACACTACCTCGAAATCAAATCTGCTTAAAAAGTCTGCGTAGTTCGCCATTCTACTTATGCATAATACTGGAAGCGATTTGTCAGGTTCTAATATTTGTGACAATGGCTTATGATCGATGATTACACACAATTGCCAATGCCTCTTTGTCAATCTGCGGATAGCGTTGTTCTGTAGCATTCAATGTTCGACTTGCGTATGCAATTGGTCGTTCGGTCCCGTTCTCTAAACGGTGTGAAAGCACGGCTCCTAGTCCTGTTGGACTCGCGTCTGTTGCCAGTAGTACAGGTAGTGTTGGGTCGTATGGCATCAACACTTGGGGTGAAACCAATGTCTCTTTCAATAGGGCAAACGCTGCGTTTGCCTCCTTAATCCAGTAAAATTTCTCTCTTTTCAGCATATCCCGCAATGGCCGTGCACTTTTGGCCAAATCTGGAATAAATGCGCTATAATACGTGGTTTTTCCTAAAAACAGCTGTAACTCTTCGAAAGTCGTTGGCTTGGGAGCGTTTAGTACCGCTTCAATGTGTTTTCGGATTTATGTATGCCCTGTTCGTCGATGCGGTGGCCAAGGAACTCCACCGATGGTGTCGCAAAGACACACTTTGACTTGTTCAAATGCAAACCATGTGATTTAATATGATTTAGTGTCGTTTCCAAAACTATCAGTAGCTGCTCGAAGTTTTCAGCAAACACCAAGATATCATCAAAAAAATTTAAAACATTTGGGACTCCCTGTAACACAGTCTCCATTTTTCTTTGCCAGATAGCTGGAATATTTGCTGCTCCATATACCGCACGAGTAGGTCGTATTAACCCATGCGTCACTGTATTTAATGTCAATACATGCGCAAACTCATCTTCAATTGTTAAATACGTATATGCATCTGTTATATCTAAGTGACAAAATATTGTAGCGTGTTTCATTTTATTAAACAAATCTTCTGCTTTTGGAATCGGGTGTTCGTCGATGATCATTTTTGGATTGACAGTGGACTTATAATTACCGGTAATGCGAATACCCCCATTCTTTTTTGCTACTACGTGTGTTGTTGAGGTCCATTCTGAATGCTCCACTCTCTTGTAAAAACCTGACTGAATTTTACGATCTATTTCCTGGGCATACTCCACAGAATTCCACATACTAACAGTGTACAGCCGCATCTCTTAACCGATGTGCGAACTTGCAAATCTGCTCTCCCTTTTCTTGTTTGTTTTGTCGGAACTTGATACTTTCTGCATACTTATTCCTACAGCCATCAAAATGGCGAATCAATATATTTTTTATTTCGCTGTAGTTGAGCGAGTCTGGTGTTTTTCGGCTAACAAGAATTTTTAGCGCTGTACTAAGCTCTGTCCCCATGTGTACACGTACGAACTTGTGCTGTTCCGCTTCTGGAACCTTGCTCAACTGTAATGCCCAATCTACACGTGTGAAATAATCCTGTACTGAGGATTTATCTTCCGATTTGTATTCCGTAATACTAAACGGTGGCGGTTTGGGTGACAACGAACGATTTACATTTGTATTTGCCGCAGCATTCTGTGCAGCCTCCTCCACAGCTCCTCGGATTGCTCCTGCTAGCGCATCCAACACTGTTTTTAAATCCTCCGGTGTAAGGCTCATTTTTAAATACACTTCTGAAACCACTTTTATATATGAGTGTTTATTTAATTAATGTAATAAGTTAATTGTTACATTTTAAAGTTAATGCGTAAAAGTATAGAAATTGAAAGATAAAAAAGTAATAAAGAAGAAGATAAAGAATTTTCTGGCAACACAGTTCCCAGATGTATATATAAATAATTTATTGTCGTGGCGCTGCCATCTCGTTTCATAGATAATAATCTCCAAACCGGTGTTGGTTCCCACCCAGGGTAATTTTTTATAAGCTCAGCCGAAGGCCGCCAATGCAGAAAGGTGTTCTACTTAAAAATACTATGAATACCACCCCCGGTTTCGGCTCCGTGGCTATTTTTCCGTTTTTTTTTAAATATTGTCACGGATATTAGCATCACTAAATTATCGCATCACTAAGGCGATGCTAAAGCCCCCATTACTGATAATTAGCATAGACTTGACTTGACTTGGCGTAAACTTGGCAACTTAGCCACGATTATACTCCACTTGGCGCATACAATCTGGCATTATAATCAGCGTTGAAATTTATTTTTAAATAAATGTCAATTTGCATCTCAAAATGTAAATGTCACTTAGAACTTACATAGAAAATCAAAATTCAACAGACTTCTAAGTGAAGTTAAGTGTTGCCAAATTTTGAGTAATCAGTAACATCCAATGTTCATTTAACAGAACTGTAAGTGACAGTTCTCAAGTCAAGTCAAGTCTATGCTAAGTATCAGTAATGGAGCCTTAAGGCCATGCCAAGCAGTATTTACGTTAATAATTAAATCAAGTATACACATACATATATAAGGCAGCCCAGAGGGATGTCACACACAGATGCATTTACTTATATGCCTATGTGCGCGCGAGAGACTAAACTACAAACATTCACATCAATAATTCAATCTTTAAGTATCTACATAAACGAATAAATAATTGCGTCTACACATATGTACGTATACGAGCAGCGGAGCGGCAATGCACAAACCCATGCATATATCTTATCTGAGTTGTCACAAGAGAGAGCAATAATTTGTGCACGTAGTTGTGGCTGGCGATTTTGTAGCCGAAACAACTAGTAAGTTCTGGAAATCGAAGAGCCTAGAAGTATGCAGCGTAAACTATAAAAGCGGGGCAAGCGAGTAAGAAGTAATTCAGTTTGATTTGAGATTTGGATTAAGCGCTATCTAGCGAGCTATAGCAGTATTATTTTGAATAGTAGAGTTTCAGTTGAGCTGTCAATCAGTTTGGTTATTAAGTAAGCTATTCGTTGCAAAGTACAAGTGTTATTGTGAAGTACTTGAATAAAGGCCATTTTGCATTATTACATATTGGAGTTATTTATTCAACAGTTTAGTGATACGAACTTAGCAGAGGGTTGCAAATAAGAGGATTTGCTGCAAATTCGTTACAATATCTTTTGACAGAAATACATTGTTTAATTTCCGCTTTCGGATTCGTTGTCCTGGGTGTACGCGCATTTTTTTGACACCTCCCAATATTTCTGAACGAGTTTTAGCAGTTCTGAGCTTATGTAAAGAATTGCCAATTTCGTGTATTTCCTTTCAGTTTATGTGTATAAATCATGCCGCAGATGATGTAATGGGCATCAGGTTGGATTCAAAGTCAATGAAAAAACGGTCTTTAACTATAAGGAACCTGAGGACACAGCCGTATGAAGCCAAAAAAGACAAGCAGGTCCTCAGTAAACTCCACAAACAGGCGTCGGATCTCTATGTCAGGAGTTGCCCGGTGAATCCAGTACTCAAAGAACAATACCCTAAACTTGCAGAAGAGGAACGCACACTCCCTAGGGAAACGCGAGTCACTCTAGCTCAACTTCGATCTGGATACTGTAACAGGTTAAACTCTTACCTATCCAGAATCAACCCCGACATACAAAACATATGTACTGCTTGTAATGTGTCCCTACATGGCACCAACCATCTCTTCAATTGTAATGTGGAAACAACTCCTCTAACACCCCTCTCATGATGGTCCGCCCCTGTTGAAACAGCAAGTTTCCTTGGACTTCCGTTAGAGGATATTGATGACAATTTGTGATCGGTCGCACCTATTGGATGGGACGAAGAAACTGCTACAACAACATAAGGCCGTTTAATACTCTCCCACACCGTCGCTTCAACATCCACGCTTATACAACTACCGCAAATATATTACAAACAGAAAGTTGATGCAATCCGTTCGTGGTGTAGAGATGAAGAAAACTTATAAAGACAACTCACAAGATCTCTTACCCGCCGTATGTAATCTTAAATCAATACGACACTAGTGAATTTCCAAATTATTCAAGTCTGCCATGACATCTTGACACTACCATGACCTTCATGGCCTAAAACAACACGGCATCAATAGCAAGAAGCAATACTGCAGTATATATTTTATGTTTCCCCGCTGAAACAAACGTGTATGTTGTTGTTGTTGTTGTTGTTGTTGTTGTTGTTGTTGTTGTAGCGATTAGGTTACTCCCCGAAGGCTTTGGGGAGTGTTATCGATGTGATGGTCCTTTGTCGGATACAGATCCGTGCTAATGTAATAAGGTGCTAGCCCGACCATCTCGGGAACGATTTATATGGCCACATTGAACCTTCAGGCCATCCCTCCCTCCCCACCCCCAAGTTCCATGAGGAGCTTGGGGTCGCCAGAGCCTCGTCTGTTAGTGAAATGTGTATGCCTTGCCTCCTATCCGTTTGCGGCCAAACAAACCCTATTCCTAAATAAAAATTTTGAAATTTGAAGTAAACAAAATTACAAAATATTTTCAAAACTTTTAAAATCAGCTGTCTAAATGCACATTAATGCCATCTGTTAGGGTGAAATTTTAATTTGCATATGTGTGTCTATAGATTAGCCTCCTGTGTTCAAACATTAAATAGAGAATTTTTTTCTATCGGTCATATTAAAAAATTTCGAAAATAGCTATTAAATACGTTTCCTGCCTTTGAAGTTGGGTTTCATTTAAGTTTCTTGTAAGAGGGTGACAATTTGTATTTTTTTAGAAGAAGAAAACTTATAAAGACAACTCACAAGATCTCTTACCCGCCGTATGTAATCTTAAATCAATACGACACTAGTGAATTTCCAAATTATTCAAGTCTGCCATGACATCTTGACACTAGCATGACCTTCATGGCCTAAAACAACACGGCATCAATAGCAAGAAGCAATACTGCAGTATATATTTTATGTTTCCCCGCTGAAACAAACGTGTATGTTGTTGTTGTTGTTGTTGTTGTTGTTGTAGCGATTAGGTTACTCCCCGAAGGCTTTGGGGAGTGTTATCGATGTGATGGTCCTTTGTCGGATACAGATCCGTGCTAATGTAATAAGGTGCTAGCCCGACCATCTCGGGAACGATTTATATGGCCACATTGAACCTTCAGGCCATCCCTCCCTCCCCACCCCCAAGTTCCATGAGGAGCTTGGGGTCGCCAGAGCCTCGTCTGTTAGTGAAACGTGTATGCCTTGCCTCCTATCCGTTTGCGGCCAAACAAACCCTATTCCTAAATAAAAATTTTGAAATTTAAAGTAAACAAAATTATAAAATATTTTCAAAACTTTTAAAATCAGCTGTCTAAATGCACATTAATGCCATCTGTTAGGGTGAAATTTTAATTTGCATACGTGTGTCTATAGATTAGCCTCCTGTGTTCAAACATTAAATAGAGAATTTTTTTCTATCGGTCATATTAAAAAATTTCGAAAATAGCTATTTAATACGTTTCCTGCCTTTGAAGTTGGGTTTCATTTAAGTTTCTTGTAAGAGGGTGACAATTTGTATTTTTTTTAGGAGCAACATTCTTCTTGTAGCAATAAATGCCGTCTTCCATTGAGTTTTACAGCTCCAGGTCACGCTCAATTCTCACGGGAATGCTCTGGATCATTGAGAGACTTGAGAAGCAGATGTCGTGAAATTTTCGCACACGTGAAATGTGATAGGCAGATGCCGCCGCTGTTTTTCATTTAACTCATACGGCGAAAGGCTAAGCAGCGACATCTATTTTTGAAAAAGTAGGTTTTTTAAAGGCAGCGTTGCCAAACTAAAAAGAAGTAATTAACAAATTATCTGGCTCACAAGTTGAACCAGACTTCTATCTGAATTTATCTGGCTCAAATCGTTGTTGTTGCATTTACATGCAAAATTATTTATCTGGCCCAGGATTTTGCCACCGGATGATGGCAAAAGATACTTACACAAGGTTTTGGGGAGTATTTTCTGAAGTTCGATACCCGGATATTGATCCGGTACGTTCCGGATATTAGCACTTTTTAGGTAAAAAAGCCACGAGAACCTGCAGGTCGCCTCCTGCGATGGGCAGATCTACCGCGGGAAAATTCTAAGCCCCTTAACCCGCTGGTGTTGAGCAACATTCGCATCAATTTCGCTTTCGCAAAACAGTTGCTTATGATAAAGTTGGCCTTGCTAATCAAAAATAAATTTTAATATTGTGTTATGGATTTTTAAACCATTATTCACCTTTTCATTAAAAATATCCATTCACCAGATTACATTCATGTACATAAGTTTAAAATAAGATTGTCTATAATATATAAATTATATCCAAATCTATAACCGAAGAAAATAATAAGCTACAATCTAGTTCATTGTGCAAAATTTTGTACTAAGTCAAATGATTGTTCATCTTTTGCCCAAGAAATTATTTAATTTCTGGTTGCTTAAGTTTACGCGATTAAAAAAAAAATACAAATAAAAAATACGCAACTTTACTGTAAAGTTGATCAATATAAGGACCTATCTTGCTGTACTTGGGGATCAGGAGAGAGCTATGCACAGAGTCTGATCAAAATTCTTAATTTTGTAATTTGTTACTTTTAATTAAGAAAGTAAAGTGAGATTATTGCTAATTGAAGTGTTGAAAAAATTAAATCAAAATACACTGAGCTTAAGTAAGCATTCCTGTGTATATTTTTTAACTATTATTGATTTTTTTTACCTTCAAACTCTCTGTTCCTCTCTCAATCCAATGAACGAACCACTTTTTGATATTTTATTTCATTTTTGTCATAAAGTAATCGTAGTAAATATTATGGAAATTACAAACTAGTAGTGGTTGTTATTAGTAAAAAATTTAAATTACGAAATCTCTCACACACTCTTACTCTCTCTCTCTCTCCCCTTCCCAGGTCTGCAATGGACGGTCGTTGATTCGAACTATTCGCGCTTTTCACTATCAACTTGCCAACCAAATTTGATTGGTAACAGCGGTGGCGGTAACAGTGGTGGTAATCAACAATCATCAAACAATAGCAATGCGCAACACCAGCAAAGACAACACACGCAGGATGCAGCAGCCCAGCAATCGGCTGCTGGACAACAACAGCAACATTTTCAACAATTACACTATCAACAACAGCAACAACAACAGCAGCAGCAGCAAGCGCAACAACAGCAACAAAATGCAGCAACCGCATATTCACCACAAATTATAACTGTTAACAGCCTAGTCAGTAATTATGGTGCAGCTGGTTCAGCAGCTCAAAATTTATCACCGACTTCACCCAACGAATCAATGGTACAATCGGTATATAGTCAAGGTCCCACACCCATACAATCGCCTGTACATACTAATGATGTTACAGGCAATGCTTCAGGAAGTGGTGCTAGTAATATTTCCGCAAATAATACAGGTACAAGTGCTGTTGGGGGTGGTAATAATGTCGGTGGGGTCGGCGTGGTCAACAGTTCAAGTGTTGGTAACACAAACAGCGGAAGTGGTGGCAATCAAGTAGCAAAACGTAAACGTTCTGTCAACCCTCAAGGTGATGAAAATTTCATACGCGCCTTAGAGGCAGTACGTTCTGGTGGTATTGGTTTTTGTAAGGCTGCACGCCTATATGGCGTTAATAATCGCACTTTGTGGTTAGAGTATAAAAAGCGTGGCTATCCAGTTTCACGTCCCAGCATTAAAGCGCGTGTCGTTAAGCAAGAGCCAAATATGTCACCATCACCAACACCACCAAATGCTGCTAACGATGATACAACTAATGAAAACTATGAACATTTAACAGCGGCTGTTGCAGCGGCAGCAGCACAATCAGCTGCATTAAATATGCAAATACCACCTTCTGCGGATACACCCACATCATCTGTCATGTGCACACCACATCATGTTGGTACAGCTACTGGCACAGGTAGCGCACATCCAGCTATGGGTGTTATGAACTTTTTGGATCCTCGACATATGGATTTTTCCGCAGCTGGTCTACATACCGTCTCTAGACAGCGGTACATAGATGCGACTAGTGTTGGGGCAGCGTCTGGTGCTGGAACGATTAATGTTAATACAGCAGCTGCAATGAATTTACAAAGTATTAACTTTAATTCAATATAGAATTCAGTTTCGAGTGCAAACACTGCGACGACAATTTCGATGCATATTGCACAACAACATCACCAACAACCACAGCAACAAAATACGGCAGCAATAGCAGCTACCACACATACGCATCCAATAACTACAGCCATAATACAAACAACAACACAACCGACACATCATACCATTGCCAGTGTAACTGGTGGTGCAGCTGGTGTGATTGGTAGTAGTACTGGTGGTGGTAATCATACAGTGTTAGCCCATTCACATCCACTAGCACTCGCTCATGGCGGGGCGCCGGCTGGTACAGCGCTATTTATAACATGAACTTAAATTATATAGAAAAAACACTAATTGGTCAAGAGACCTACTTCGCAGTAACATAAACAATGAAATAGCAATATAGAAAATTAAATTCAACTCAATAACACTCAACGAAAACACACATAAATATGTAAATACATATTAGAGATATTTTTTGAATATGCACCAGTTGCGTATGCGGAGTAGGTATGCGCTGAAAAACCCAAAGCACTAAGTATACAACCAAGCTTTTTTCCAGCAGCATCAACTCGCTCCCACACTAAAATAGATACTACATTGATGAGTATGTATTAGTACTTAATTTAAAATCTATCACAAGCACATTGGGAAAGAATACTACTAATATTGATAAATAACAAAGTGAAATAAATATTTGTGTACTGCTCGCAGTGGGTATTTTCAGATAACTTGTCTTGAACTCAAATCAGCGGCAACGGATAGAGCCAAAGTTGTAAATCTAAGCAACAAGCGGGCAGCATAACAGTAATCTGCAGGAAGTTAGAAATTAGGCAGAAATTGGCATTTACAAAGTAATCAACAATACAAAGCTTTATAGCTTCAAAGCTTCCGCACCCCAATTGTCAACCTCACCTACGCGAGGGTAATCCTGTTACAAATATGAGTGTATCGTATACATATTTAGCAGGCGAGGCTCTGGCGAGCCCAAGCTCCTCATGGAACTAGGGGGGTCCCGAAATGGTCGGGCTAGTACCTTAATGGTGCTTTACGGCAACATCGATAACACTTCCCAAAACCTTCGGGGATTGTCTTTGCCGTTAATACAACAGCAACAACTCTTCATATATTTAGTTTAATTCCATCTATTATTTAACAAATTAACTGGGGTCCCTGCCAAATTGATGACAATTTGTGAGTAGTCGCACCTATTGGATAGAGCGAAGCACGGCTGCAACAACAAAAACAAGAAAACCATTTGTATACACTTATTTTCAAGAACTTTTACTGGTATATCGCTTGTTTTATACCGGCAAATCAATACATACATGTGTATGAGCTTTAAAATTGTTTAGGGTTTAACGCTCTAGCTGTATCCTTGCCAAGATTTTGATATTGCCCCTAGTTTCTATAATATTTCATTGGCGGCCGCATGTTCGAAATTGTTAAAAGGAAGAAGTTTAACTTTAAGATCGTATGTAGCTTATTTAAGTAAATATTTTTTTAATGTTTCTTGGCAAAATGCCTAACATACAAATGCATGGGTATATTACGATGTTAAAAATTGTGTGTACAGTTTTCCAGAAGCAAAAATATATTTTTTATTATTTGTACATTGATGCATGAACATTAGCTTGAAAAAAAAAAGAACTTAATTCAAGTAATGATCTTATTGTATGTAGTTGTTAGTTAAACATACATTAATAATATACATATTTATGTATTTGCAATAAAATTTTATAGTTGCAAAATAATTTAGAGATATTAAGTACTCTCTTAACCTACATGTTCTCTTAACAATCAAAAATAATATTGCGGCTTCGCAGGTGTTTATAACAATGAATACGATTTTTAGATATTCATACATACCAATTTTTTTGTATTTTATAACTTTTTCTTTTATTTGTAGAAAAAAACTTTTTGTACAGTGAATAAGACCATTAAAGTCGACAGAAAAATATTTTAAGTTATTAATAATAATAAAACACAAAGCACACAGAGCAGTGGGCCATCTTCTGATAGACTTAATTGCGTAACTATTTATTATGAAACTTATTGTTTTTAAATAAAAAATAAGAATTAGATTTCAAACCAGCGAAATTAATTATAAAAGTATATATACAAATACTATCCTTAAATTTAATAAATGTGCGATATACGTGTAAAGAAACTAAATATAAATAGTTTATAAAAAAGTTGTTTATAAAAATGTGTTTTCAATTAGAGAAATTTTGTATATTAAATATTCCTTTAAATTCAGAGCACGACCAATGGAGTGTTTTAGCAAAGCCGAAGCTCGTCCGAACTTTCAGGTTTAATCAGCCATCGACCTATTACCTTAGCCCTGTACTAGACCTTTTCCAGTTTAACCCATATAATCCCAACTTTTTGAAACTAAAATTTTGAAGTGAATTATACAACATAAGTGTGCTAAGAGACCCCAATATCCGAGTGCTTTAAGAATTTCATGTATATCTCTCACCGGTTTTTAGAAAAAGGCCGCCCCAAAATTGGGGCGCTGGTCATGCCAGGGAGCAGTAAAAATGTACTAAGTAACTGAGATTAAAAGAAATGATGACTTTTATTTTATTAAGGAAAATTATAAATTCAGGACAGATTTCACTTAGTAAAAAATGGAGTAAGTTCAATATGATGCCCAGATTCCTTCAACGCCGTTGGCAAAGATGTAAAAAAGTTATCGATATAAACCTGAACTTTGAATCCGTCTGGTAGTTGGGAACTATGTCATTCAACTGGTATTTAGCTTGGCCTACAATGGCCGAATCTTTGTAAACTTATCACTATGAACTTATGAAGTATTGTCGCTTACGTGCATATATCTTAGAATTTGCTCCGGTATCCCAAAACATTCGATATCTTGAATAAGAACAATACGCACTCAACCAGAATATAACAAGTACACTTTCCGTTTCCTTCGTAAGCAGCAAACTTTTTTGAGTTTTACCATTCCCTCTCTAGAGGTGGTTTTTTCTATAACTTTATGACTTGGTCTTGATAGTATAGCTTCAATTGTGGTAGAGGACGTTGTCATCACTATCATCCAAACCTGATTCATCTTGCCGCCCAAAAGATTCTGTTTTCAATTCACTGCCACTTTTTCTTATTACATGTAACTGTCCTTCAGCTCTCAAATTATTTGCTGACAGATGATTCAATTCTCATTCAACAGCGTCATCTTCGTCACTATCCGCATCACTTAACAACTAATTTTCGGGAGGGCAAATGACAGCAGCATTCAAAATATCGTCTTTATTGTCTTATATGTATGTCGATTATATCAGCAAGAGTTAAGTCTATATTATGGATTACGGAGTCCCCATAAAATTTTGAAAAAATCGAACGAAAGAAAGCGCAAATGAATGGATATATCCACTAAATTTGAACAAATTTTCTTAAAAATTTGCGCAAAATCATGTGAGAAGTTGTGCTCAGCGCCCCAAAAATGGGGCGCTGCAAAACATCGTTCACAAAACTTCACATAAACGATAAACACATTTGTTTATTTTAGTTTAGCATTTTACAGAGATAAGAATGTTAGCATAAACCAAAAATATCACATTTATAAAAAAAGAACCACGCAAACTTACTTATTATTTCGCAACATCGTAAATCGTACAAAACACCAATCACTCTTCACTAGTTTTATAAATAAACTAAGGTTATGCTGAAAACGAAGCACGTGCTGGTCTGGCCGTTAATTACAAAATACAAAACTGAAACATTTACTGATATTCACCCTTATCACGAAGTTCACGCGGAAAAGTGTTCGCCTTCACTTCTTTTGTTCGGGTGAACTTTTTCCGCCTATCGGCAATTTCGGGCGAACAAAAGTTCACTTCAAAACAGCTGATGCTCTATTTCGAATTGGCAGTGAACAAATAATTTACTTACAATTGTGTAAATTTTGTAACCATATAATGCATATATTTCCTTAAAATACAACAAAAATAGAAAAAAAAAATGTAGAAAATAATGTTTAGTATTGCACTTAGGTTGGTATTGATTGAGCGTGAGGAGAATATACATAAATGTGAAAGCGGTTCAGAGGCAATTAAGGGAAAGTCCTAACCCTTTGGAGCTAAATGATTCACTGTAAGCTAAAAATTACTATTTTCAGCACTTTTGAATGACAAGTTAATTTTTTTCAATTAGTTTTCGCCAATATTACAGGCTAAACAAGTCGGCATTCTAATATTTGCTAGTTATTCTTACCACTCCTTGCCACCATTGAAGCAAAAATTTGGAGTTCCACTAATTGTAAAATTGTGTACATGTCTTCTTTTTTCGCATAGGGAAAAAGCGTCGGAAAGGACCATGAAGTGGGTCTTAGCCAATCTTGTTTCAGAGAGGTGCTCAACATTTTGGAACCGTTGCTTTGTCCACAATGGATAACTTGGCCAACTGATACGTTGTCATAAAAAATAGAATTTACAGCAATACAGGAATTTCACTTCTTCCACTCAGCTTCCGATTGTGCATTATTTATTGATCTATTTCTAATAATAAAAGAACATATAATTATAAGAGTATCAAATTTCAAAACAAAAAATTACTTAAATTTTGTTTTCCTCTCGTTCGCCTGTAAAATATAAGTGAACAAATTTGGGTGTTCATTTCGCCCGAACAAAGAGTTGCCGATAAGGTGAAATCTTTTTCGAACACGATACATTTTTTCGCCACCCTCTGCGATAGGGTGAACAAAAACTGTGAATATTTTCGGGTGAAAATAAAACTCGCGATAAGGGTGATTGATTTGCTAGCTTTTTAAATAACTTATAAATACAAGGCGTTTTAAAAATGGGGCGCTGGGCATATATGGGTTAAGTTCAGAAAATTGCAATTCAAGTTCAGAAAATTACAATTCAAGTTCAGCATTTCTAATTTAAATTAAGAAATTTACAATTCAAGTTCAGAAATTTACAATTCAAGTTCAGATTTTCCAATTCAAGTTCAGAAATTCCAATTTAAATTCAGAAAATTACAATTGAAGTTCAGAATTTTCATTTCAAGCTCGGACAATTACAATTCAAGTTCAGAAAATTACATTTCAAGTTCAGAAAATTACAGTTCGAATTCAGAAATTTATAAATTTATTAATTTCCAAAAGTTATTTTAATTAATTAATTTTATACTTATGTTACTTGCGGAAGTGTTGATGCTTCGTTGACTATGTTGCCAAAATGGTGGCACCGTATACTCCAGAGCAAAATGGGAGAATTGAACGTGATAATCGAACAATTCAAGAATGTGCAAGAACTATGCTTATTGCTAGTGGTTTACTAAAATATCTATGGGCTGAAGCTGTTCGTACAGCAACGTATTTATTGAACCGCACAACAAATAACAAGTGTCCAGGGAGTACACCTTATGAAAAATGATTTGGTCAAAAACCATGTTTGGATCACATCAAAATATTTGGAACAGAATGTTTTGTTCAAGTTCCAAAACAAGCGGGTCGACCAAAGTGGGATCCAAAAGTGAAGAAAGTATTTTTGATTGGATTTGAGCCCACAACCAAAAACTTTCGACTATTTGATCCGAACAACAGAAACATATTTCTCAGCTGTAATGTCCGTTTTAATGAGCAAGTATCAAAAAATGTCCGTTTTAATGAGCAAGTATCAAATAACTTTGTACTTCGGGATGACATTGATACTGATGATGAAGAAGTGTCTGAAAATGCTTCAGGTGAAATCGTCGTTGAATCAGCTGATAATAACTGCGGAAACTCATGAACGGGTTCGACCCAAGAGAAGTAATCAACGCTACGATCTGCGAGAAAGTGTAAAGAGTCCAGATCGGTTATTGAAAGTGGATTTTCAGCAACAGTTGTTGAACCAAAAACGTTTGAAGAGGCAATGAACTCACCCGATGCACAACAATGGAAGAGTGCATTGGATGAGGAGTTTAATTCATTGATCAAGAATCACACATGGGATTTGGTAGAGCCACTAGATCAGAAAATTATTGATAATCGTTGGGTGTTTAAAATCAAAGAAAACACTGATGGCTAAATTGAGAGATATAAAGCGCATCTTGTGATTCGTGGTTTCACTCAGCAATACGGTGTCGATTACGATGAGACTTTTAGTCCTGTCGTCAAATATACACCGATTCGTGCAATTCTGTATCTAGCGGCAATGAATAAAATGCGGCTAAAGCAGTTCGCATTAAAACTGCATTTTTGTACGGTGAGCTGAAAGAAAACGTTTTTATGAAGCAGCCAGTCGGCTATAATGACAACAGTGGACGCGTATGCAAGCTGATCAAAAGTTTATATGGTCTGAAACATGCATCACGATGTTGGAATGAAACATTTACGTCAGTTCTTTGCAAATTTGATTTCACACAAAGTGATTCAGACTCATGCGTTTTCATTCGGCGAAAGGATAAGACAATACCGATCATCGCGATTTATGTAGATGATGGGTTGATGGTAACAAATAACATTACTGATATTAATTCGATAATTTCACACTTGCAAGACAGTTTTGAAGTAAAAGTTATTGAGGCAAAGCGATTTTTCGGTCTCGAAATTTATCAACGTCAGGGTGGTTCAATACGCATACATCAGCAGGCTTATGCTAAAAGGTTATTGAATTGGTTTGGTATGATTGAAAGCAAAACCGTATCAACTCCAATGGATAACAATCAGAACCTTGGTGATTTCCATATCGTGAAGCGGTCGGTAGCTTAATTTACCTTGCTATTGGGACACGACCAGACTTAAGCTACGCAATTGGTGTGGTAAGTCGATATTTGGAACATCCTAGCTCAGCACACGTAACTGCGGTGAAACGCATATTCAAGTATATTAATTAAGGGCGCGATCGATATGGGTATTGTTTATAAAAATGATTGTGTTCTTGATTTGGTCGGCTACAGTGATGCCGATTATGCTGGCGATAGCTAAACAAGACGATCGACGAGTGGGTAAGTTTTTCATACTGGGTTCGGTGTCGTAAGCTGGGCATCAGTAAGGAAAAAATGTCAACATGGCCAATTCAACTTAAAATATATAAATACTGATGAGCAGATCGCGGATATATTTTCGAAAGCATTGAATAGGAATCGTCATAAATACTTGTGCAATTTGATGGAGATGACATCATAAGAGAAGTCGCCGATTTTGTTTACAACAATGAGTGGGAGTATTGGAATTATCCATTGTCGAAACAAATATGGCAACCCTTTTTTCTGTATTCTATTTTACTATTTTTACCTTCCTTAATTACAGTTGAAATGTGGCGTTTAAAGAAGCACTTCAATAAAATTTTCTTTCCAGCGAATTGTCATACTCGCGTTTTCAATCTCGTCGTGAACGGTTCGCTGAAATTCCTTGCAGCTCAACCATATGAAAAATTGGACCTTATAACATGTGGTTGAGTACAAATCCAGACCGCAAGGAATTTCACAGCGTTACGCGTAAGTAAAACGTGTTTCGCGTTAAATAACAAAAAAGTGAAACTTTTTCAATGAATAACATTACTAAATAATTTTCGTCGTAAAAATATGCAATTTGTGCAAAAAGATTCAATTGCTATCGGGCAAAATCGGGTTTGGCATCAAAATGTTTATGAGTGCGTTCAACATATAAACTGAAAACGGGCAAAAATACGGAGCAATGAAAATCAAATAACATTATTAAAATTAAAAAAACATTGTCAACATTAAATTAAAAATTATGTGAAATACAAAAATATAAGTAAAACTTTCGTTTTACGTAAATTCATATATATATGTTTAACGGAACATATAACGGGGTAGAGATTACCCTAGATATAGGCGTGGTGCCATTGAAAAAGCCAAACACACAAAGAATAGAACAGTTTAAAAGACGTAATTGGAAAACAATATAAAGGACTTTGTTATTGGCGTGGTGCCATTTAAATACCAAATACACTAAAAATACAATCTACAATTCAAACCACAAATCATGAAGGGGACTGCTACACATGGTGCTGGCCTCTAAGGCACTACCATCGTGTGCTAGTGGTCCCAAGGACACGCTAAATTGACACTGGATGTTCAATCCAGAAATTTATGAACTCACACTAAGAGAAATACCTGGCTTGTGGAGATCCATTCTCTGGTCAACAAGCTTTAAACCAAAAAAAAAAAAAAAGCGAATTGTTCAACTGTTAATTAAACGTGTTTTCTTTTGTACGCTTATCTTTTTTATTCACTTAATTGGTTCGGTCAAAAGGACTTCTAAAACATTTAAAAGGTATAGTGTACCCCAAGTTTTCTTCAAGGTGTGTACATCCCGAACCTTGAAATCAAATGGAGGATAATTCTTTCCAACAAGTGCATGATGACGCTACGGCCAAGAAAGTACTTCAGTCGAAACAGCAGTTTGGAAGCAGTGGAAGAGAGAGACCTCCAGAGAGTTGCGAAAGTGGAGGAAGATCAATTCATGATGAATGATGATGATGATGGCGGATAAGTTGAGATATTTTGACATATGGCCCCAAGATCTATGCAGACAGTACCTATACGTTACTTCCGGGAGTGTGGACGCTCCGTTGACTGTTGTAAGTGGTCATATCTTCGTCATCACTGCTGTCATACTCAGTGCAGATCAATGGTTGTGACGCTAAGAATATAGCTGGATGGCATTGCAATTGCTACTTATGAGCGAGAGTTTTTTCTTCGCTATCTCGCAAAATTGATTTAAACGAGTTAAGATGTCCAATGCTTGCTTAACACATAGATACCATCTTACATACATTTATTTCCATCAAAAAAAATACCCGACAAATTTTCTGAACTTGAATTGAAAATTCTGAATCGTAATTTCCTAAGCTTGAATTGCAATTTTCTGAATTTAAATTGTAATTTTCTGAACTTGAATTGGAAATTTCAGAACTTGAAATGGAAATTTCTGAATTTAAATTGGAATTTCTGAACTTGAATTCTAATTTTCTGAGCTTGAATTGTAAATTTCTGAATTTAAATTGGAATTTCTGAACTTTAATTGAAAATTCTGAACTTGAATTATAAATTTCTGAACTTGAATTGTAAATTTCTGTATTTAAATTGGAAATTCTGATCTGGAATTGTAATTTTCTGAACTTGAATTGTAATTTTCTGAACTTAACTGGAAAACGTGTAGACCTTTATTTGAAATAACCCGATTTAAAGCTTTCCATATCTTTTTCTAACTTAAATCCAATCGCCATGAAGTAAAATTAAATAAAATAAAAAGGTATTAATAAAATAAAATAAAATTAAATTTAATTAAAATAAGCTAAATAAAATTAAATTTTTAGTCGACGAGTTATTGGCTTTTTATCGAAAGGATATAAATATGATTTCAGAAACTTATAGATTTGTTATCGGCGTGCTATCGATTTTGTTATCGAAGTTATCGATTGCTTATCGGAGTGCTACCGATTTGTTAGTGTCGACTAATCGGTTTGTTAGTCCGAGCTTACTAAGGAATATTTTTGTTGCTCATTATAAGCAATTTCTCTTTCTCTCGTCATGCAACTTTTTTGCATTTCCTTTAAAATTTTTTCTAAATAATTTTTTTTTTTTTTATTTGGCGGCCGCCGTGGTGTGATGGTAGCGTGCTCCGCCATCCACACCGAAGATCCTGGATTCACGCCCCGAGAAAAGCAAGATCAAAATTTTAGAAACAAGTTTTTTCAATTAGAAGAAAAGCGGGGTCGCCCCTCGGCAGTGTTTGGCAAGCACTCCGAGTGTATTTCTGCCATGAAAAGCTCTCAGTGAAAACTCATCTGCCTGGCAGATGCCGTTCGGAGTCGGCATAAAACAAGTAGGTCCTGTACCGCCAATTTGTGGGCAAAATTAAAAGGAGCACAACGCAAATTGGAAGAGAAGCTCGGCCTAAAATCTTTTCGGAGGTTATCGCGCCTTGCATTTATTTTTTTTTTTGTTATTATTTTTTATTCATTCAAAAAATCAAAATGCACAAAATATTCATTATTTCGAATAAAAATGAAAAAACAATTATTAAAATGCAAAAAAGTTGCAGTTTCGAAATAAATATTAAAGAGAAAAGATTTTGTGAAAAGAAACACAACGCAAAGCGAGTTGCCGAGCACAAGAGACACGGTGGTGCCCGTCCGCTTTCCTCGTAACCTCCTCCTGTTCAAGTAACGAGTTCCAGCAACAAAAGTATTTGTTAGTAAATAACGATGAAACACATACATACGTTCAAAACTTCAATATAAAACCGATGACACATAGCAAGCTGATATAAAATCGAAATCTCGAAATAATAATTCGATATCTATAATAAACCGATAATAAAACAAAAGCTTGTCGGAAACTAATTCTTTCTGGTTAAGTTACCTCTGTTGTTCTTTTTCTTCAACCCCTGGGTGAGCTCTATTGTAATTTCAAAGCATTAGTTTCGCAGACGTACCCCTGTATGTTTACATATCGAACTTCACGAGTCTTGGTACTTACGCCTTTTTTCGACCTCTGCATTGTTTTTGGGTAACGTTTGACAAGACCACCTAATTTTTATCAAAAATCATCAAAGGTGGTATCAAAAGGCGCGTCTCGACCTACGTTTTAAGAAACTGAAAGCGGAAATCGAAAATTTTATTTTCGTGGTGCACCACCTAATTTTTATCAAAAATTATCAAAGGTGGTATCAAAAGACGCGTCTCGACCTCCGCTTTTAGAATCCGGAAGCGAAAATTTAAATTTTTATTTCTGTCAAAAGATATAAGCAAAAATTTTCATGTGGTTGTTGTTTTTTGCCAGATTTGCTGTACACACACACACTAATGCAGAAAGATGTTCTGCACGCATTTAGTTTTGATCCCCAAACCGGTGTCGGACCCTCCCAGGGTAATTTTATATAAACCACAAATCGAAACCAAATTTAACAAAGGATGACGGAAAATCGTTCCAATACACATCACGTAAAGATTTTTGTTCTTTTCACAAGAAAACCAAAAAATAACCTCCAGCTGATCTAAAATCTGGGCCCGATCGATAATTTCCTGCACAAAATCCCTCTATGTATAGGTGGTCTTCGGCCTCGCTTTAAACAATAACCCTGGTTGGGTCCAGCACCGGTTACGCTATCCACAGTATTTCTGCAGGAAAACCTTGCAGCATAATTGTGTGTGTTTACAACCAATTAATAAAAAATACAGGAACACTTGAAAATGTGCAACTTTTCTTTACAAGTAAAAAAATATACCAGGCATGCACATTTTTTTAATGTTTTCAAAATTTTTCTCATATTTTTGCAGCTGCTGGATTAGTGAAGTTATTTTGTTGACATCACCTTTATTATTGCATTATGGGCTTTTTAAATTTGTTAAATATTTTTTCGACAAAATATGATTCGATGTATTGAAAAATTTTAAATTTCGCTATTCCTGTTTCGGCATTTTATTTTCGACTTTTCGTACGGATCCCTTTAGTATTTGGGGCAAGTTCTGGACAATAGCAGTTTTGTATCGAATGATAAGATTTATATTTTTAGAAGTGGACGTGGCAATGACTGTCGACGTGATACATGGTTACTATAAAGAACCGATATTCTGAACGAGATATGAAATGTCTATCCTTAGGACTATATTATACTTGGACGCCAATCAGGCCTAAAAATAAAATTATTTAGAAGCATGGCAACCATATATTCCCATTGGTTATGCAAGCACGGAGAAAAAAGTTATAAGCAGAGTGTTAGAGGGAAGGAGAAAGAGATATGGTAAAAGTCTAGATTAGGGATCGACTGCTTATACGCGCCCAAAAATTTCGGTAGGGGAGTCAAACGACGCGTCTTGACATTAGTATTAATCATCCGAAGGCGGAAAATAAAAATATCAACTCGTTCAAAAGATATTAACGAAAAACCGAAAAATGACCCCGGGTCCCTCCGAAACCGGCGGCGGGATCCATAGTATTTTTGCGAAGAACACCTTTTTGCGTTGGGGGCTTTATAAAAAATTACCCTTGCCAGTCCACCAATAGGATAGGATCAAAACTGGATCCCTTTGTACACAAAATTGTTTCCTGTGTACAACACCATTTCAACAACCACATGCAAATTGCCAACTTTAACCGCAAATACCTCCGGACAGAGATATCATTTCTTTTCCGCCTTCAGATTATTGTTGTCGAGGTCAAGACGCCTCGTTTGATACCTGCCCCGATATTTTTGGACGCATATTAATAGTCGACCCCTGTTCTATACTTAGGCAAACCATGTTCTTTGTTTGTATATAATCCTGCCAAATCCTTGCCTATGAACATGCCTATAAACATATGAAAATCATTTATTTTTCAGGTATAACTCAGCCCACAAATACAGGCATGACAGCAAATGCTCCTCAACTGGAAAGTTCGCCTCGTGCTGTGAATATGGCAATGTCCCCATCCACAACCAGCTTATTCCCCCAACAACATTCTACAGCGCAGTTATTACACCAACAAGTTCATCAACTACAAATGGGTACGAAACGAAATCGAATACTTACACGACAACCGCGTGTCAAACGGGACAGTGATAGTCTATCAAATGCTCAAGTTTCACCGGAACTTAAAACATCCACGAATATAGATTTTGATCCATTTAATAATTCTCCCGCCAGTAGTTCCCATTCGAATTACATACCAGCGCATGCTCATCAACTGCAGACGCATGCACATCCCACCAGCCATCATCACCATCATCATTTGTTAAGCGTACCGCCACGCATTGAACGTCACTCCTCAGAACCGGCTCCGAGTTTGACACCATCTTCACCACATTTACTATCTGTCCCGCAAAGTTCACCATTTTTGATGAAACAACATTCAGATCCATTACCGCCCACTCAGCACTTGCTGAGCAACACTGGCGCATCAATACTCAGCGGTAGCGGTGGTACAAATTCTTTTGCACCACTTCATCGCCAGTTTTCTCATCCACTCTCAAGTACGACCCCTGTCGATAGTAGTAACAATACTAGCACTAGTCATACTAGCAACATCTCATCACATCATTCACAGCACATATCATTACCGGAATCAATGTACACGTCAGGTGGCTCACCGCCGCCTGTTGGCTCTTCACAATATGTGGTACCGCAACAAATTGCAGGAAGTAGTGGAACATCAAATGAGATGATCGGCACTGCGAGGACTTCATCGACATCGACTGGTCCTACAAAAGTGATTAACTTGCCTCAGTTTACAACAACTTACATTGATGATAGCGTTACAAATAGACGTACTAATTCCCCATCTGCTACCACGTCCATTACCAGCATTCAAGCAGGCACTGGAAGTGTGAGTTCGGCCCCATTGGAGCGAGTGCGCTCAACAGAATCAAATACACCACCACCGGCAAATAAATTTCGTACTTCAAAATCAACTTCAAGTGTTTTGTTATCGGAACGTATGAGCAGTTTACATCCTGGAACTGCAGCCACTAGTAGCGGTTCGTTTGAACACTTACCTTCGTTACGAATCAAATGTGAGGAACTACAACGATCGGTGTCCTCTCCACAAGTAAGTAAATCAAATAATTTTTCCGTATGTAAATGTCTTCGAAGCTGGAGGTGGTGAGCTTTAATGTCGTAATATTTTTGTTTTATTTTATTACTTACTAGTGTAGCCGGCAGGATTTGTCCTGCCCGAAAGCAATGATGACATGATACGAAACATTCATTCTCTCTCAATTCGTTTCCAGGAATGGGTCTTGAAGTTCATTCAATTGTAAACATTGGTTCATTCGATTGTAAACAAACTTCATTCGTTTCCAAGAATGGGTCTTGAAGATCAGTTGCGTAAACCGCGCAAAAAAAAAATCCAAGAAAATCGGTGCGTTTTCATTATTTTTCATTTCAAGTGTATTCAACTACATAAGCGGATCAAAAATTTGTAAAAAAGGTACAAGAAATAACAAAATTAAATGAAAGAGATAAGTACATTTTATCTTAAAAAAATAAAATAAATGTAAGGCGCGATAACCTCCGAAGAGATCTAAGGCCGAGCTTCTCTTCCAATTTGCGTCGTGCTCCTCTTGATTTTCCCTACAAATTGGCCGGACGGGACCTACATGTTTTATGCCGACTCCGAACGGCATCTGCAAGGCAGATGAGTTTTCACTGAGAGCTTTTCATGGCAGAAATACAATCGGAGCGCTTGCCAGACACTGCCGAGGGGCGACCCCGCTTAGAAAAATTTTCTTCTAATTGAAAAATCTTATTTCTAAAATTTTGATGTTGCTTTGCCCGGGAGTTGAACCCAGGGCCTACGGTGTGATAGGCGGAGCACGCTACCATCACACCACGGTGGCCTTAGCTATCAAAAAATTAAATTTCACGTGTTGTCACGGAAAAATTTTTAACGGGTAAAATAAGCTTTTTTTTGTATTTGTGATCCTGAAAAAATTCGAGTTTTTTGATATCCCATTTGACAATCTTGAGTAAGTTTTCGGTGAAAATCATAAATTAAACCTTTACCATGTAAAATACCCCAAAGTTATTCCGAAATGCCCAAATTTGATTTTGAGGATGATGGCATCTATGGTCAATGTTATAAAAAATGCACATTTTCACGCGCTCTCAGAGAGCGAGAAGTTTCATATCATGTCATCATTGCCCGAAAGTTCGTTGGCTACAATAAAAAAGTGAGCACCGTTTCCGCTCTTCTCTCTATACCATTCGAGTCTACTTTAACCTTCATTTTTATTGGTAATTTTGTCCATCCTTTATTTCATTTATCTCCCACTCCAACCCTCACTCCCTCTCCCACTCGTACTCTCATCCTCACGGGCACTCCTACTGCAACTCCAACTCCCGCCCGCGCTCTCTTTCCCACTTCCACTCCCATTGCACCCCTCTCATAAATGGAATCTTTATAATAAATATTGAATACCTTCTTTTAAACATTTGCGGTGATAAAGCGAATTAAAATGTTTGCTAATAGGGAGCCTGGGACCGCTTTTTGAAAAAAAAAAATTCTAAACCATCCTTGACGAACGAAACAAAAAAATAGAAATCGGTCAAGCCGTTCATTAATTTCTATATATATATATAGTACCGCCGAATTATTAATTTCAAAAATTTTTTTAGTTATACACTATGAAAGTCTCACAATTTTATTACATTCCAAAATTAAGTGGAATCATGTTCTCCTTTAAAGCTTTAATAGAATATGAGTAAGTAGAGTACTATTTCGTCTAACTACCCCAACCCTAAATGGCAACCCTACTCAAAAATGTCCCTATTGTAATGCGGAGTGAAATACCTTTCGTTTGATACCCATATCGGCACGTCGCATGCATTTTTTTAAATTTCGAATAGGTGGCAACCCTAAATGGCAACCCTATTCAAAAATGTCCCTATTGTAATGCGGAGTGAAATACCTTTCGTTTGATACCCATATCGGCATGTCGCATGCATTATTTTTAATTTCGAATAGGTGGCAACCCTAAATGGCAACCCTACTCAAAAATTCCCTATTGTAATGCGGAGTGAAATATCTTTCGTTTGATACCCATATCGGCATATCTCATGCAATTTTTTTTTAATTTCGAATAGGTGGCATCCTTGGGAAACATTCTGAGTGGCAACACCAAATTTCATTTAAATCGGTTGAACCGTTCCCGAGAGCGTTCGGCTATACAAATATAACAGAATTGCTCGTTTAAAGTTATAAGATGTAGATAGATCGGTTTGATCCAAAATGATAACGCAAATAATCCCGAAATGAAGCGGTGACATTCCTCAAATCATATATACATAAAAATCACATATACATATGTATATATTTATGTACTTTTACTCCGCTTACCACACCGGAGGTTGTGGGTTTAAGTTCCGGGCAAAGCATGCCATGAAAAGCTTCTAAGTGAAAATTTATCTGCCTTGCAGCTGCCGTTTGAAGTCGGCATAAAATATGTAGGTCACGTAAATCGCGCGAAGTTTTTTATTTTATAGAAGATTAACTCGAAAAGAATGGTAAAAACCTTTTTAAATTGTTAAGACACGGAATTTCAGTGCGAGTTTGACGTAAATGTCTTAAGAAGATCATTGCGATGTGAATGCATTTTTATCAAAAGAACAAAGGATATCTTCGGTAGCTCGACAATTTTGAGCAGTTAACCAACAAACGAGTTTCAAACGAGTATCGAGCTACTCGAAATGCTCGTTACCCGGCTAACAATTTTTTGGTGCTTGTAAAGATTTCTATAACTTTCATGAAAATGAAATGGTATATTAATTTTGTCACGAATCTCAAAATTGTAAGTCCTTAAAGGAAAAGAGATAGACCCACCAATAAGTATACCGAGATGATTAGGGCGAAGAGGTGAGTTGATTTAGCCATGTCCGTCTGTCCGTCTGTCTGTTTGTCCCTCAATTTTTGAGATATCTTGAGCGGGTGTATTTAGGTGTCAGATCAGACATTTCCCGGAACCAGGGTTTGTCGGTACACTATAGCATATATCCTCCATACAAACGATTTTTCAGAAAAAGAGGATTTTTGTCATATCTTCCTCAATTTATCAGATTGAAGCTTCAAACTTCACCAAATACTTTCGTATATTGCACATATTGTTGTCTCAAAAAATCATAGATATCGGTGGTATATATAGTATATATCTCACACAACCGATTGTTCACATAAGAAAATGCGCAATTTCTGCCCCATTTTAACAGCTAGAAGCTTAAAATTTCACCAAATGGTTACGTATATAGCATATATTGTTGTCTGAAAAAATCATAGAGATCGGTTGTATATATAGTATATATCCCCCACAACCGGTTGTTCAGATAGGAACTGATTTCTGCCCCATTTTAACAGATAGAAGCTTCAAATTTAACAAAATGCTTACGTATATACCAAGTATTGTTGTCTAAAAAAATCATAGGGATCGGTGGTATATATAGTATATATCTCATACAACCGATTGTTCAGGTAAGAAACTTTTCGCAATTTCTGCCCCATTTTAACAGCTAGAAGCTTCAAATTTCACCAAATGCTTACGTATATACCATGTATTGTTGTCTGAAAAAATCATAGAGATCGGTGGTATGTATAGTATATATCTCATACAACCGATTGTTCAGATAAGAAACTTTTCGTAATTTCTGCCCTATTTTAACAGTTAGAAGCTTCAAATTTCACCAAATGCTTACGCATATGCCATGTATTGTTGTCTGAAAAAATCATAGAGATCGGTTTTATGTATAGTATATATCTCATGCAATCGATTGTTCATATAAGAAAATTTTCGTAATTTCTGCCCTATTTTAACAGCTAGAAGCTTCAAATTTCACCAAATGCTTACGTACATACCATGTATTGTTGTCTGAAAAAATCATAGAGATCGGTGGTATGTATAGTATATATCTCATACAACCGATTGTTCAGATAAGAAACTTTTCGTAATTTCTGCCCTATTTTAACAGCTAGAAGCTTCAAATTTCACCAAATGCTTACGCATATGCCATGTATTGTTGTCTGAAAAAGTCATAGAGATCGGTTTTATGTATAGTATATATCTCATACAATCGATTGTTCATATAAGAAAATTTTCATAATTTCTGCCCCATTTTAACAGATACAAGCTTCAAATTTCACCAAATGCTTATGTATATACCATGTATTGTATATATCTCATATATCTCATACAACCGATAGTTCAGATAAGAAACTTTTCCTAATTACTGCCCCATTTTAAGAGCTAGAGGCTTCAAATTTCACCAAATGCTTACGTATATAGCATATATTGTTGTCTGAAAAAATCATAGAGATCGGTGGTATAGTATATACCCCATATAAATTGTCATTCTGCCCCTTTTTTACGGCTAGAAGTATCAAATTTCATCAATAGCTTACGCTTACGTCATATATTGTTGAAATAAGTGATTCATGGTCATAGTTTTTACATCACAAAAACTACCTACCTATTTTCTATTTTATATTTATCTTAAAAATCGCTTAGGTATATTCATCTGTTCACTATATGTGACCCAGCCTATGAAAAGGTGGCTTATGACTCAAGAAAGAAATGCGAGAAACAGCTGTTAAAGATAAACAATGCATTTCTTCGGTTTCTTAGTAGTAGTAATTTTTTGTAGTCATAAGCCACCTTTTCATAGGCGGGGTCACATATTTCTTCTCTTATACAGCCGATTATTTGGATATTACGAATGGTATAAGATTATTGCTCAGCCCCATTCATGAAAGGTATGAAGTCTTTGGCACAGCCAGTCAGCACAGAAGACAGTTCCGTCCTTACTTGTTTTACATAGGTTCGTTTCTTATGCACCAGTTCGGAGCTTGTCATAACACCTGTTGTGCAAAACTGTAGCTTTGCGTGACCTTTTCCTTATTTTCGGTAGAAACTGCGTGGAATTTCGCCCTATCTCGGCTGGTATTTCGAAAACGCGCTATCTCAGAAAACGTTTGAAAACGCGCTATTCATGATTTGTTTGAAGAACACCCTGCTCATAATTTGATTCAAAAACGCCGTTTGAGCATAAATTCAATACATTTTGATATCAGATAATGCGTTTATGAATGCGGATTCAAAGCTAACGGTTTCTTCAACCGAATTCTGAAATTAGGCGGTTCTGTGTGTTATTGAATCTAAGATAGCGGCGCATAGTCATTGTCAAAATAAAATGGGTTTTATGTTTAGCTCTTAATAAATTATGTTAAAAAGTTGCAACCTATTTTATTTTGACTTCGACCTTGCGCCAGTGTTTATGAAAAGTTTTCTAAGATAGGACATTTCGATCTGACAGCCTAGATAAAGTAATTTTCCACTCAGCAGCCGATATTATTAATTTTCGTTCAAATTATCAGCAATGAAAATACTACAAGATCCCCTCTGTGCAGTTCTTAGATCGCACAGTGGTCGGTCTTATATGGAGTTGGTGGCCAAAAATACTTTCAGTAGAGATATCAACGTGAAACTTTGGTCACGGCTTTACAAATATGTGAGAATTATTTTTTCATCAAATTGGTGCGGTCATACTTTCATTCCGACACATAACCACCCACTTTCACCGCATGCATACAAAAAGTAAGTAGATGTAGAGGGAAAAGTGGTAAGATGTGTCTATCGCAAACACAATGTTTAGGCTTAAATAAAGAAATTAAAGTTATTAAAAGATCTTGCATACATAACAATAACAAAAAAACAACGACACAAAAGTTCACATTTGCATATCGTCGATTGGATAAAATAATGTCGTATGTACCATGTGAGCACATATAACATACGACAGTACTTTATCAGGGTGACGCTATCAGAAAACTGTCGCAAAACACAGTCAGTGGCAGAAAATGGCAGCTGATATTAACACTTTAGAATTTTAAAACTTTGACTAATAGTAAGATATAAGCCCCAACGTGAGGATCGATGAGGAACCCAACTAAAACTTTAGCTGAAATTGAAATATTTGTGCAAATAAACACTATTAAAGGCACTGGTGAAATTTTATATAACAACAAAAAAACACAACAAGCTAAAGATACTAAAATTATTTCCAAATTAAGTAAATATTTATTCCAATACAATGATATTTTATGTATTTTTAAATAGCTTAAACTTGCACTTTATTTTTAACTTGCTCACACTGCAAAAACCAACTAATACCATAATCTCACTTTTGAAGCTATTCTTAAAGAGTACAGTTCGAATGCAACAAAAACAAATATACCTTTTAAAAGGTTGTTCTAATAAGAGATACTAACGACACATTTGGTGACAAACTTTTCACTTTGATTTTTTTATTTTTGGCCTATGGAACCGACCACTGTGGATCGGTGCTCTTTAAACTAATTGGTTCTTCTTCTTTGAACTATTTGTTCTAAAAAAAATTTAACGGATCACCTATATTTGTTCGCACAGTAGTTATTTTACTTGTTATTTTTGTTTTGATTTCACTTTCAGACCTCTCGAGAGATCATCACCTTGGAGAATCCTCGTTCTAGTCATTGTCCCGTTATAAGGCCCGGGCCGGCACTGGGCTGTAACTTTTGTTGGAATACTATCGATGGGCATGGTAGAATTTTGCGGCGCAAAACCAAATACCACTGCCCCGAGTGTCAAACAAACTTATGTATTGTACCATGCTTTCAAGAATATCACGAACGGCAGAATAACGAAGCAGCAAATACTTCCAGCGGAAATGAAGGCAACAATAAATCATACTCAGGTACTACCAGTACTGGCAGCAGAAGCGGAGCTAGTGGAAGTAGCGGAGGTACTGGAGGTAACAGTAATCGCCATTATAGTAAAACTGAAACCATTTAAAAATGCTAAAAAACCGTTGATATTTTGAAATTTGTGTATTACTAAACCGGCAGCATATGCTTCTGGGAAAAAAATTTGTTGTTTGTTATGAGTGTGGGCTATGGTTACCTTTGACTTTGTTACAAAGGTGTTAACTGTGTAAGACCCACCTCAAAAAAGAAAAAAAAATACATACATACATACCTACGTTTTACCTAAACATACTTTAATAACTCCACTATTGCGAATTGAATTCGAATGGAGTGTATGAAGTAAAAAGAAAACAAGTTTGTATTTGTATAGATATTGTAACAAAAAAAAAAAAAAACTAAACAAAAAGGGTTTAGTACTTGAAGTCGCATATGCACCAGAGGACAAAAACTGTCAATGTTGCTGTGCAAAAAAGTCAGATTTAATAAAAATAAAAACATTTTCTTTTATTGGTGCATATGTTGGCTAAAATTTTTTGTAAGCGTTTTGTATACATAGTAAGCTCAGTGCGTTAGAATTTAGAGCACAAAGCAATTGGTACAAAACCTTAATAGTTAATATTTTTAACAAATGTTGTCTTTGAAAATATATAACAAACTTTGATGTAAGATGTTTTATTAACCAAAAACTAAACTACAAAAAATATTAATAAAACATACAAATGTGTATATACATATGTATGTATATATGTACATGCGTAATAGGATGGAACGAATTGAATTTTTTTTTTTTTTTGGAAGAAAGTATTTAGGTCATGAAAAATATATAAATTTTTTTATGAAACTTCGTATATCACAAATAGCAGTTTCCGTTTATAACAAATCCGGAATGTAGTTTTTATACTCAGCGTGCTTTGCACACAGAGTATATTAACTTTGATTGGATAACGGTTGGTTGTACAGGTATACAAGAATCGAGATAGATATAGACTTCCATATATCAAACTCAACTGTATCGAAAAAAAATTGATTGAGCCATGTCCGTCCGTCCGTCCGTCCGTTAACACGATAACTTGAGTAAATATTGAGATATCTTCACGAAATTTGGTACACGAGCTTATCTGGACCCAGAATAGATTGGTATTGAAAATGAGCGAAATTGGATGATAACCACGCCCACTTTTGATATATATAACATTTTGGAAAACACAAAAAACTTGATTATTTAGTAAATAATACACCTAGAATGTTGAAATTTGACATGTGGACTGATATTGAGACTCTTGATAAAAAAAATTTCAAAATGGGCGTGATACCACCCACTTGCGATAAAATCAATTTTACAATTATCTACATATACATATATGTATATATATGAAATGATGTTCGTTCCTGTCCATGTTTTGGGGCCGATACGAGGCCAATTTTTTTCGCTCTTTTTTCATATTACATTTTTTTAATTTCTAGGGTCTTGAGATATAGGTCAAAACGTGGACCCGGATAACCCTACGATGTGTTTGTACAATATGGGTATCAAATGGAAGCTTCTGATGAGTACTTAAATATAGGGTACTTTTCGTACCCCTAGGTGACAAGGGTCCCGAGATATAGGCCAAAGTGTGGACCCGGGTACCCCAAGAATGTGTTTACACAATACGGATATCAAATGAATGCTGTTGATGAGTGCTTTAGTACATGATAATTTTTCGTACCCTGGCCCTAGGGTCTCGAGATATAGGCCAAAATGTGGACCCAGATACCCCTAGAATGTGTTTATACAATATGAATATCAAATGAAAGCTGTTGATGAGTTCTTTAGCAGAGGGTAATTTTCATAAATCTGGGTGACTAGGGTCTCGAGATATTGCCCAAAAGGTGGATCAGAATTACCTTAGGATGTGTTTTTACATTATGGGTATCAAATGGAAGCTGTTAATGAGGACTTCAATATGGGTACCAAATGGAAGCTGTTAATGAGTACTTCAATATCGGTCTCAAAAGGAAGCTGTGTTGATGAGTGGTAATTTATCTCTGCGTGACGAGCGTCTCGAGATCATTTCATGTGTACAACATTTTTTGAATAAATATACGAATTTTTCGATTTGTGTCGTGCTGCTATGTTGCAATTTTTTTTCGAAGGAGAGTAAACATAAACACCGAGGTTTGTACACTCTTTATGAAAGATGCTTCAGCACACATACACAAACGTATGTCACATTTCGTTGCTGGCTGAACATTTCTACTGCTTTGTATTTGTTATACAAACGACGCTTATGTTCCGTTATTTTGTATGCAGTTCAACTGTGAGCAGTGTTCAGACTTCTACCACTAAAGTGGTAGATCTATCATCTTTTTTGCTGAAATATAAGTTCTATCACTTCTACCACGCAAACTTAAAAATAGGTGGTAGATTTTTATGGAAGTTTTCTGAAGAAACCTTATTTTTTCCACAATTATTCAGAGAAGTGTAAGTCAGTTCTTACGAGGGTGCTTAAATAACTTTACGTGAACTTAACGATGCACTTAGAAAAGCGATAAAATGTTTTTCTTACATCTTACGTCATACATCTTACATCATATATCCGCCATATCCATACCATCCTCCATATATATACCCATACCCACCCATACCTTACATCTTACCTCTTACACTTACATCTTACATTCAAAATTCCCCCACACTGTGAGCAAAGATGTCTACACATCAAAAATATTCACATATGATAATAATAATCTCAAATGTGATTTTTTTTTTAATTCAGGCGCAGAAACGAATAAAAAAGTTAGCGCTATGAATTATTATTCATATCGATTAATGATTCGCGAAAATGAAGAATCTCACATTCTGAAATGCAGAAGATTGTTCCACCAATTTGTCATGGATATGTATGCTAAAATTGAGACCGAGCGCTTAAACTATATCAAATTCAACCAGACTAAGTTACGGTCCGAGGAATACATTCACTTACGGGATGCAGTGAATAACGATGGAAATGTTAATGACATCGGTAGAATGATCATATTACCAGCAACATATACTGGTAGCCCGCGACACATGCATGAATATGCACAGGATGCCAAGGCGTATGTTCGCGCTTATGGACGGCCGGATCTGTTTATTACTTTTACATGCAATCCGCAATTGAGTGAAATCAAAGACCGTTTGTTTCCTGGCCAATCCCTAATTGATCGACACGATATAACTGCACGTATTTTCAAACTAAAACTAAAATCACTTATGGACTTTATTGTCAAACATAGAGTGTTTGGAGAGGTGCGTTGTTATATGTATTCCATTGAATGGCAAAAGCGGGGATTACCGCACGCACACATTTTGATTTGGTTGGTTGATAAAATTACACGGGATCAAATTGATAGTGTGATATCAGCTGAAATACCGGATCAAACGATTGATCCAGATTTGTTCGAAGTCGTCACAAAAAATATGATACGTGGACCTTGCGGTGCATTGAATGTGAACTCTCCGTGCATGATTGATAGAAAATGGCCGAAGCGATACCCACGAGCATTAATTTCGGATACGGTTACAGGTGACGATGGATATCCGGCATATCATCGTCGATCCACTGATGACAATGGTAAATCAATGATAATTAAGATGGGAAATCAAAATGTTGAAGTTGACAATCGTTGGATTGTTCCATATTGTCCATTGCTGTCCAAAACATTCAAAGCGCATATTAACGTGAAATGCTGTAATTCCATTAAATCAATTAAATACATTTGCAAATATGTAAATAGAGGAAGCGATATGGCCGTATTCGGTGCAGTCCAAAATGACAACGACGAGATTAAAAAATATCAAATGGGGCGTTATATAAGCAGTAACGAAGCGATATGGCGAATTTTTTCATTCCCAATACACGGAAGACATCCAACAGTCGTTCATTTAGCGGTTCACCTTGAAAATGGCCAACGCGTTTATTTTAATCTCGAAAATGCAGCGCTTTGAGCAACAAGTACACCGTCTATAACTTTGACTGCCTTTTTTCATTTATGTCAATCGGACGATTTTGCAAGAACATTGTTATATGCAGAAGTGCCACAATATTTCACATGGGATAAATCCAGGAAAACAAGCAAAACCAGTTCAAGGTCATCCTAATGTGCTCTCAACAGATGCATTAGGACGCATTTATGCAGTTCATCCAAATAATGCTGAGTGTGTTTTCTTGCGATTGTTGTTAACTAATGTTCGTGGCCCAACATCATTCCAAGCTTTAAGAACAATTAATGGTGAATTGTCCGCTACATATCGTGAAGCATGTCAACAATTAAATTTGTTGGAGGATGATAAGCATTGGGAAGATGCGCTTGACGTTTCAGCTGTAATAGCCAGTCCACATCAAGTACGAACATTATTTTCGATAATAATTGCAATGTGCTCCCAATCTAATCCATTGGAATTATGGAATAATTTCAAAGATTATATGGCAAATGATATTTTAAACCAATTCCGTCGAAATACTGCAAATTATGAGTTGGAATTCACAATGAAGCATTGATAAGGATTAACGACATTTGTTTGCCGATGTCAAACAAATCGTTAGTACAATTGGGTATGCCAGCAGCAAATTGTCCAATGCATGATATGTTCAATCGAGAACTGGAGCGTGAACACCATTATGATTGTAATGAACTAAACACATTTGTAACATCAAATTTAACGAAATTGAATGACCAGCAGCAACATGTTTATGATGCAATCATGAATAATAGCCGTGTTTTTTTTTACACGCGTATACGTTTCATTTGCGCGTGAACGCCTATCCTCGCTTAGATAATGCTTAGGAGACCCATCTAGCGGCAGTGGTTAAATAACTAACATAACAGCATAGGGTGTATCGAAAAGCGGGGAAACAACCCTCTGATAGCCATAGGGTATAACATATAGCTGAATCAGTTGCGATGAATTGTGGACACTTATAGAATACATAGAATTAGTGTAGAGGGTGAAACAAAAACACACATTTCAGTTACATCTGAGTATAATACGTATTGAAATTTAGTAGGACAAATTTTATGCGCAGCAATTTCAGAGGTGTATTTAAAGTTTCTCGCTTAGCAGTCCATATAAAGTTTAAGCGTAAACGTATATAGAAGTAAAAAAAACACAGCTAATATTAGCCATGGGACTGGTGGATTGTTTTTCTTGGATGCTCCTGGGGGAACAGGCAAGACCTTTTTGATTTTATTGATATTAGCAAAAATTCGATTAGATAATAACGTTGCATTGGCACTCGCTTCTTCCGGAATTGCGGCTACATAACTGGAAGGCGGTTGCACAGCACATTCTGCATTAAAGTTGCCTTTGAATATGCAGGTAAATGAAACACCAACATGTAATATATCGAAAACATCTGGAATGGCAAAAGTTCTTAAAGTATGTAAGCTCATCGTATGGGACGAGTGTACTATGGCACACAACAAATCATTGGAAGCACTTGATAGAACTTTGAAAGATACGAGGAACCCAAACAGTCTTTGGAGGTGCCATGATTTTATTGGCTGGAGATTTCAGGCAAACATTACCTGTGATCCCAAAATCCACGGCTGCAGATGAAATCAATGCATGTTTAAAATCATCGTGTTTATGGAGACATGTAAACACGCTTACACTTACTACAAACGTACGTGTTCACTACAAAACGATCCGTCAGCAGCTGAATTTTCACAGCAATTACTGAAAATCGGAATTGGCCAAATGTCTATCGATCGAACAGGAATGATTACATTGCCTAACAATTTCTGCACTTTTGCTCAGTCTAAAGAGGCATTGATACAGAGTGTATTTCCAAACATAGTTCATCATTATAAAAATTATGATTGGCTCAGCGAAAGAGCAATTTTAGCTGTGAAAAATAAGGACGTCAATGATATAAATGCAGCTATTATGGATCAAATACCTGGTGACATAGTCAATGGACACTATTACTGATCAAGATGATGTCGTAAATTATCCAACTAAACTCACTCGATATGCCAGGCCTACCACCTCATAATTTACGATTAAAAATTTTAACACCGATTATTATGCTGCGCAACATTAATGTGCCGCCACTTTTCAACGGTACCAGACTCGCTGTGAAGAAGCTAATAGGTAACGTTATCGAAGCAACAATTTTGAAAGGGAAGTACAAAGGAGAAGACGTTTTTATACCTAAAATTCTACTGATTCCGACGGATTTACCGAGGTTTCAAACGTTTGCAATACCCTATTTGCCTTGCCTTCGCTATGACAATTAATAAGGCGCAAGGACAGTATCTACAAATGTGCGGTATTAATTTAAAATACCCAATTTTTTTCTCATGGACAATTGTATGTAGCTTGCTCAAGAGTAGGCAAACCATCGTCATTATTCATTTACGCGAAAGATGGAAAAACCAAAAACGTTGTCTACCAAAAAGTGTTACAATAAAGTTCGAATGAAATTGTATCAAAGAATTTGCTTTGTTTCATCTTAATTTTATTCTCTTTCAGCAAATCATTGAATTTATCGCCTAGATAATAATAAATCACAAATCGTTCAACCTATCGTAACAAAATTCGGCAGACGTTAATTTGACGTTCTTAACGTTAATAAACGAAACGAAATGACTTCGTTTCGTTTATTAACGTTGATTATCGTAACGAAATGATATCGTTTCGTTCGTTAAGCATGCCTGCTATAAACAAACAGAACACAAAATAACATATAATTTACATCAAACAACAATTAACAATTATTAACAAAACTTCTTAAACATTGAAAACATACATTTTTGACACGTCTTTCCCTTTGTACGTGGAGTTGTTAACTATTTTGGTTTTTTTTATTAGATGCCTATAGGAGAGCGCGGTGTTTGCTACATATGTTTTGTAGTTAATTCTTGTGTTAGTTGGTGTGTTTAGTATATGTAGCATTTCCAGTGTGAATCTCTTTCCATATTGCTGTTCTTGTTGAAGTACTATTGTTTTTTCGAAATTCGGGCAGTGCTTTCTCGTTGCACAATGGGTCATAAGCGCGGTTTTTTGGTTATTTATATTTAAATCGTTACAATATTTAAAATCTGATTTATGTTGTGCTAATCGAGTCTTTAATTTAGATTTAGTTGTTCCAACATATACTTTGTTGCATAATTCTTTGTCGTTTCCGTTACACGGGATTTGATAAATAATAGACTTTTTCTCAACATGCCTTGAGAAATATCCACTGTAGAGGCATGATAATAGGGCCATGCTAGAACAACAGGATTTTTCGTGTATTTTTTTCTGTGTAGGGATCCATAAAGATATGAGTCACTAACCAATGTATGAGTCATTATCCTCTATCTTTCAATAAAATTGCATGTTTTACTGTTTTCTGAATAGATATGTATGCACATAAATCGTGCTAAATTATATTATTAATGTCTCAGATGACCATTGCGTTTTTATCCGAAAGGAAATTTCAATCCCGAAAACCCACAATTTCGCCTTAAACAGTAACGGCATGGCAACGCTTTTAGCAAAACAACAAACATTATGAAACTTCAAAAATCCTCAAATACGTCAAAAAATTTTGAGTGGAACTACCTTCATTTTTATACCATGCCTATAAGCATGATTAAATCACAAGAGGTTTGCTCTGCTGACACATTTTTTAACAATTCCAGTTATTTTGCTCCCAAATCGAGTTGACATCCATTTACTATGTTGATTCTTTGCGATTTTTTGAAAAATATTAGTAGTAGCAGTCAGTTTACAAATACCCTAAAAGTATTGAACAGCATAATTCCTTAGAACAATTGTTTATACTCAGTTGAGCAGAGCTCACAGAGTATATTAACTTTGATTGGATAACGGTTGGTTGTACAGGTATAAAGGAATCGAGATAGATATAGACTTCCATATATCAAAATCATCAGTATCGAACAAAAATTTGATTGAGCCATGTCCGTCCGTCCGTCCGTCCGTCCGTTAACACGATAACTTGAGTAAATTTTGAGTTATCTTGATGAAATTTGGTATGTAGGTTCCTGGGCACTCATTTCTGATCGCTTTTTAAAATGAACGATATCGGACAATAACCACGCCCACTTTTTCGATATCGAAAATTTCGAAAAATCGAAAAAGTGCGATAATTCATTACCAAAGACGGATAAAGCGATGAAACTAGGTGAGTTGAACTTATGACGCAGAATAGAAAATTAGTAAAATTTTGGACAATGGGCGTGGCGCCGCCCACTTTTAAAAGAAGGTAATTTAGAAGTTTTGCAAGCTGTAATTTAGCAGTCGTCCTATTACTATATTGTCACGGATATTAGCATCACTAAATTATCCCATCACTAAGGCGATGCTAAGGCCATGCCAAGCAGTATTTACGTTAATAATTAAAAGCCAAATTAAACTTCCTTAACCCTAACGCCATAGTCGTAACCATACCCATATCCATAACCATCTCAATATGATCGATTAATGGTGCCTTAACCTAAAAATTGTGAGAATTTCATAAAAATGATGAAAACGCAAAAAATTACAAACATATTCCACAAAAAATAAGTATCTTAGTCATAACGTATCCAAGACAATGAAGAAAATCTAAAAAAAGTTATTAAATTCACCAACTCAAATATTTTTAGGTTATGGATATGGCGAGAAACCAAAAACCAATCGATTGGCTATGGCGTTAGCGTTATGGTATGGCACCATTAATCGATTACATTCCTTTCCATACGGTAGGTTCGATCAGCTGATTTATCTGGTTATGACTTTATGATTATAAGTCACCATTAATTCGCCCTTAAATCAAGTATACACATATATAAGGCAGCCCAGAGAGATGTCACACACAGATGCATTTACTTATACGGCTATGTGCGCGCGAGAGACTGTAAACTACAAACATTCACATCAATAATTCAATCTTTATGTGTTTACATAAACGAATAAATAATTGCGTCTACACATATGTACGTATACGAGCAGCGGAGCGGCAATGCACAAACACATGCATATATCTTATCTCAGTGGTCACAAGAGAGGGCAATAATTTGTGCACGTAGTTGTGGCTGGCGATTTTGTAGCCGAAACAACTAGTAACTTCTGGAAATCGAAGAGCCTAGAAGTATGCAGCGTAAACTATAAAAGCGGTGCAGGCGAGTAAGAAGTGATTCAGTTTGATTTGAGTTGATCAGCAGTTACGACTAAGAAGATATCTAGCGAGCAATACCAGTATTATTTTGATTAGTGGAGTTTCATTTGAGCTATCAGTTGGTTATTAAGCTATTCGTTGCACAGTTTGAGTGTTATTGTGAAGCATTTTAATAAAGGCCATTTTTTCCATTATTCAATATTGGAGTTATTTATTCAACAGTTTAGCGATACGAACCTAGCAAAAGGGGCAAATAAGAGGATTTGCAGCAAATTCGTTACAATTGGTGTCAGAAGAGGAATTGTTGAATAAATTCCGGAGGACAACAAGGGCATGGCAAAGTTCAGTGAATTGAAGATCCAGCAACTAAAGAAGGAGTTGGAGAGCCGTGGATTGAATACAAGCGGCGTTAAACTTGAACTTCAGGCACGGCTACGAGAGGCAATGGAAGCGGAAGGAATTGATGTGGAAGAGTATGACTTTCATCTTGATGGCGAGGAAGTAACAAAAATTGAAGAGAAAAACGAAACATCGCAGACAGTTACGAGCACAGACTTGAACATGATTTTGGCTGCAATATCTGCTCAAACATCGATAGTGGCTTCTCAACTGGAATCGCAAAAGACAGATATAACATCTCAACTGGCATCTCAACTAGAATCCCAGGAGAACCGTATAACATCCAAGATGGAAACGCAATTGGAAGAACAGAAGACATATATGGCATCCCAACTGGAATCGCAGGAGACACGCATAACATCAAAGATGGAAGAACAAGAAGAGCGCTTATCATTACAGGTGACACAAATGTCTTCACAGTTAGAAGCACAGGAAGCAAGGGTAACATCAAAGCTGGAAGCGCAGGATGCAAAAATCGCTCAATTTCAGGCAGAAGTCGATGATTTGAAGGGTCGTATGGAGCAGTTACAATTAAATCGTCCAGCAGTTTCAGCGAGTAATCCAAAGGTAAAAACACCATCCTTTGACGGTTCTGTTCCTTTTCAGGTCTTTAAGCTACAGTTTGAGAAGACCGCAGCAGTGAACAACTGGAATGTGGAAGATAAAGTTGCCGCGCTCTTCGTAGCATTGAAAGGACCAGCTGCCGAAATCTTACAGACTATTCCAGAGTACGAACGGAACAGTTATGACGCATTGATGGCTGCTGTAGAACGACGTTATGGAAGCGAGCATAGAAAACAGATATTCCAAATTGAGTTGCAAAACCGCTACCAAAAAGCTAACGAGACTTTGCAGGAGTTTGCTTCGGACATTGAAAGATTGGCTCATCTTGCAAATGCGGATGCACCCGTGGAATACACTGAAAGGGTAAAGATTCAGAGCTTTATAAATGGCATACGGGACGTCGAAACAAAGCGAGCTACATACGCAAACCCAAAGCCAACATTCGCAGAAACGGTGTCACAAGCTCTGATTCAGGAAACAGCGTCGCTTCTGTGTAAGCCAGTTTTCAAAGCACGCCGTGTGGAAGTAGAAAGGCCAGAGTGGGTAGAAACAATTTTGGAAGCACTGAAGGGATCTCAACAGAAGAATGCCGGAGTTATTAAATGTCTCAAGTGCGGCAACCCAGGTCACATTGCACGTCATTGCGATCTTGGTCCTAATAGTTCCAACAATGTGGGTGGCCATAAACGCAAAGCTGGAGGAGATGAGCAAGAGCGAGTAAGAGGTAGAGAGCTAGACCGGGCTATTGAATGTCCTGTGATATCTGTGTCGCAAATTGGAAGGAAATCAAGCAGTCTTACCATCAGAGGGAATGTGGATGGCAAGGAGCGTGTACTGACTGTAGATACGGGCGCATCTCATTCCTTGATCCGATCTGATTTGGTTAACAGGAAAGTAAAGCGGTTACCTGGAGCAAGGTTGCGTACGGTCACTGGCGAGTATAATCAAGTCCAGGGAGAAGTAATATGTGAAGTCTTAATTGGGAAGGTCGTGGTTTTACACAAATTCGTTGTGGCGGAGATTGTCGATGAAGTTATATTGGGAGTGGATTTCTTGGTTGACCATGACATCAAGATCGATATGCGGAGAAGGGCGATGCATTATAAGAACCAAGATGTGCCAATTAACTTCAGTTTGGAAAAAGGTTTCAGCAGTAATAGAGTACTGGTGGAGAAAAGTCGACAAAGGCCACGAAAGTCAAAGGTAAAGGTTGATGAAACGAATGGGCCAAATAAATCAAAATCAAAAGTACCTGCGAGAGAAACACTGGCATTGACAAAACCTAAAAGACGCAGGAAAACGAAGCAACGAATTTCCGAGAAAGAATGCGAGGGCAGTTTCAAGTCGGAGCGCACTACTGTTGTAAAATGTGGGAACGATACCGATTATGCAAAGAAAATTCGTACAGCGCAAGCTCTACGAAGTGGTTCATTGGCCAAACAACAGAGTGTGAAGGAACGAACCAGGGTATTGAGTGGTACGATGAAACACAGGTACCATGAGAACAATAATTCGAAAGGTTTCTTGGCGGGAGATTTGGTACTGTTATACAAACCTCACCGGCGGAAAGGTGTTCCATCCAAATTTCGGTGCAGTTGGGAAGGCCCGTACAAGGTTGTGAAGAAGATCAGTGATACCATCTACCGCATACAAAGCATTGAGGAACCACGGAGTAGAAGAGTGGTACATTTGGCGATGCTAGCAGCGTTTAGATCGAGAGATTTGTCTGATCGGGACGATCAGACTTAGGTGAAGGGCAGTGTCACGGATATTAGCATCACTAAATTATCCCATCACTAAGGCGATGCTAAGGCCATGCCAAGCAGTATTTACGTTAATAATTAAATCAAGTATACACATATATAAGGCAGCCCAGAGAGATGTCACACACATATGCATTTACTTATACGGCTATGTGCGCGCGAGAGACTGTAAACTACAAACATTCACATCAATAATTCAATCTTTATGTGTTTACATAAACGAATAAATAATTGCGTCTACACATATGTACGTATACGAGCAGCGGAGCGGCAATGCACAAACACATGCATATATCTTATCTCAGTGGTCACAAGAGAGGGCAATAATTTGTGCACGTAGTTGTGGCTGGCGATTTTGTAGCCGAAACAACTAGTAACTTCTGGAAATCGAAGAGCCTAGAAGTATGCAGCGTAAACTATAAAAGCGGTGCAGGCGAGTAAGAAGTGATTCAGTTTGATTTGAGTTGATCAGCAGTTACGACTAAGAAGATATCTAGCGAGCAATACCAGTATTATTTTGATTAGTGGAGTTTCATTTGAGCTATCAGTTGGTTATTAAGCTATTCGTTGCACAGTTTGAGTGTTATTGTGAAGCATTTTAATAAAGGCCATTTTTTCCATTATTCAATATTGGAGTTATTTATTCAACAGTTTAGCGATACGAACCTAGCAAAAGGGGCAAATAAGAGGATTTGCAGCAAATTCGTTACAATATGTATGCTTAATAAAAATTAGCAAAATCGGAGAACGACCACGCCCAATTAAAAAAAAAATTTTTTTAATGTAAAATTAAAAAAAAGTTAATATCTTTACAGTATATAAGTAAATTATGTCAACATTCTACAAAATACAAAAATAAAAGAAAATTTCAAAATGGGCGTGGCTTTGCGCTTTTTCATTTAATTTGGCTATGATACTTTTAATTCCATAAGTCGAACAAAAATTTACCAATCCTTCTGAAATTTGGTAGGGGCATAGCTTCTATGACGGTAACTGTTTTCTGTGAAAATGGTCGAAATCGGTTAAAGCCACGCCCAGTTTTTATACACAGTCGACCGTCTGTCCTTCCACTCGGCCGTTGACACGATAACTTGAGCAAAAACCGATATATCTTTACTAAACTTAGTCCACGTACTTATCTGAACTCACTTTATCTTGGTATAAAATGGCCGAAATCCGACTATAACCACGCCCACTTTTTCGATATCGAAAATTACGAAAAATGGAAAAATGCCATAATTCTATACCAAATACGAAAACAGGGATGAAACATGGTAATTGGATAGGTTTGTTAACGCAATATATTACTTTAGAAAAAACTTTGTAAAATGGGTGTGACAACTACCATATTAGGTGGAAGAAAATGAAAAAGTTATGCAGGGCGAAATCAAAATTCCTTGGAATCTTGGCAGGAATACTGTTCGTGGTATTACATATATAAATAAATTATCGGTAACCGACAGATGATGTTCTGGGTCAGCCTGGTCCACAAAAGGTGCCCACCTATAGAACTAAGGCCCTCTCCCTTTTAACACCTTTCATTTGATACATATATCGTACAAACGCATTCTAGAGTCACCCCTGGTCCACCTTTATGGCGATATCTGGAGAAGGCGTCGATATATAGAACTAAGGCCCACTCCCTTTTAAAATACTCATTAACACCATTCATTTCATACCCATATCGTACAAACACATTCTAGAGTCACCCCTGGTCCACCTTTACGGTGATATCTCGAAAAGGCGTCCACGTATAGAACTAAGGCCCACTCCCTTTTAAAATACTCATCAACACTTTTCATTTGATACCCATATCGTACAAACAAATTCTAGAGTCACCCCTGGTCCACCTTTATGGCGATATCTCGAAAAGGCGTCCACCTATAGAACTAAGGCCCACTCCCTTTTAAAATACTCATCAACACTTTTCATTTGATACCCATATCGTACAAACACATTCTAGAATCACCCCTGGTCCACCTTTATGGCGATATCCCGAAATGGCGTCCACTTATAGAACTATGGCCCACTCCCTTTTAAAATACTCTTTAATACCTTCCATTTGATACCCATGTCATACAAACACATTCCAGGGTTACCCTAGGTTCATTTTCCTACATGGTGATTTTCCCTTATTTTGTCTCCAAAGCTCTCAGCTGAGTATGTAATGTTCGGTTACACCCGAACTTAGCCTTCCTTACTTGTTTTGCATCGTTTTTAATTAATTTATTTCGTTTTGTTGATTTTCCGACAGGGTGGATAAATGATGTATATTGGAACGATTTTCCGTCATCCCTTGTCAAATTTGGTTTGGAAACAAACCGGTTTCGGCGTTGTGCCATCATCAGTATCGATTTTCGTTCTGATCTGTTGTTGGCGTTTGTCCTGTATTTATTAATTTCGCTTTCTTTTGTTTTTTTTTTATGGCTTTTTTATTGCAAGCATTACGCTACCATTCAAAAAGAAACTTACTGTACTGTGAGTTTTATTTGTATGAAATTAGTTTAAAATATAACCAGGTAACATGATACCAGGCTCAGGTAAATTAATGGATGCACATAGCATTTAATTTCGTTCCACCCTAGTGTGTATCTATAAACAAGTAAAAAAAATTGTTAACTGTTGTGAAATAACAAACTCTCCAAAATTAATATTGATCCTGACGCAATAGAACCTGACGGGTGAAGCCATTAGCAGGGCCGTAGAGAGAAAATCCGGCCAGGGACTAAACAATTTACGGGCTCCCTATAAAAAATCCACTAATACATTTGATTAACTTGAATTAATGACGTCTCATTCATGAATCATTATTGATGAATTACATAAAAAAAAATTTGCCACATTAACTAAATGATTTTTGGACTAAGAGCTGACAATAAAATTAACACAGAATATTTACTATTTATACTATTTTATTGTAACGTAGAAATAAAATTCTCTTTTAACAGCCACATATTGTTTCAAATAATCCTTTCTAGTTATTTGGTAATATTTTAATACATTTCTGATAAATTTAATGATGATTATAAATTTTAATTATTCAATATAGAAGATTCGGATATTGAAGAGTGGCTTTTCTTGCTTTTTTCGCTGCAAAATTATTATAATAATATCAAAATTTAACTGTCTTGCCAAAACGGATTCAACGCAAAGCGTGGCAAGTTCTGAAACTCGCTCTTGAGATGAACACGATCTATGAAAGTTTTTGATTCTGAAGGATGAAGGACGCTGAAGGAACGTTCTGAACTAGCTACAGTGACAGGCATAGTGCAAAAGATACGTAAATCAACACAAATCTTGGGGAAAATTGTATACAGATTTTGAACATAGATGGCATTTAGCAATTCCAATGGTGACAGACCTTTATCGTAAATGTGTTTCAAGTGAATTATATCGTATTCTAAGCCTTAAGAAATGTCCGACTTGTATTTTTCGACAAATTTTGCTGCGCTCGCCCGAACCGTTGTTTCATCCATCTCTTCAAATTGCCACAAAAAGGAAAACGTCTCGCTCAAATTTCTCGTAGTTGCAAATCATTCAGTAATGCCAGTGATTACCGAATCAACGATCACCAGGAATGTATTGTTTTTAAAATCAGACTCTGAATCATCCGTAATCATCTCATTTAAATTATCTTCAGAACGTCTTTTGGCTTTTCTCTTTCGAATGTCCGGAAACTTTGGCGAAATGTTCAATTGAATAGCAGCTGTTTTGTATTCGTTTAAAATTGTTTTCCATTGGTTCCTGATCAACTTCAAATCAGCTAATAAGGCATCTAGATGTCGGACGTCAACATCTATGGTGGCGTCTCTAGCTTGGATGACCACGTTCGAACCAAATTGAGGACAGCAAGATACATTCGAACTTGTTGATGTACTTGAGAATGCCGGTAACATCTCCGTATGCTTGAGCAGGCAAATTTGGCTTTTGGCTGAAAGACTATTAAGATAGCTCGGTACATTATTTTTGAGGATGTCCCATCGTTGTGGGGTGCTGCTGAAAATAGTAAAATATTTTTGTACAACTCCGAAGAAAGTAATTGCAGCCGTACAACATTCTGCAGCATCAACACCACAAAAAATGAGACTGTGGGTTGCACAAGGCGAGTAATCAGCATTCGAGTTTTTGTCGAGAATGTGACGTAGTGCTCCTTTGTAAGCTCCTTTCATATTGGCGCCGTTATCATACCCTTGTGCACGACAATCTTCAATCAAGTATGGCAAATTAGATCAGCGATTTTCTGACCAGTTTTTTGGTTACATTTCACGAAAGCGAAAAACCATTCTTGAATTGTAAAATTTGTTCCTTTTGAATTGGAATGGAGTTAGCGCAAAATGAACGTACTCAACGTGACTAGCATCAGGCATATCATCAACGATAATAGCAAAATACTTGGCTTTCTTGCCTTGATCTAATGTAGTTTCCCTCACGTGCTTTGTACAAATTTCTATAAACTTGTTCTGAATGTCTGGGGAAAGATAGTGAACTTATAAACGTTTCTGCTGCTGTTGTGAAATCCTAACATTCTCCAAATGATCTCTAAGTATCGGGTCATAATGGCTTATGACATCTTAGATGCCCAAAAAATGTCCATTGTTCGCCTTTGAAAGCTAGGCCAAAAATAAAATAGTGTCCAAAATTCTATATAAAATTTCTTTCCACTTTTGAGCTTCAGTGATTAGCTGTTCATTGATAAGTGTATCAATTGTAGCCTCCTTTTGAATTAGATTTTGTAAAAATCGCAATTGAATATAACATTTAATGTGATCTTGAGTATTTTCGTGTGATGGCAGTTTATCGTATAACTTCTTCCATACCTGGAATTTCGAATACCCGCCCAACAAATTGTAGGTCGATTTAAAGTATTGGTGCTTAACAGACGACATGGTAGGCAATAAAAAGCATTGCTACTGGCACTCCACACTAACCAGTTACGCTCCACTTTCTCTGCATTTGGCAAGATTCTGTTTAACAACGCGGTAGGAAATGCCTCGTCATGACAATCACGTGGAAAAATAACAGGACACTTTTGATGACCTCGACGAATTATTTCGTTGACTTCTTCAGATCGCAAAAACTCATTATTCACGGTACCAATATCGAAGTCGTTTAAATATTCTGAACTTTGATACAGAGTTGGTGGTATTGGAAGACTTTTCGAAGATGATCAGTGTCGCCACGAAAACTTTACGATTTCGGATTCATGTAAACATACATTTTTGTTTGATGTTTTTATTGTTTCTTCAGGCCCAGGCAAAAAATCATTATCAATGGACGTTGCTTTTGAAATTCGGCTTAAAATTTGCACATGGAACAACTAAAGACTCTCCTGAATGAAAAAAAAAGTCTTAGTACCTCTAAATCGCGGGCCCCCTGAGAAACACATTTTTGTTTGATGTTTTTATTGTCCCCTCAGGCCCAGGCAAAAAATCATCAATTTTCGTTGCTTTTGAAATTCGGCTTAAAATTTGCATAATCCGTCATAATCCGGCCATCAATTTGAAAGTAGTAGGGAGGGAAAAGGGTTAGACAGAGAAGAGGCAGGTGGATAGATAGAGAAAATCGGAATAATGTCAGTCGGCTTTGATCATACGACTGGAAGTATTTCATGTTTGTCTTAACGGTTTGAGGGATAGCTAGAGTCAATTAAAATAAAATTCTGACAAGCCAAGTTCTTTTTTGCCATCAGTTAAATCGACAAGCTCCAATTTGTTGAAGCATCGTTGATGTAAAACCTCTGCCGCTAAATATTTTTACACCAGCCACCCCTTTCAGCTCAATTAGCCTACTTCAACACTTGGTTTATATAGATAAATGTTAACTTTTGCGAGCGTATACCGTCAATTACAAACCTCCTAGGAAATAAAGACCTGAGGCGTTATTTTCCTGCACGTTACCTCATATTTTAGAAAGGCTATAATGTAGTATTCTTTTATGATACTGACAAAATCAATGCTGCAGTTAAGTCAAGAAGCAACATTTAAATTTATGAGGCCAAATATTGTCAAATGCGACTCCATTTTATTATATTCTTCACCTGTCTGGTTTTATTGCGTCATGATATTAATTATAATGTTGGGTACGGCTTTCATATGGCGGGCCTAAAAAATTATATATATTATTTCTAGTTGCTGTTTTTATGTACGCGTCCCTTTTTCGCTCTTATTTGGAATCCAAAGCTATAAATAAAGTTTTGGTTGTAAAGATGGAGATTCGGGCTATTATTAGCGAACTTTGGGCAATTTTGGTCGTAGTGCTTTTGTTTAGCTAAATTTTATTAAAATAATTTGTTAAAAATAAACGATTGTGAGCATACAAAGAAATATATTTGTACTATGGCACTATTGTGAATATTTGCACTGCATTACCGGCAGTTGCTATTATACGCTAGATGGCAGCGCAAGCTGTAAGCTGTAATAAGTTTTAATTGATTTATAGAACAGCTGATTTCTGTTGATTTTTTATAAGAGATTTTTATATTGGTTGCGCAAGATGCGCACGGGTCCGGCTTGTATAAAATATACCCGTCTCAGTGCCATATTGTTAGCTGAGTTCAGGATAAGAGTTGCGTTCCCTAACAGAATCAGTCAGCAACATATGTTAATTGCTCTTAAATTGGAATCTTAAAGCCGGAACACATAAGATTTTTAATACAGCATCGTGCGCTAACAGATAAGTAGATTGCATGTGTTTATATGGCTATAGGCTATTTGTCGCTCTCCATACAAACGCATGCAAACTACTCAGCTGTCAACGCATGATGTTGGATCTAAAATCTTATGTGTCCGTTCATTTTAGACTATTATATTATTTTTTTCTTCAAGGATAAAATTATTACTAAAATACAGTTGATTTTACGAAAACTGCTAGGGACTTTCTAATTTTCTCGCCTTAAAATACCACATAATGAGTTAAGGAATTATCGATATTAACCACAATAACAGTTTCCTCGGCTTTTTTTTACAACATGTGTATATTCGTATATACCGTTTCTTGTTGGCGCTTAATTTTATTTTGAAAGATATTCTATAGAATTCTCCACTGTACATACATATATGACAAATTAAATTGAAACTTTTGAAATTGTTATACATTACTCTAAGGCCCACTTGCAGAAAGGCAGGTTATTTTTTTTTAGCTCAGAGTTAATTTAAACAAGTAAGGAAGGCTAAGTTCGGGTGTAACCGAATATTACATACTCAGCTGCCAAATGACAGCTTGCAAAACTTTTAAATTACCTTCTTTTAAAAGTGGGCGGTGCCACGGCCATCGTTCAAAATTTTACTAATTTTCTATTCTGCCTCAAAAGGTCAACCCACCTACCAAGTTGCATCGCTTTATCCGTCTTTGGTAATGAATTATCGCACTTTTTCGGTTTTTCGAAATTTTCGATATCGAAAAATTGGGTGGGGTTATAGTACGATTTCGTTCATAAATAGCGATCTGAGATGAGTGCCCAGGAACTTACATACCAAATTTCATTAAGATACCTCAAAATTTACTCAAGTTATCGTGTTTACGGACAGATGGACGGACGGACATAGCTAAATGAATTTATTTTTTCGCCCAGATCATTCTGATATATAGAAATCTATATCTATCTCGATTAGTTTATGCCGTTACGGGGTACCGTTATGCGAACAAAATTAATATACTCTGTGAGCTCTGCTCAGCTGGGTATAAAAATTTGTCAAAAATATATGAGTTTAACATACCAACAATTAGGCCCACTTGCACACGACAAGTTAAATTTTTAACTTAGAGCTAACCTGACAGCTCTAAGTTAAAAATTTAACTTGTCGTGTGCAAGTGGGCCTAATTGTTTTATTTTTTTTTTATTGATTACCAATTAATCTAATTTAACAAATGTGCATGTATATATTTTTATTTAGTTATTTCCTAGTAGATACTATTTATAAGATAAACTTTTTGAGCGTACCATTTTAACATATTAGGGCATTCAATACGTCGCATTTGACGATGCCGGAATTACTCATCTCCAAAAATCCAAACATTTTTTCTCTTTCACCTTATTTTAACATTTAAGTGTGGTTTCCTTTTATACTCGGCACTCTGCACTTTAATATAATGAAAAACATTCAATGGTTAAGTTATAGCGTTTTCTTTTCTGAAAATAATGTTGTTGTTGTTGTTGTTGTTGTAACAGTGCTTCGCCCCATCCAAAAGGTGCGACCGATCATCAATATCCTCTAACGGGAGTCCAAGGAAGCTTGCTGTTTCAACAGTGGTGGACCATAATGAGAGGGGTGTTAGCGGCGTTGGTTCCACAATACAGTTAAAGAGATGGTTGGTGTCATGTGGGGACACATTACAAGCAGGACATATGTTTTGTATGTCGTGGTTGGTTCTGGATAGGTAAGAGTTTAACCTTTTACAGTATCCAGATCGAAGTTGAGCTAGAATGACTCGCGTTTCCCCTAGGGAGAGTGCGATCCTCCTCTGCTAGTTTTGGGTATTGTTCTTTGAGTACAGGATTCACCGGGCAATTCCTAGCATAGAGGTCCGCACTTGTTTGTGGAGTTCACTTAGGGCCTGCTTGTGTTTTTTAGCTTCGTACGGCTGTGTTCTCAGTTGCCGTATTTCCTCATAATGCTTACGGAGATGAATCCTTAAGGCCCTGGGCGGTATAGGCTCATCAATCAAATGTCTGTTGGGATGTCCAGGTTTCTGGGTATTCAACACCAACTGTTTGGTTAGTATTTCATTTCTCTCCCAAATTGGGAGTATTCTCACCTCATTATGTAGATGGTGTTCTGGGGACATAAGAAGGCGGTATTTTGGCAGGCCTGTAGCTTCTTCCAGTGAGTAGTCTTTAGGCTTGGCGACCATATCGGGGACGCGTAAAATAATCTCGCCCTTTTGCTTCTTGTCAGCTTCTCGTAAGTTTGTATATTCCTTTCAAAAAATATTTCTCAATTTATAAGAAAAGGCGTATCATTACCTACAAAATCAGGGCCCGTATTACATTTTACGATCCATAATTAAAACCCATTTTTTAAATCACAATAGCACTGAAATGGTAGTTCGAATTAAACACATATGGGAAACCATGGAAACAACTCAAATCTTAAAATTTTACATGAATGCGACACTCTAGTGAATTGCAGAATTATATTTTTTATAAATAGTTTGACAGTTGCATAGCTATAGTTCGAGTGAATATGGTATTCAGTCACTGATCGTAAAACATAATATGGTATAAGTTTAAAATTACCTCTAGATATAGTGGCGTAAGTTTTGCTCTCGCAAACTTTGCGATTAATATCGGAAATAGTGTCTGATTTGAAATGGTCAGATTATTGTAAGTTAAGAAATCGTCCATGCAAATCCAGCTTTGGTTTCTTCATAGAGCATTTTGGTCAAATAAGCAAGTTGAAAATACATAGAAGGTTAGACTTGGTGAAATCATGGCCGCTCCAATGAAAGTCGGAACTTGAACTATTTTCCAGTACACTGCTTTGCGGCTATCATAACAACAACATAAAGAATTTTTTGACAATTTTTTATTTACCTACTTCTCATGGCACGTTGCTTGTTTAATCAACATTTTTTCATGCGGAAAAGTTAGCACAAGTTAAGTATGTCAATGAAAAATAGCTAAATGCAGTCGCTTACCCAAATACAATTATAAATAAATCGGTTATTACATAGCACATTGTACTTACGAGGGGTGCTCCAAAGTGATGATAAGCGCTTATTTCTAGTGCGCCACAACTTAAAACGCCACGACTCCCGACAGCAATATTCATTTGAATACGAGCTAACGAGGAGTGAACATTTAAATGGATACAGAATTTAATCAGCCCCCAAATTGCAGCTTTGGCTAAAGCTAGAACTCCATCGCCAAAAATCATATATGTAAATTATTTCTAATTGCTGTTTTTATGTACGTGTCCCTTTTTCGCTCTTATTTGGAATACAATTCTACAAATAAAAATTGTTGCTTGTAAACATGGAGATTTGGGCTATTAGCGAGCTTTGGGCAATTTTGGTCTTAGTGCTTTTGTTTAGCTAAATTTTATTAAAATAATTTGTTTAAAATAAACGATTGTGAGCATACAAAGAAATCTATTTGTACTATGACACTATTGTGAATATTTGCACTGCATTACCGGCAGTTGCTATCATACGCTAAATGGCAGCGCAAGCTAATTTCTGTTGATATTTGATAAGAGATGTTTATATTGGTTGCGCAAGACGAGCACGGGTCCGGCTCGTAACTATAAAAAAGGTATCAAATGCGCAGAAAAGTATGGAAAAGGATTCACCGCCGAAGTAGTATAGGACTTAGGCTGTTATTCCTTGTGACCATATGGTACTAGGTTGAACCGGCCGGTTCATGAAGCCCTCATATAGACTGAATGAGTACGATACTACGGTCCAAATACAAAAAGTAACGAGTATAAAATATCGCTATCAAATGTCCAAAATATCGGTATGTAAAGAATAGTATCGTAAGAAGAAAACCTCTTTAGCCCTAAAAAAAATTTGAAGAAGTTTTGTAAAATCTTGAGTGGTTGTCCCAGTATTTTCGAACATGAAGAAGTGTATTTGATCTTAGTATTGAATGCCCTCGTATTTAAATAGTTATGTCAAAGATAACAATATCATTAAAGCCAGCATGACCACAGAGTTTATGTAATTTGTCGAAACTCAAAACAATAAACCAAATGTTTATAATTGTTTAACAGTCATATATATATAGTTTATTTTATACACAAAAAACAAAAATATATATACATATGTTTAAGTTATACCTAAACAAAATATTAAAACCGAAACTTTTTATTTTTTACTACAACTTGTAATAGTATTAAATTAGTTGTATCTATTAGGGTGGGTCGATTTGTATGAACGAAAGTTAACCGATATCGCGCCATCGATTTTTCGATAGGATTTGGGCTCAGGAAAAAAAGTTACACTATGCATACCCAAAAAATAATTTTCGAGCCTGCGAAATTTCATTTTTTGACTTTTTTTCGACTTTGATTTTTAACGCTTTTTTCATGACCTACTAAAAAAATGTTCTTATGTATACCCTGTCCGACCCAAAAATGTCCGCTAAAAACGTTGGCGATAACAGTATACATGAAAATTTTACAATCAAATGAAATTTCGCAAGCTCGAAAATTATTATTTTGGGTATGCGTACTGGAACTTTTTTTCCTGAGCCCAAATCCTATCGAAAAATCGATGGCGCGATATCGGTTAATAAATCGACCCAGGCTAGTATCTATGAATATTTGAACAAAGGTGTTGAATATCACCCTATCTCAGTTACCGTTTCGAAAACAGTCTTTCTCAGAATATGTTTAAAAACGTGCTATATCAATTGAAAACGTATTGAATTTACCTTGAATCAAGAAAGTTCTAAAATTGGGCGCTTATCAGCTATTTGTGGCGTTTTCGAACCGGCAGCAAAGATAGATTTTCAACTCAGCAATCGACTTGGCAAATGAAACACAAACTGGCACAACAAAATACTTGATTGTGGTTTCATATGTAAATATTTCTAAAATTTTTGTTTATTTGGTCAGCTACTTTAATCTTAAAGTACCTGATTATATAACGTTTAAAAATCATTTGTAACACTACTTAAGAACAAGTATGTATATGACAAATGTCAAATACAGTAAACAAATACATAAAACTAAAAACTCAAATTACGTTGTTTTTCTAAAGCTTTTTTGATACCAGGGATTTCCGTTAAGTATGCATTGATACATGAAATCACACACGGTTTTCTGGGCAGCATGGTGAGTTGATTATATTGTATGTATTTGCATGGGGAGCAACAAATAGCACATCATCAGCGTCATTTGACATGCAAAAGTTGCCAATTTTCAACTTTTGTTGAAAGCAAAGCAACAGAAGAAGAAACAAATCGGTTCATTGAAAAAATTGTTCGCAGTTGTGTTATGTTTTCTTAGGTAATATATGTATGTATATATATTAGAGCGGGTCAAATTGTATGAATGGATTTTTTTTCATCAGAAGTATAGAAAAAAAGTTATCTACAGATGATTCTAAGAAAAATTGCTGAAGACAACATAGCTCTAAATCCGATTTCGAGTCCCCGCCTTTTGCAAAATAGATATTTTGCCATATGAAGGGTTTGGCCAAAAAATCTTCATAGCTTCTGATAGAATTATAAGAAAAATATCATATTGAGCTTACTTTAAAGGTATTTTACGTACATTTCAGAATCTGTATTAATATCAATAATGTTTTTGAATTTTAGTAGAGATATCAGGCTTAAATTATGAGAAATTAGCCTAAAATGAACTTTAAGAGGTAAGAATATTTCCAACAACTTTCATTCAGCCAGTTTTTCTTTTTTCGAATTCGTTTTAGTAGAAAAAAATTAAAAAAAGACCTATATTTTCAAGTAATAAGCAAAAAAAAAAAATTTTTTATCATTGTAATGTAATTTATTTAAAAAAAAATATTTTTTACTTAGAATTGACCATTTTAACGTAGTTTTCAAAATAAAAGCAATGTTATTATTTTTTAAAATCTTTTTTGCTCTCCATTCGTGGTTGTTTTTCACGACTCTCTGCTGTAACAGCCATAACACCTTCACGTTTTTTTTTATACTCAGCGTGCTTTGCTGTACAGGTATAAAGGAATCGAGATAGATATAGACTTCCATATATCAAAACTCATCAGTGTGGAAAAAAAATTTTATTGAGCCATGTCCGTCCATCCGTCCGTCTTTCTGTCCGTTAACACGATAACTTGAGTAAATATTGAGATATCTTCACCAAATTTAGTACACGAGCTTATCCGAATCTAGAATAGATTGGTATTGAAAATGAGCGAAATCGGATGATAACCACACCCACTTTTTATATATATAACATTTTGGAAAACACAAAAAACCTGATAATTTAGTAAATAATATACCTAGAATGTTGAAATTTGACGTGTGGACTGATATTGAGACTCTTCATAAAATTTTCAAAAATTTTTTTAAAATGGGCTCGGCACCGCCCACTTGTGATAAAATCAATTTTACAAATATTATTAATCATAAATCAAAATTCGTTAAACCTATCGTACCAAAATTCGGCAGAGAGGTTGCCTTTACTATAAGGAATGCTTTGAAGAAAAATTAACGAAATCGGTTAAGGCCCACGCACACTTTTATATAAAAGATTTTTAAAATGACCGTGGACGAATAAAATAAGCTTCTTTCCAAAAAGAGCTTTATATCAATGGTATTTCATTTCCCCAAGTGGATTTATAACAATAAATAGGAAAAACTTTAAATTTTAAAAAATGGGCGTTGTAGGGTTCTTAATATTTTTATTTAACTTTGTATTTAAGTTACTTTGAACTTTGTAATTTTAAAATGTTTTATCAATATTTTAATTTTCAATATTGATTTTTCAATTTTCAAAAATTTTCATTGTGGTGAAAAATAAAAGATATTGACGCATACATTTAGGCGTATTCTTTATTGAATAAAAGTTTCTTTATATATAAAATTAAAAAGTGGTTTCAATCTCCACAGGCGTGGCACCGCCCCTTTTATGACTAAGCAATTTTCTATGTTTCGGGAGCCATAACTCCAAGAAAAATTAACCGATTGTAATAAAATTGAGTACACAGATTTTCCCTATAGCAGGAAATATTTCTAGAAAAAATGGATGAGATCGGTTAAAGACCACGCCCACTTTTATATAAAGGATTTACAAAACGGTCGTAGACGAAAATAATAAGCTATATCTTAGCGAAAAAGAGCTTTTAATCAATGATATTTCACTTATCAAGTTTTATTGTAAGAGGAAATTGGGAGAATTTTTTTTAGCGGGCGGTGCCACGTGTTATGTAGAAAAGTAATTTATCTGAAATGAAATGTGCAATTGAAGCTCACGCTTAGTATATAATGTTCGGTTACACCCGAACTTAGACACCTTTACTTGTTATTTGTATAAGAAAAATATTTATGGACGGCATTGTACTATTTCATATTGGCGTGAGTGGGAAAATCTTGTCTGCAGTCTTTCTTAGATCTCCAAGATCTAGTAGAAAAATGGTATTACTTCCCACGCATTTTCACTATTGTCTTTTTTGTAACACTATGTAATCAGTAAAACACCATATCAAAAATACCTTTATATTACGAGCTAGGGCGAAAACTAAGACCTAACACTAACTCAGAGAATCCGTTTAGCAGCCACGGCGTATACAAGCTTACCTGCGGATGCCAACACAGTTATATAGGACAAACGGGCGGAAAATAGGAACGAGCTTCAGAGAAGACATTAGAGATTACAACAAAAAAACACGGAATGCAAAAATTATACCAGAGTCTAACTTCCCAAATCACATGGTCGAAAATGAATGTTCCCCAGCAAACATCAATAAAATAGTTAGCGTCCTTTACATACAAGCAAAAAACGACGTCTAACGTACTCGAAAACATGGAAATCTGCAAACAGAAAACATTCGACGGTGGAATAATAAACGAACAGATAAACACAATTTCTGACAGAATATTTGAGCTTTTAAAACTTGTTTACAAGAAACAAAGAAATCACACCCAGGTACAACAGACAAACACACAATAACAACTAAACACAAAACAATAAATGCACCAAACCAACAAACACACAAAGAAGTTCAAACGCCTAGAATTACTGACTTTTACCTGCCTCAGTCTGCAACACAACTCGATCAGTAAAAACTATCCTCTTGTCGGAATGAACACACAGCACATACACATAAATATACACAAGCATCAATTTTGACAATAGCTGCTCATGTACCTACGAACTATAAATATAAGACAACCGACAACAACAGATCAGAACGAAAATCGACACTGATGATGGCACAATGCCGAAACCGGTTTATCTCGAAACCAAATTTGACAAGGGATGACGGAAAATCGTTCCAATATACATCATTTTTCCACCCGGTCGGAAAATCAACAAAACAAAATAAGTCAGTTAAAAGTTTGGCATTTTTTAAAGTCAGCCCTACTTCCAACTAATCCCTAGGAGTGAGTACCCATGGTTATAGCCTACCTTAGCCAAGTGTATACATCACCTTTACGTTGCGACTTCTGTTACAAATGTGAATATGTAAGCACATATATTTACCTGGTCAGCTACCTCAAAGAAGACTCAAAGTTGTAAAACCTAAGGTTTTCCAAGAGAGTTGAGCAAGTGACCGAGTGTGCTACTACCCTAACGTAGTGGGGAGTCGGAATAGTTGGGAAACTGAAGTTACGCGGTCATCCATATTGAACTCATGACTACAATAACGGGAAAAATATTTTGGACTGAACATACAAAAATAACCATCATTCAATTTAATATTGGCCTACATTCATAGTCATACACATACGCCAGGGAGTCTTCGTAGCGACACCCAGAAAACCTGGGAAAGTGACGTCGACGTACAGGGTTTCAGAAGTCATGAGCTTAAGATCCTGCCTCACACGACTGATTCTGCCGGAAAAAAGGGAAGAGGCGAGTCAAACTTCGGTGGTTGTAGCTGCAAAAACTGGGAACGCCATTTGGCAACAACTTGAATTTGGTTTGGCTGTCTGGTCATGCCTATTAGCAGACGTTAAAAGAGAGGAGATGCTGTGTAAGTGGCATTGGACGTGAACTGCAAGGAGCCACATAAGTTCTAGGAAATCGAGTCGACGACGGGACATACAGACAAGACTGTGACCATTTAAGTTTATGTATATTTTTGGTAGATGTAGCAGTGTTCTCTATACCCGCATTAGATTCGATGACTTCCTCGAGTAAGTGAATGAGGAACAGTCCCTCGGCAAAGAGCTTCTCCTTGGATGCTAATTTTTCAACTATGCGCGAAAAAATTAAGCCGTGTTACATTAAAATGCAAGCCCTTGGTTCTGGGAATTGCCACGAATTACTACAGTAAAAAGTATCTGATGAAGGATAGGTGGCTCACGAATGTGAGGACGAGGACTTAATATATTACAATTTGACCACTGTGAGACAACCCTTCACCGTTCCAATCGAGACGAACAATTTATATGTGATACAGCAGAGAGATGTCATGTCAGATAATGTCAGCTCTATCTTGTGGTCCACCAAAAACGTCTATAACATCAAAAAGCACTGGAGGTATATTAGATGTATGTATATTAGAGGACGATTTGATAACTGCTATTGGGGTACCGGAGGGTGCTGTCCCACATTTTTGTTTAACTTTTACATATCAAAGCTCCCTCTCCCACCAGAAGGAGCTGCCGTTGTGTCCTATGCCGATGGCTGCCAACAGGTCAGTGTTTCAAAGGTTTTTTACCTCGCGAGAAAATCCTTTCCGACCTTATTTAGAACGAGGATCGAGAAATGTCGGCAATATTCAAGTCGCTCAAAGCCATTTATAAAGCGATTCGCCGGCCGCTTGTATGCTGCGCGCCTCCAATATAGTTGCCGAGCCTAAAAGAAACGCACTTGAGCAAACTGCATACCTGTCAAAACACCGCGCTCATAACTTCCAGGGGATATCTACTTATATCTCGAGAACATAATCTACACAGTAGGGTGCAAATATGCCCCATAACGGAGAGAAACCAAATGCTGAACAAACAATTTTTGTTGAATACCCAGGCATCCCAACAGACATCTGATTAAAGAGGCCCCGCCTTCCAGGAACTTAAGAAGTCATCTCCGTAGGCACTATGAAGAAATTTTTCATTCAAGAAGTCAGCCGTAGGAAGAAAATTAGTATAAAGAGCCGCTCAGAGACGTCGAGAAAAAGTCGTTAAATTATTATGCCAACGATTGCCCGATTAACCCAGTTCTCAAAAACCGATAGCCTAAAGTCGCAGTTGAGGAAAGTAACCTTCCCAGAAAGACGCCTGTCACTCTAACTTTTACCTTTGATCTGGATACTTTTATAGGTTAAACTCCTACTTATCCAGAATCAACCCCGACATGCGCAATGTATTTCCTTCTCGTAACGTGTACACACAGGACACCAACTATCTCTTCAATTGTAATGTGAAAAAAACGGCTCTAACACTCTTTGGTGCAACCGTGTTGAAACAGTTAATTTTCTCGGAATCCCATTAGGGTATATTGATGACAATTTGTGAGTGATGGCACCAATTGGATGGGGAAGCTACAACAACATCAGCATTAGATATGTAACTACTCTCATTATCTAGTATTGAAGAACACTCGAAAAGCATTGGAGAAACAAAGCTTTTTTCAACAAAATGGGACCTAGTTCTCAAATCGAGAAAATTCTAGTTCACCAATCGGACTTTACTGTATTTCTCTAATATGATTCTAATATGAATTTAATTTGCCCCAATATTTTAATCATTCTTGAATCTGGCTAGGTGGCTTAGAATATACCCCCGTCAGGTATGCCTGTCGTAAGAGGTGACTAAAATACCCAATTGGTATCCAATTGGGGTTGATAAGCGCAATACAAAGCTTTATAGCTTCAGAGCTTCCTTAACCCAATTGTCAACCTCAACTACGTGAGGGAATCCTGTTACAAATATGAATGTATCATTCACATATTTAGCAGGCGAGGCTCAGGCGATCCCAAATCCTCATGGAACTAGGGGGTGGGGGTGGCCGTAACGTACCATTAACATCGATAACACTCCCCAAAACTTTCGGGGAGTGTTTTATCGCTACAACAACAACAAAGAAACATATAACTCCCTTGGTAACGTTTTCAACAGGTGTCGGCACGGCTTAATCCGACACTACATGCGTGTGATGGTAAAAAGTGTGAGCTTTATTTTGTAAATCTCAAAAACGTTAAAATTAATTTAATGAGGCTCGCAAATCTAGTTTTTTTCTGTTTCTATTTATTTATGTTTTTCTGTTTATCATATTTTTTTTTTCATTAAAAGCTCCACTTTGAAGCGTGAATTAATTACTAACAAAATCTGGCCTTATTGCATTCAGTTATCTCTTTGTCTGTGAACGAGTAAGTTGTGAGCGGAATATTAAGCATTACAGAGTTGTGAATAAGTTGAGCCGCGTTAATTTTATTATTTTGTTACGCTGGTGTTAAGCTCAAGCGAATATTTACAATGCTATTTAGGGCTTTGTTTATTTCATGTCTGTGCGCGCAAATGGTCTTGACTGCTATTGCTGTTGGTTTCACGGAAGTTAGTACTTTTGTATATATAAATACATTAGAGTGATCAGAAAAAGCGATGTGTGTTTTTAGTTTGACTTTTATATCTTTTTAATATATGTACATTAGACTTGGTCGATTTATTAATCGATATCGCGCTATCGATTTTTCAATAGGATTTGGGCTCAGGAAAAAAAGTTCCACTACGCATACCCAAAAAAATAATTTTCGAGCCTACGAAATTTCGTTTGTCCTGTCCGACCCAAAAATGTCGAAAAAAACGTTGTCGATAACAATAAAAAATATATATATATATATTTTTTTTTTTTTCAAAAAACTGAAGTGTCGAAGATCACGTGCAGGCCACATGCTTTTAAATTAGGCCATGTCAGATATAGTGAGAGAGTTGCATAGCTCTCGAATCTGGAAGCAGCAAAGAGCATTGGTCCTAGAAAGCTTCTACACCTTTTCCAGTTTAAGTTCAGAAATTTACAACTCGAGTTCAGAATTTGCAATTTAAATTCAGAAATTTACAGTTCAAGTTCAGAAATTTACAATTCAAGTTCAGAAATTCCAATTTAAGTTCAGAAAATAACAATTCAAGTTCAGAAATTCCCATTTAAATTCATAAAATTACAATTCAAGCTCAGGAAATTACAACTCAAGTTCAGAATTTTCATTTCAAGTTCAGAAAATTAAAATTCAAGTTCGGAAAATTACAATTCAAATTCAAAAAATTATAAGTAGGGTTTTATTTTTCAAAAGTTATTCCAATTCATACTACGTAATGTAATACTTATATGTTATTTGCGGAAGTATTGATCCTTTGTTGACAATGGTGGCTGAATATATTGTACGCCAAGTTGTCTCCAAGGCGGGTACATCCCTAGCTAAGAAATCAAACGGAGGATAACTCTTTGCAACAAGTGCATGAGGACGCTCCCGCCACGAAAGTACTTCAGTTGACACCGCAGTTGGGAAGCAATGGAAGAGGGAGACCTCCACATAGTTGCGAGAGCCAGGTGGAGGAAGACTAGATCTGTGCACGGAGTGTTTATACGTTTCTTGAGGGATTGTGGACGCTCCGTTGTCATCACTGCTGTCATACTCAATGCAGATGATGCTTTTGACCTTTAGAATATAGCTGGATGTCCTTGTAACTGACCTCTTATGAGAGAAGGAGAGAGAAGAGATGAAACGATTTTTTTTTGCTATCTCCTTCATGTGAGCAAAATTTATTTAAGTGAGTTAAAAAGTCAAATGCTTCCTTGACAGATAGTAGGCCTTCATATCCTTGTATGAAATTATTAGCGCTAACATTTACCATCTTACATACTTTTATTTCCATTGCATGAAAAATAAAATTCTTGACAAACTTCCTGAAATATTGTGAAAATTGTATGAGTTTAACCCCTCATGTCAAATTAACTCTGAGTTAAAAAGTTAACTTACCAGTCTGCAAGTGGTAATTTTTTTTAAACGCTATGCCATACAAAAGCAATCACAAAAAGTAGCACTTTTAAACTAGTTCTATCAGCTTATGGCGATGAAAACTAGCTTTTTGCTTTTGTTTTACTGCTTTTTTTCGTTGCAAGGACTCTAGTTTGTAATATTAGAAAGGACGGAGGTGAATTAAGCATATGCAGTACAAAGCAAATATTGAAAATTTCAAACTGAGCGTTTGTAAAACCATGAAGTCTTTAAGCCAAGAAAAGGTAGACCGGAAAAGTCGATAGGTCTATGAAGTATACTATTATGAGCATTTGCTTGGAGGTTTTAAGAAATTTGTGCTGTACGTCATGAGTTATCCAAAGAAGAAAGACGCGTTAAATGTTTCTGGTGTTTTAAAGATGAGGAATTTAACGGACTCAAATCGCAGCAATCTATATCCCAAGGTAAATGGCTTAGTAATAAAAGGGGCGGTGCCACACCTATTTTAAAAAATTTTAGTGTTTTCCAATTTAATGTTATAATTCAATTTAGCAGGTAAAATTCTATGAAATGAAATACCATTGATATAAAGCTCTTTTTTGCAAAGATATAGCTTATTTTGTTCGTCCACGACCCTTTCAAAAATCTTTTATATAAAAGTGGGCGTGGTCCCTAACCAATTTCGTTCATTTTTCTCCAATGCATTCCTTATAGTAAAGGCACACTCTCTGCCGAATCTTGTTACGATAGGTTTAACGATTTTTGATTAATAATATTTGTAAAATTGATTTTATCACAAGTGGGCGGTGCCACGCTCATTTAAAAAAAAATTTCAAATTTTTATCAAGAGTCTCAATATCAGTCCACACGTCAAATTTCAACATTCTAGGTGTATTATTTACTAAATAATCAGGGTTTTTGTGTTTTCCAAAATGTTATATATAAAAGTGGGAGTGGTTATCATCTGATTTCGCTCATTTTCAATACCAATCTATTCTGATAAGCACGTGTATCATATTTACTCAAGTTATCGTGTTAACGGACAGACGGATGGACGGACGGACGGACATGGCTCAATCAAATTTTTTTTTCGATAATGATGATTTTGATATATGGAAGTCTATATCTATCTCGATTCTTTTATACGTGTACAACCAACCGTTACCCAATCAAAGTTAATATACTCTGTGTGCAAAGCACTCTGAGTATAAAAATAAACGTAAGGTGCGATAACCTCCGCCGAGCTTCTCTTCCAATTTGCATCGTGCTCCTTTTTAATTCTTCCTACAAAATTGGCGGGACGGGACCTACTTGTTTTATGCCGACTCCGAGCGGCATCTGCGAGGCAGATGAGTTTTCACTGAGAGCTTCGGAATGCTTGCCTTGCCAAACACTGCCGAGGGGCGACCCCGCTTAGAAAAATGTTCTTCTAGTTGAAAAACCTTATTTCTAAAATTTGTATGTTGCTTTCCCCGGGGTGTGAACCCAGGGCATTCGGTGTGATAGGCGGAGCACGCTACCATCACAACACGGTGGCCGCCAATAATGAAACTTACTTTATGGTAAAATCTCTTTCGTTTTATACCCATATCGTACAAATACATTCCAGCGCTATCACAGTCCACGTGTGCCTACAGCGTCAACCGCTGGCAATATATTTTATTTTTTCTAAACTTTCTTTATTTACTTCCGAGTAGTTCAAGGAAGCCGCCATGGTATGGTTGTAGCGTTCTCCGCCTACAGCACCGAATATTCGGGGTGGTCAAAGCAAAAACCGACTAGATTTTTCACTCCATTAAGCATTAAATAATCAATAATGAGATAATTAAGAATTTGTATTTTGTATGGAAGATTGAGTTCAATAAGGGCTTTCATGTAGAAAACTGTACTGTACTGTAGTAGTAACATTAATTTAATCTTTTTTATGAGGACTTACATTGAAACTCATTTTATGGGTTTCAGACGTGTTACCGTAATGACTTTTCGGACATTTTTTTAAGAATAAAATTTTTAAAAGAAACAAATTTTACTAAAACTCTTAAATCTGTCTCTCAATACGAGTTACGTCAACCGGAAAACGTGAAAATATTAAAAAATTTTATGGGGCATTAGTCAGAAAACTTTTTCCAACTTAAATTGTACGTTACACACACGGTATAAATATTACAAGGTAAAACCGGTGAGAGCCGAAATGACGTTTAAAAAAATTTTAAAATTCTCACTGCTCTCACATTTTTTTTTATTTTGTTTTCATAACAAAAATATAACAAACTGAACTATTTTTGGTAATTCTATACGACGGCATGACACTCTTAATACACCATAAACAAATGAGCCAAGATCCCGCATTCGGAATTGTTGTATTTGTAATCGAATTTGGAAAAAAAAGTTTGGTGACGTAGCGTTTTTGAAGTTTTTCATTTTATTACATTTCTCTGATATTTCGCTACCAGTGTTCAAAGTATTTGAAACTGTTACCTGAGTAAACGACTACGCCGGAGTAAAAATTTAATTTTCGGAGTATATTTTTTTCCTTTTTGAAAGCGGGCGAACAACTAGCATCAAATTGATTTGTTGGCTTGGCAAATCCTTCGATTGTGTTTTTACCATGAAATGTTTCTCAGTAAAAAAGTTATCTGCCTTATCAGGTGCACATGGAGTCGGTTTCAAGACCGGGGAAGATTTCTGTAGGAACGATAATGGTGACATGACAACTGACGAACCCGATACCCCGAACGCCGGTGATGAAAAATGCGCTCCGACATCCGACAATGGTGAAGTGAAAATAGCAATATCACGGCTAAAAAATCACAAGGTGCCAAGTAATGACGGGATACCCGCCGGGCTGTTCAAACATGGATGCGAAGAGTTGGTATAAAATAAAGAAGCACGACACTGTTGACGAATATAAATTCGAGACTGTGAAGGATTTCGTCTATTCGGGAATGCTGCTTCCCTGCAAAAACAATGTCGGCCTAGAAACCGAATGGAGAATAACTCCTGCCAACAAGTGCTTCTTTAGGCAATTGAAAAATAAAGTCCTTTCTCGACGAACAAAATTCGTGCTCTACAAGTCACCCATGATACCTGTCCTGATGTATGGCCCGGAATCATGAAAGGTGTCGAGAGAAGATGAGACGGCTCTTGGAGTATTGGAGAGAAAGGTTCTCCGGAAGATTTATAATCCTATCCGCGATGTCGACGGCGGGTATCGAAGGAGGTATAATGATGAGCTATATGAGCTTTTCGCAGATATGACGATAGTGCAGCGAATAAAAACAGAAAGTTTCGCTAGCTAGATCATGTTATGCGGATGAACTAATACGCTCCGGTAGTTTGTAAATAGAGGAAAGGGAAGATCTTTACTGACTTAGGAGAGACAGTTGGAGGAAGATTTGACCTCGCTTGGTGCTCCCAATTGTTATCGCAAAACAGGGTTAGCTGACCTGACTGACTCAACGTATATCAATTTTATGTAAAACTTCAAGTGCTGTATGTTGAATTTTCGCAGGATTTACAGATCGCTTCCGGACACATTTTTTGATTACATTTTACTCCTTCTATTATCATTCCGTACGAAAAAAGTACAAAAACTGTGAGTAAAATGTGAACAAACATGTCTTAAGACACGAACAATAAATTCACGGCATTTCATCCAATCGTCACTTATAAACAATCAGCTTTTCCTACGTATTAGTAGTATACTATTTAGGTAGTGATACTATTTCGTTTTCAACTCGACCCAAATAAACCTTTGAGATAAAAAATGTAGTAGGAGGTATGAGCGAAGCAAAATACTCCGATTGGAATAAAGTCTGAACACTGCGTTAGCAATGAAACATGTTGTCAAAAGCGTGACGTCACGCCGATAAAATTTATTTCCCAGCTGACTATGATTGTTTTGCTCTCTCATTTTTTAATGCGAGATCTGTTTATTGGTTCATGCTTAATACACGTCCAAAAATATCAAGAGGGGTATCGAAAGGCGCGTTTTGGATCCAGGATCGCAAATCCGAAAGCGAAGGTAAAAAATTTTTGGTCTGTCAAGAGATATTTGCAAAAGAAGTTTTGAAAATTTTCATGCGGTTGTTGTTATTTTTATGATTATGTCGTACCCACAAAAAAATTTGTGAACATAAGTGTTTTGCGCGGATATAGTTTTGGTCTCCAAACCGGTGTTGGACCCACCCAAGGTCAAAGGCAGCCAATGCAGAAAGGTGTTCTGCGCAAAAATACTACAGATCCCACCCTCGGTTTCGGAGCATTTCGGGGTCATTTTTCGGTTTTTCGTTAATATCTTTTGAATGATCTAAATTTTTTATTTTCCGCCTTCGGAATATTATTGTTGAGATCAATACGAGTCTTTTGACATCTCTCTCGGTATTTTTGGACGCGTATTACCAGTGTCATGCTGTCGTATAGAATTACCAAATATTTTTGAGTTCTAACATTAATATCATGATATTTTATCCAAAACCGATTTTTTTATTAGTGGAAATAACTCTTTTTTGGTGGGAAAGAAATCTCAACGTTCAACCGCATTCCAGAATTTTCAATTCAAGAGTTGTATTGTGGTTTCCCGCAAAAGAAGCATCAGGCCACAATCCTCTTCTGAGGAATTTTCTTCAACAAATTGTTTAGAAATTTATCTGCGTCTGCGCGACGAGAAGAAAAAGCCGACTTACCGCCAAGGTGTACGGGAGAGATACATATCTACTAATAATAACAATTTGTTGTGATATATATCTGAGAAGATTAAGGTCTAGCTTTCCATCCAATTCGAGGGCTACGTATCGTGTATTCGTTTTTCTACGAACTGGCTCACCTAAATACATGTTTTGTGCCGACCCAAAAATGTATCTGCTAAGGCGGACGAACTAATGCCGAGGCCAAGGTAATGCCGAGGGACAATCAATACCATTTATACAAATTTTCTTAAATATTTTTGATGGATAGGCCAACACACTAGCTCTACACCACGGCGGCAGACTTTGACCGTTCATCCGGTAAATTCAGCCTCCACGAACTATCATACTCGAACTGAACGATGATGTTTAGCTAAGCTGCGAAGAGCTACAGCGTTTTTGCTGGCGTGGGCAAGTTATGGGAAGATATCCACTGGGTTCGGAGAAGCAGGTGGGGGAAGACTTTGATCTCTCTTGGTGCCCCCTGTTGGCGTCAGATATCGCGAAAGAGGGTTAGCTGGAGTGACTTGTTACGCAACGACCAGCATCTCCTAAACGGTTAAGCGCCAATTTAAAAATATATCTTCCAACAGCGAGGAAAAAGGCCAAAACAAACCAAAGAATTCATCCAAAATCATTTTTTTTTCCACAGTAGCGAAGACACTTTAGACCGCTGATCTCTTATAAAGTGAAGTTTCAGCATATTTAAGGGTTAAAGACGTACCAACCAAGTGAAGAAGGATGAATGAAAAATCAATAGGGGTGGACTCCAACATTCGCTTCTTAATTAGAAGAGTTTAAGAAGTAAGGTCTTTTCTTTTGCCCCTTTGCAAAAATAGGACGTGTTGAGGCATCCATTATATTGGTAACTCATTTTTTTCCATATACATAAAAACCGATCTCAAAACTTTTCGAAATATTTTTTCACTTATTTCATAAGCATTTTATTTTTTTTGGATTTAAAAAGTGAAAAATGTCAAACCAACAATTTTTTTTTATTTACTTTGGCTTGACATTTCCACAAAGTTTAAGAGAGTGATTTAAAAATTTTTTTAAATATCAAAAAACCATTATGGCCGCCAAGAAGAGTAAATGGTTTTACCTGGTAATATTTATACCATGGTTACACATGTGTACATATGTAGGTATGTTAACGAAAGACTTCACACACGAACTTCTTCGATTATCAATCACAGTCGGAACGAAGGTGGGTTTTTGAACCAAAGCCGAAGCAAATGACTTACCTTATGTTAAAATAAGCCGAGATTAAGACAAATGCGTTTTTAGGCATGAATAAAATACTAGATTTCTTCTCTTGTATATGAGGCAAACAATTACAACCGCGCCAGCTAAAACCAACGTTCCACTACGTATGCCCAAAAAAATAATTTTCGAGCCTGTGAATTTTTTTTCTCTTTTTTTTATTTTTAAGGTTTTTTTCATGACATACTAAAAACATGTTCATGTATACCCTGTCCGACCCAAGAATGTCCACTAAAAATGTTGTCGATAACAGTTTTTTGAAAAAAACATATTTTTTTTAAATGTTTCAGGTGTTTTAAAGATGAGGAATTTAATTTGTTTCACGAAACGAAAAATATTTTTTTTTTTCAAAAAACCGTTATCGACAACGTTTTTAGCGGACATTTTTGGGTCGGACAGGGTATACATGAAAATTTTTTTAGTAGGTCATGAAAAAAACCTTAAAAATCAAAAACCAAAAAAAAAATTTCGCAGTCTCGAAAATTAGTTTTTTGGGTATGCTTAATGGAACTTTTTTTCCAGAGCCCAAATCCTATCGAAAAATCGATGGCGCTATATCGGTTAACTTTCGTCCATACAAATCGCCCCAGGTTACTATATCGTCGGTAATTTTTGACATACATATCCGAAGCGGAAAACATAAGGGAGAAAATTGTTGTGATAAAACTCCCATGAGGATAAGATAGAATTGAAATAAGTATTAGTAGAATTAATTATTTATTTAGAATAAATTGTCGCAGAAAAATTTCTGAATTTTTATTCGTCAGCTGCCTAGTTTACTGTTTTAATATTTTTCGGTTTTTCATAATTTCATCAAATTTGAGTCATAAAAGGCCCTAAGGTGATAGCATTTTTGAAGCTGATATTTTTCGGACCCATATTGAACTCCAGAACTGTAAGATAATGTTTATAGCGTACACATATTTACGCAAACAAAGCTACCCCTCAAACATGCTTAGAGGGTAGAAGAAAATTAAATTTTTACCTTTTATTTAAAGTCCTAAAAGCTCCTAACCTAGCATGCAAAAATTATCATTTATCAAATAATTATGTTCGTCAAAGCGAGTTTGGAACAAATATTGAAACTTTGTTACGAAAATTTTTAATTTTAATATAAAATGAATTACATTTGTACATTATTGTTACCCTTGCTATTCTTTTTTTGTATAAGAGTCGACGTTTTTCCGCTCTGGAGACTTCTCGGCATTTTGAAAGTGACCGCAAAGCTGACACGCTCTGTCCTGGTGTGTCGAACTATATATGCCCCCAATAAGCGCTGACGATGCCTTATAAATGGGCCATGTATGTGTCAGATAATCAGAGGTTAAAAAAAATAATGCCGGAGGGTTCCAGTAGAGTATAATATGAGCTGTTTAAAAGCCTTTTAAGACTTATGTCGGACTATTATTTAGGCTCAAATGATATACGTTAATAAGCTCATATAGGACGACCATTGTAAGAAGGGAAATACATTGGTTTCGGCCTCCCAAATGAGCACATACCGACTGTAAACGCTCCTATTTAGATATTTTTCCAACTCTTTTTTGACTTAAAATGTTTACTGGGTAAACTCAAATTTTTGCAACGGCATGTTGGCTAAATATTTTTGAAAGTTGCTGCATTACAGATTAAAACTAATTCAACCGATAGCCTAATGGATAACTACCCACCAATATAGGACAAATTGGGTACATTTTGGATTGAATTTGTGTGTTTGTTTCCCATATTTTCCAAAAGATTATTTTTATCCTTCTTTTGGGTAAGTATTTGGATATTTACCAATTTTCATCATATTTACCCTTTCCCATCTCTATTCATGTTCTCAATATTGCCAAATTTTAAATACTGCTAATTTTTTGGAAAAATCTGCTTTATATTAATTTAAAAAATATTTATTATAGGCAAAATCAACTCGCATTTGTGCATGAGTACTAGGGACGCGAATTTCCACACGATACTTTACCATATCGATACTTTGGCATTCGATACAGATACTTTATACTCGATACTTTTATGCTGATACTTCTTGACATCGAGTGTTTCACTCGCAGTATAAAATCGAATTTTCAGTAAAAGTTGGGAACAAGCATGCACAGAAAGAGCTAATTGATCTAATAGCGGGCTCGATATGTCTTTTCCTCTTTGTTTCCCGAAACGAAACATATTTTGCAATGAAGAATTTGCAATTAACTTTTTCAGAAAAAGCAGACAATTCAACAAAAAAAGTAGGCTTTGATCATTCCTCTCCGAGTCATTCGAAACCAAACGATGCGATCTTTTAACATAGTCCTGGAGAAGACAATTCTAGCAGCACAACTAAACCGTGATGGCACAATCTATTATAAGAGCGTACAATTACTGGCGACTGCTGATGATATTGATATTATTGATTGTGACTTCTGCCTTGTCTGGACTAGATAAAGAAGCAAAAAAAAGTGGGTCTTGTGGTTAACGAAGACAAGACGAAGTACTTGCTGTCATCCAAAAAATAAAGGGCGCATTCGTGCTTTGGCATTCGAGACTGTGAAAGATTTCGTAAATTTGGGCACCAGCATTAACAGCGAAAATAATGTCAACTCAGATATCAAACGGAGAATAACTCTTGCCAAGAAGTGCTACTTTGGTCTAAGTAAGCAATTGAAAAGTAGAGTCCACTCCCGACGACCAAAAATCACGCTCTACAAGTCGCTCATTATAAATGTCCTGATGTATGGCTCGGAAGTATTGACGATGTCGATAGAAGATGATATGGCCCTTTGAGTCTTCGAGAAAAAGTTGTCCGGAAGATTTATGGTCATGTCAGTGATGTCGACGACGAGTAACGAAGGCTTCGCCATGCAGGTCATGTTATGCGAATGGACGAAGACACTCTGGCCAAGAAATTATGTAAATCAGTCGACACCGCATATTGGAAGCAGAGAAAGGGGGAGACCTTCACTGAGAAAGGAGAAGCAGGTGGAGGAAGACTTGACCTCCCTTGGTACTCCCAATTGGCGTCAGCTATCGCGAAACAGGGAAAGCCGGCATGACTTGTTACGAAACAGCCAAAACGAACCCACCCAAAGAAAAAAGTGCCCACCTCTTACAACAATTTTGGCGGATTTGTTATGCCCCAGCGGCAACAGTAAACAACAGATGTAGTTCAGGGCCGTTTCCCCGAAACAAATAAACCATTGTTAACAATGGCATAAACAATCAGCTGTAATTCGATACCATTTTGTGGGCGGTCGCCGTGCCCCAAAACCCATCTGCAGTGTTCACTTGTTTAGCCTTAATTAAATCTAGTTACATTTTCATTTAGGACAGGTAAATGTGTTTTTAAACGGTTTTTTTTTTAGGTTGACTGGACAGGCTGGACAGCACTTTTTTTGTAATTGAAATTTAAGTAACTTCCCGATAAGCTACATGCTTGAAACTTGGAATATAGTTCAGAACCCGATGACAATGCAATAAAAAGAAAAAAAGATCGCCGCTAGGTGGCGCAAGGATCGAGATATTCACAAAAATTGTATTTGTGGTCCGATTTGGAACATATTTGGAACACATAATACATACATGAATAGAAAGCGACCAATGATACATGAACAATGATAAATGATACAATGAACATATATTACATACAGTCCGGTAGAAGTGACATGTTGTTGTTGTTGTTGTAGCAGTGCTTCGCCCCACTCAATAGGTGCAACCGATCACAAATTGTCATCAATATCCTCTAACGGCAGTCCAAGGAAACTTGCTGTTTCAACAGGGGTGGCCCATAATGTGAGGGGTGTTAGAGGCGTTGGTTCCACATTTCAATTAAAGAGATGGTTGTTGTCATGTGGTGACACATTACAAGCAGGGCATACATTTTGTATGTCGGGGTTGATTCTGGATAGGTAAGAGTTTAACCTGTTACAATATCCAGATCGAAGTTGAGCTAGAGTGACTCGCGTTTCCCTGGGGAGTGTGCGTTCTTCTTCCGCAAGTTTTGGGTACTGTTCTTTGAGTACTGGATTCACCGGGCAATTCCTGGCATAAAGGTCCGACGCCTGTTTGTGGAGTTCACTGAGGACCTGCTTGTGTTTTTTTGCTTCATACGGCTGAGTTCTCAGGTGCCGTATTTCCTCATAATGCTTACGGAGATGACTTCTTAAGCCCCTGGGCGGTGTTGGCTCATCAATCAGATGGCTGTTGGGATGCCCAGGTTTCTGGGTATTCAACAGAAACTGTTTGGTTAGCATCTCATTTCTCTCCCTGATGGGGAGTATTCTCGCTTCATTATGTAGATGGTGTTCTGGGGACATAAGAAGACAGCCCGTGGCGGACCTGAGAGCAGTATTTTGGCAGGCCTGTAGCTTCTTCCAGTGTGTAATTTTTAGGCTTGTCGACCATATAGAGGACGCGTAGCATGCAATCGGCTGGCCAATTGCTTTGTAAGTGATAATGAGCGTTTCTTTGTCTTTTCCCCAAGTACTGCCAGCAATAGATTTGAGGATTTTGTTACGGCTCTGAATTTTCGGTACAATTGCGGCTGAATGCTCACCAAAATGTAAATCCTGATCAAACGTCACACCCAAGATTTTGAGGTGTGGGACAGTCGGCAGCGTAGTGCCATCGACGTGGATGTTCATTTAATTTTTAGAAGTGACATCAAAATATTTTGTGGTTTGAGGAGCGACAAGCATACGTGGCGCAGAGTTGAGTAAAGTCTTTGGAAGGATTATGTATTGAGGACTTATATTGTAACAAATTGTCAGGAAAGAGTTCTTGTAATAATGAGTCACTAAATGAACTAAATGGAATTAGAAATAAGAGGCAATTAAATAAAGACTAAAAACTTTAAAATAAAATAATTATTATTGTAAAAAATTTAATGAGCTGATAGGCCTTAGTTAAATAAAACACAATATTTAAAGTTGTGTTTTAGTTTTACTTCGTCGATATTTCGATTTCAGTCTGAAATCATCTTCAGGACTGTCAAACACAAATAGAAAAAAAGGGACTATTAGAATAATATTCTATTTTGCATATAGGTATATAATAAAGGAACTTACACATATGACTATGTTTCATCGACTGATCAGATGTTCAAAAATTAAGTATAATAAAGCATAAGAACGAAAGTAAACAATAGAAAATACCGCAAGTGTAAACAAATTTTTGCAATAAATTCATTCTCTTATCATTAGGTGTGCTCATAATATGGAGCATTTCCAAAGTAAAACGCTTATTATAATGTTTCTCAATATCCAAAATAGAAACATTTTTGAAGTCAGGATAGTGACCAGTATCCTTACAATGCGCTGTCAAGGCCGTCTTATTGTCCGAAGCATTGTTTCTAAGCTTTATATTGGACTTATGACCGGAAATCCTTGTCTTTAGCTTTAATTTGGTTGTCCCCACATATACCTTATCGCATAAGTGGGACCCGTCACCGTTGCATGGAATTTTATAAATGATGTTGGATTTCTCATCTTTCGATATTCTGTCCTTATTATTGCTGTAAACCTGTCGTAACGTATTGTTATATGTGAACGCTAGTGTAATTTTCTCTTTATCATATAATTGCGATGTCTTTATTCTCTCCGATATTCCTGGAACATATACTATAGACTTGTATAGTTTACTTTTCGTTTCACATGTTACCTCATCATTAGAGGTTCTAATTTTGAAATTTCATATGAGTTTGCTGATGAGATTACTGGGGAATTCATTTTCTTCTAGAGTTTTGTTTATAATCGCAATATTCTTTCCGTGGTATATTCTGTCGCTAATAGTGAGTACCCTACTGATGAAGTTTTTGGCTGTATTTAAAATTGTTTTCCTTTCATGGTGTGAGTTGTAGTTGATTAATCTTCCCGAAGCTGTGGGTTTTTTGTACCAGTCAAAATATATTTTATTGTTGTGCGTGCTTATTAGCGTGTCAAGGTATGGTAGTTGACCGACTTTTTCGACCTCCACTGTAAATCTGATGTTCTTGTTGTAGCTGTTGAGTTCCTTCAGCATATTCCCTACTTCATCCGTTTTGACAATCGCAAATAAATCATCTACATATTTAGTTGGTAGGCGTGGTTTACATTTGGCTTCCATCTCAAATCTTGTTAGCAGCTCTTCCATGACGATGTCTGCTATGACCGGGGAGGCTGGGGAACCCATGGGCATTCCTGTCCGTTATTCATATATCTTTTCATTGTATTTAAAATATCTATTCTCCTTTATACAAAATTTGACAATCGTTAAAAAAAGTTCCCTTGTTAACGTTGTGTACTCTTTTATTTCATCCCACTTTGAAGAAATGATTTCCAAGGCCACATCAACTGGAATGCTTGGGAACAGCGAGACTACGTCGAAGGACACCAAGCATTCATCATCATATATGTACGTGCCCCCCACTTTGTTTTTAAATTCTGCCGAGTCCTTAACATTATACTTGGACGACATAGTAACTTTTTCAAGAATTTTCACGACATATTTACATAAATTGTATGACGGGGAGTCAATCGAGGAAGTTTCCATTGTTTAAGTTTATAGCAGACGGGGAGAACATCATACAAACTGTACAAGATAGAGATATGCAAGAAATAGCCAGAAATAATTTCACGACACTAATACAGGATCACTTAAAGAAAAATACGACTTCATTCCGAGACAAATTTATATGCCAAACCTTAGAAGACACAAAACGGTTCCTCAAACAAAACAAACAGTTTATCATACTTAATGCCGACAAGGGCAATGTTACGGTTGTCATGGACAAAAAAGAATACGACTCAAAAATACAGACGGTAGTCAACGACATCTCTACCTACAGGGTTTTAAAACGCGATCCGACTAACAAATTACAGGAGAAAAACAATGAATTAGTACAACGAATGTTCAACAATGGCAATATAGATGCCCAAGAAAAGAAATTTCTACTATGTAAAAACGCAAACACACCGAGAATTTACGGATTACCAAAAAAGCTACTATGTCGTCCAAGTATAATGTTAAGGACTCGGCAGAATTTAAAAACAAAGTGGGGGGCACGTACATATATGATGATGAATGCTAGGTGTCCTTCGACGTAGTCTCGCTGTTCCCAAGCATTCCAGTTGATGTGGCCTTGGAAATCATTTCTTCAAAGTGGGATGAAATAAAAGAGTACACAACGTTAACAAGGGAACTTTTTTAACGATTGTCAAATTTTGTATAAAGGAGAATAGATATTTCAAATACAATGAAAAGATATATGAACAACGGACAGGAATGCCCATGGGTTCCCCAGCCTCCCCGGTCATAGCAGACATCGTCATGGAAGAGCTGCTAACAAGATTTGAGATGGAAGCCAAATGTAAACCACGCCTACTAACTAAATATGTAGATGATTTATTTGCGATTGTCAAAACGGATGAAGTAGGGAATATGCTGAAGGAACTCAACAGCTACAACAAGAACATCAGATTTACAGTGGAGGTCGAAAAAGACGGTCAACTACCATACCTTGACACGCTAATAAACACGCACAACAATAAAATATATTTTGACTGGTACAAAAAACCCACAGCTTCGGGAAGATTAATCAACTACAACTCACACCATGAAAGGAAAACAATTTTAAATACAGCCAAAAACTTCATCAGTAGGGTACTCACTATTAGCGACAGAATATACCACGGAAAGAATATTGCGATTATAAAGAAAAATCTAGAAGAAAATGAATTCCCCAGTAATCTCATCAGCAAACTCATACGAAATTTCAAAATAAGAACTTCTAATGATGAGGTAACATGTGAAACGAAAAGTAAAATATACAAGTCTATATTATATGTTCCAGGAATATCGGAGAGAATAAAGACATCGCAATTATATGATAAAGAGAAAATTACACTAGCGTTCACATATAACAATACGTTACGACAGGTTTACAGCAATACTAAGGATAGAATCTCGAAAGATGAGAAATCCAACATCATTTATAAAATTCCATGCAACGGTGACGGGTCCCACTTATGCGATAAGGTATATGTGGGGACAACCAAATTAAAGCTAAAGACAAGGATTTCCGGTCATAAGTCCAATATAAAGCTTAGAAACAATGCTTCGGACAATAAGACGGCCTTGACAGCGCATTGTAAGGAAACTGGTCACTATCCTGACTTCAAAAATGTTTCTATTTTGGATATTGAGAAACATTATAATAAGCGTATTACTTTGGAAATGCTCCATATTATGAGCACACCTAATGATAAGAGAATGAATTTTAAAAGCGACACCGACCAATGTGCATATGCATATCGACATCTACTGCTGAAACAACAACAACATGCAGTGCAAGCTTCACGGTGCTCAGCAAATTCTAACAGCGTCCAGCCAACATACCGCTAAAAATCTATCCAATGACAACAACTAAACACCATAGTTATGGCTCATGCATTTTTTCTGTCTTATTGTTCTTTGCCCTATGTATTATTGTTATTACTTTCGTTCTTAAGCCCCCATTACTGATACTTAGCATAGACTTGACTTGACTTGGCGTAAACTTGGCAACTTAGCCACGATTATACTCCACTTGGCGCATAAAATCTGGCATCATAATCAGCGTTGAAATTTATTTTTAAATAAATGTCAATTTGTATGACAAAATGTCAAAATGAAATGGAAACAAACAAATGGCATCTCAAAATGTAAACGTCACTTAGAACTTACATAGAACATCAAAATTCAACAGACTTCTAAGTCAAGTTAAGTTTTGAGTAATCAGTAACATGCAATGTTCATTTAACAGAACTGTAAGTGACAGTTCGCAAGCCAAGTCAAGTCTATGCTAAGTATCACTAATGGAGCCTTTATGCTTTATTATACTTAATTTTTGAACATCTGATCAGTCGATCAAACATAGTCATATGTGTAAGTTCCTTTATTATATACATACCTATATGCAAAATAGAATATTATTCTAATAGTCCCTTTTTTCTATTTGTGTTTGACAGTCCTGAAGATGATTTCAGACTGAAATCGAAATATCGACGAAGTAAAACTAAAACACAACTTTAAATATTGTGTTTTATTTAACTAACAATAATAAGTACTTACAAGGCTATCAAAAATCAGCAATATAAAATAATTATAAAAAGTTTTGAGTTAAACGGTTTTATTGAAAACAATACTTAAATGAAATAATAATAATATTAAAAGCTAGAAAATAATTAGGTAGGTCCTAGGTACTAGTCATCACACGCCTCATCAATCTAGGGCGTTGATCAGACAATTAAATAAAAGCATTGGGCGCGTGAAATTTTTAAAAATTTGACGCGTAGCATAACCTGATTAAGATTCAGTTGGTCTTACTTATGACTATCAACAGAAATTTGACGCGTCCAACGCTTTTATTTAATCGTCTGATCAATGCCCTAGATTAATGAGGAGTGTGATGACTAGTACCTAGGACCTACATAAATATTTTGTAGCTTTTAATATTATTATTATTTCATTTAAGTATTGTTTTCAATAAAACCGTTTAATGTAAAAAAAAATTGTTTAATTGTTTTATTAATTCATATGTTACATTTTTTACACCGTATGCTTTAACTGAGTTATTCTACTTGTATTGCTATTTCTTTTCAATATTAAATTTTTCAAAAACCTTGCAAACAAAAATATATATCTTTTTTTCATGGCATATCATTTCAGTAATTTTTTGGCAATACATAAGCTTGGGTTTGTTTCACAGTTTAATAACAAAACCGGCTGCGCATACCTGCGATTTTTTGAGTGGTGATCAATTTTGTAAGAGTCTGATACCCCTATTGGCTAAAGGTAGCAACCTTGTGAAAACATCCTCAGTGGCAACACCAAGGTGAAAAGTCTTAAAATTTAATACTATATCGATGTACCAAATTTGATTCAAATCGGTTAAGCCATTTCCGAGATGATAGTGGATGTACAAAAGAATATAAAAAAGAAAGTGAGGTGGCAACCCTAAGTGGCAACCCTTCTTAAAAATGTTAATAGGAATGCGGAGTAAAATTCTGCGCGGAATACCGTGAATTTACAGTAAAATATTTAAATTATAGTAAAATATTTCCTTTTATAACAATGAGGTGAGACAACCACTTTTTGAAAAGAAATAATTGCTGTTTTAATTTTGGCCAGCTAGATTGATCAAATACCCCACCGTGCGTTACAGGGGTCATTTGGAGTCGGCGTAAAACATGTAGATCCCGTCCCGCCAATTTGTAGGAAAATTTAAAGGAGCACGACGCAAATTGGAAAAAAAGCTCGGCCTTAAATCTTTTCGGAGGTTATCGCAAATATTTATTTATTTGATTTTTTAATTGAGAGAGAACTAATCTATTCATATATGTTTCAAGCTGTAAACATCTCAAGCGTCGATTCTATGCTCAAGTAATCTCCTTGTACACACATACTACTATGGAAAAAAATTGTTTGTATTCCAAGTTCCGCTGACGATGTGCACCTTTGATTTAATGTCATGATATCGCATATAAATTTTTGTCCCGATCGGAAGCGGTGCCCCACACTGGAAGAAGCTACAGGCCTGCCAAAATACTGCCCTCAGAACCGCCACGGGTTGTCTTCTTATGCCCCCAGAACACCATCTACATAATGAGACGAGAATACTCCCCATCAGGGAGGGAAATGAAATGCTATCCAAACAGTTCCTGTTGAATACGCAGAAACCTGGGCATCCCAACAGACATCTGATTGATGAGACAACACCGTCCAGAGGCTTAAGGAGTCATCTCCGTAAACATTATGAGGAAATACGGCACCTGGAAACATAGCCGTATGAAGCCAAAAATCACAAGCAGGTCCTCAGTGAACTCCACAAACAGGCGTCGGACCTCTATGCCAGGAATTGCTCGGTGAATCCTGTACTCAAAGAACAATACCCCAAACTTGCAGAGGAGGAACGCACACTGCCTAGGGTAACGCGTGTCACTCAACAGGTAACAGGTTAAACTCTTACCTATCCAGAATCAACCCCGACATACAAAATGTATGCCCTGCTTGCAATGTGTCCCTACATAACACCAACCATCTCTTCAATTGTAATGTGGAACTAACGCCTCTAACACCCCTCTCATTATGGTCCACCACTGTTGAAACAGCAAGTTTCATTGGACTCCCGTTAGACGATATTGATGACAATTTGTGATCGGTCACACCTATTGGATGGGGCGAAGGACTGCTACAACAGCAACAAGTGATTAGAGTTAAGATTTTACTATATTGAATCTTCATGAGATGATCTGAATAAAAAAATTATCAGTGATAGCATCTATTATAGCATAATCGATTTAAGTATAGGATACAAAAAAACAAAAAATTTAGCTACTGTGGTAATCGTCTGCAGCTTCAACCAAAATTTACATGTTAAATTTTTGATTATGCTGTTACCGTTTGAAGGAATTTGGACTAAATGATTAGAATCGTTTATTTGATTTATAAGGACCACTTTAATTAATATCCATATCGTAAAGGTTAAATGTATAAATGTTTTGTGCAGTTTCCAGATGACAATGACCATTTCAATCGTACATTGGCCGGCATAATGCGTCCCAGGGTTGTTGGTACACCTGGCCATACAGAAGTGGAAAATTTTATAAAAAGGTGATTAAGTGACAATTAGACATTTTCATTCTAACCAGTAGATATGTATTTGAGTGTGATTGTCTTCAAATTACCGGTATCAGCATTTAGATTATTAAATTTTGAATTTCCTTACATATAAATACAATTTGATTACTATTTCTGACTAAATAATGAGTTATCATACAATTGAACAAAAGAAATAATCAAATATGAATACTTTTTATGATGAAAAGCTCAAAAGCATTTTTCGATCACTTTTTGGCATCATTTTTGAATTCCTTTGATGATTGATTTTTAATATTTCATAAAAACCAACAAAAAGAATAATCAAATATGCTTACCTTTGATGATTAAAAACTGAATATAGTTTTTCAATCACATTTTGGAATCATATTTGAATCAAATGTGTTACTTTAGGTGATCAAAAATTTATAATCAATTTTAATTCAGCTTTCTGAATCTTTTCTAACTATATCTGTTGACTGAATAATGAATTTTATACTTGTTAAAATTTTACTTTTCATTGAAAATCTTTTTTTTTTCACATACACACATTTGTTCAATCATGAAGTTCAGAAAAAATATGTATATAAAAATTTTATTATTAAAATATTATCCAAGACAATATAATGCAAATGCTGCTCGTGATCAAAGATTTCCCCAACCATTTCTCCACCTTCGGCTTCCCAGAAAATACTTTGGACAATACAAAGGTTGTGAGCCATTTGAACCCCAGGTAAGTGAAACTCTCTTGACATATGTACCTGGATATGTCTTCAACATCCCGTACCGTATTGTATTTTAAGATATTGACGATCAAAGCTGGATGCTCTGATGCTGGATATTGTAGTCGCAGGTGTATATCGGTCAAGTTTGTTTGCGAGTGACCTGTGGTTCAAATAGCTCACTTCCGCATGCTTTCTTTCCCTGATGAAATAAATTATTATTATATATTATAATATATTATTATGTAGTAGTATCTTATTTTGAATGAGATATGAAGAATAAATGCATCATAATCGCATTCAAAAATTATTCAAAAATCTCAACCAAAACGATTGAAATATGTTCACGAATATGATGTGAAATGCAGTGAAAAGCAGTCAAATATTAGGCTAAAACAATTAAAGCTCAATTTTACAATGATATCAAATATGAATACAAAGCGTTTCGCAATAGGAATCATAAATGATTATTCAAGAATAATCACATTTAAGGTACATTTTTGTCCCGACGATACATTAATTTTCGAACAGAAAATGCTTTTAAATTTGAACGTTTTTAATCATCTTGGGGTATGATATTTAAATATTTTTTGATCAAAATTTTCAAGACATTCTGGCTGGTATAAAACACGAGTCGAATCATTTTCGTTTATCAAAGAGCGGAAAAAGTGTGTAATTAGTGAGCCTATCGAGGGGGAATGGAGATAACCCACTCAGCATTTAGATGATTCAGTTTTGAATTTCCCTACATATAAATTTGATTACTCTTTCTGACTAAATAATGAGTTATCATACAAATGAACAAAAGAAATAATCAAATATGAATACTTTTGATGATCAAAAACTGAAAAGCATTTTTCGATCACTATTTGGAATCATTTTTGAAGTGATTTGATGATTAAATTTTAATATTTCATAAAAACCAACAAAAAGAATATTTAAATATGCTTACCTTTGATGATCAAAACCTGAATATAGTTTTTCAATCACATTTGGGAATCATATGTGTTTATTTTAAGTGATCAAAAATTTATAATCATTTTTAATTTAGCCTTCTGAATCTTTTCCGACTGTCTTTGCTGATTGAACAATAAATTGTATACTTGTTAAAATTCTACTTTTCATTGAAAACCTTATTTTTTCACATACACACATTTTTTCAATCATGAAGTTCAGAAAAAATATGTACATATATAAAAGTCGTATTATTAAGTTATTCTTCAAGGCAATATAGTGCTAATGCTGCTCGACCGAAGATTTCCCCAACTATTTCTCCACAGTCGGCTTCACGGAAAGGTTGTGAGCTATTTGAACCCCAGGTAAGTGAAACTCTCTTGACATATGTATGTATGTACCTGGATATGTCTTCAACATCCCGTACCGTATCGTTTTTTAAGATATTGACGATCATAACTGATGTTGGATGTTGTAGTCGCAGGTGTATATCGGTCAAGTTTGTTTGCGAGTGACCTGTAGTTCAAATAGCTCACTTCCGCATGCTTTCTTCCCCTGATGAAATAAGATTACTATGTAGTATCTTATTTTGAATGAGATATGAAGAATAAATGCATCATAATCGCATTCAAAAATGATTGAAAAATCTCAACCAAAACGATTGAAATATGATCACGAATATGATCAGAAAACGACTGTGAAAAACAGTCAAATATTACTCTAAAACAATTAAAGCTCAATTTTACAATGATATCAAATATGAATAAAAAGCTTTTCGAAATAGGAATAATAAATGATTATTCAAGAATAATCACATTTAAGGTACATTTTTCTCCCGACGATACATTAATTTTCGAACAGAAAATGCTTTTAAATTTCAACGTTTTTAATCATCTTGGGGTATGATATTTAAATATTTTTTGATCAAAAGTTTCAAAAAATGCTGGCTGAGAACTATGTACAATACAGACATGCATTTAGGATTGTCAAACGAACGGGATTTAAAGTCGCCGGGGGACCGATGGCTTTGCATGGGGCCGTGAGATAGTGAAATCAGGTCGGAGGTAGTTCGTTGACAAGAACTTTCTCGCTGTGCCATCGAGTTCACTCAAATACTGTTTTAAGCATTATCTTCATTGTACGGCTTTATGAGCGTAATACTACCACAGTAACAACAACATTTATCCTAAACTCTCTCGCGCAAACAACTTTCACACATGGAAGTTAAATTTATCTTTCTCATAGAACAGTTTATATTTGGAATACCTACTAAACATGTATATCTGTATATGTGTTTCATATAACGTTGAATTTATTTTGCGACCCTTGAGAAAGGGCCCCGAAGTTTAGGGCACTGTAACGGATAAAAGAAATCCTTGCCGGTCATATTTTTTGTGGTGGATTTTAATTACCTTTTACGGTAGGCGTACCTTACCGTAAGAATATTCTAAACCTTGAAACAAGTCGGGACACTACCCTTGAGGTCTTGAACAGTTTTGTCAATTACTCCATACTCATTTTCTCATATTAGGCAAGTTTTTAAAACTAATTTATAATTGCATATTTTCTTTTAAAGAGAACTCAGCACGTTAGGATTTAGCACGGATGTTGATCAATTCGCTCAAACAGTTCCCATATTGGGCAACATTACATTTAGCAATATTATCGGCATATTGAACCCCAACGCTCATGATTTCTTGGCGCTAGCCTGTCATTATGACAGCAAATATTTCAAAGATGATCCTGGCTTTGTAGCAGCCACCGATTCAGCGGTACCATGCGCTATTATGCTAAATACAGCTAAGACTTTATCGGTGTATCTTCAGGGAAACTTTAAAGGCCGCCAAGATCTTGGATTGATGGTAATGTTAAAAGATTGCAATTGATCGTTACTTATAATACAACAAAATAATAATTCACATACATTTTAGTATATATTTTTCGATGGAGAAGAAGCAATTAAGGACTGGACAGATAACGATTCTTTATATGGCGCTCGTCACTTGGCAGCTAAGTTATCAAGTACACGATCTTCAATTGGTTTGGGACGTGGCATTGATCAAATAGTAAGTGAAGTAAAAACAAATTTGAATCTACCATATAAATTCAAATCGGCACATCCTCATAGAAAGATCTCAACTTTTTGTTTTGTTATGTGAACAAGGGGGTTCTCATACATTCTGTTAAAATGGCCGTATCTCTTCGTATCAGTTGTAAGGCTAAAGATTGTAACTTAAAAAATACTGATATGATGAGGATTTAAATTGGTAAACTATACCGTAGAAGAGTTCGTTTTGACTAAGAGACTTATTATTTGTGTAATCTGCTTGAAATTTTTTACGTTTTCTTCTTTTTTGTAAACATGTCACGGATTTAAGGTTAAGGCAGTATTAACTGATGCCAATAGATACGATTAAGTAAAACAAGAAAGGAAGGCTAAGTTCGGGTGTACCCGAACATTACATACTCAGCTGAGTGCTTTGGAGACAAAATAAGGAAAATCGTCATGTAGGAAAATTAACCTAGGGTGACTCTAGAATGTGTTTGTACGATATGGGTATCAACTGAAAGATGTTAATGAGTATTTTAAAAGGGAGTTCTATAGGTGGACGCCCTTTCGAGATATCGTAATAAAGGTGGACCAAGGGTGACTCTAGCATGTGTTTGGACGATATGGGTATCAAATGAAAGGTGTTAATGAGTATTTTAGAAGGGAGTGGGTCTTAGTTCTATAGGTGGACGCCTTTTGGAGATATCGCCATAAAGGCGGACCAAGGGTGACTCTAGCATGTGTTTGTACGATATGGGTATCAAATGAAAGGTGTTAATGAGTATTTTAAAAGGAAGTGGGCCTTAGTTATTTATTTGTGGACGCCCTTTCGACATATAGCATTTTCAGGTCAAATGAAACTTTTTTCAAGTCAAATGAAACTTTTTTCATTTCAAATGAACCTTTTTTCATTTTACATGAAACTTTTTTCATTTTAAATGAAACTTTTTTCATTTCAAATGAAACTTTTTTCAAGTCAAATGAAACCATACTACTAAGGTAATTGTCAATATATTTATATCGTACTTTATAACTCTAAGTATTTATCAAATCTTTCTTTAAGACATCTATTTCTAATTAGCCACATTTAAGGCAAAATATTTGCATAAATTTTCTTTCTGAATTTAAGCTTCAGTTAAGGTCGGCTTAGTTTAGCCTTGCCTTTTGATCGTTTCAATTTTTAATAGATAAAGTAGCAGGGTTATACGCTAGGCAACTTATATACCACAGTTTAAACACCCACTTAAAATAAGCACCTATATTTTTTACTGGTATCTACTCCTCTTATATATAAAGCACATTCTTCTTCTACATATACTTCGTTAATAACGTAGGAATAAAGCAACGTAGAGAACAAATAGAAGGAACCAAAGAGCATGATGTGAACGTATTTCCTATTCACTGTCTGACACCAACTGACACATCGGTTGAATCCTCTGTATTATGCTTTTCTCTTTGACCAACGTCTTACCAAACAACATAGAACGATAGCAAGGTATTGAGAGAAACATTAATTTTACCAACTATATAATAGAGCATGTGGACTATGGAGAGATCTTTTTTAACTATTCTGAAAAACATAACGGTAAAAAGTGATCTTTTCTACTCTACCGCGTAGTTACATTGCACTTCACTCGTTTGGGCCTTTGAAAACATATATATTTGTTTTTATTCCATTATTTTTCATTGTACATTGTATTTAAATGTAATACTTAGAATATATATATTAGAATGGGTCGATTTATTAACCGATATCCCGCCATCGATTTTTCGATAGGATTTGGGGTCAGGAAAAAAAGTTTCACTACGCATACCCAAACAAATAATTTTCGAGCCTGCGAAATTTCATTTTTTTTTTTTTACTTTGATTTTTAAGGGTTTTTTCATGACCTACTAAAACAATTTTCAGAGATTAAGTTTCCTTTAAACTATTCTGATCTATTTCGTTGTAGTGCGAGTAAAAACAAAGTTTATTCCACCTTACGGCCCAACGTTTCGCCAAATTTCCTTGGCATCATCAGGGCCGTAATATTTTTAGATGTGGCGGTTGAGAAAATTACAAATGAAAAATAAATAAAATTTACAAAAATACACCATTAATTACATAGAAAATCGGTACCATCAATTTGTGGTACACTTTGTCACATTAAACACTATGAACACTATAAAATTTTCATTTGATTGTAAAATTTTTATGTATACCAACGTTTTTAGCGGACGCTTTTGGGTCGGACGTATGAACTTTTTTTTAGTAGGTCATGAAAAAACCCTTAAAAATCAAAGTAAAAAAAATGAAATTTCGCAGGCTCGAAAATTATTTGTTTGGGTATGCGTAGTGAAACTTTTTTTCCTGACCCAAATCCTATCGAAAAATCGATGGCGGGATATCGGTTAATAAATCGACCCATTCTAATATATATATTATAAGTATTACATTTGAATACAATATACAATGAAAAATAATGGAATAAAAACAAATATATATGTTTTCAAAGGCCCAAACGAGTGAAGTGCAATGTAACTACGCCATAGAGTAGAAAAAATCACTTTTTACCGTTATATTTTTCAGCATAGTTAAAAAAGATTTCTCCACAGTCCACATGCTCTATTATATAGTTGGTAAAATTAATATTTCTCTCAATACCTTGATATCGTTCTATGTTGTTTGGTAAGACGTTGTTCAAGGAGAAAAGCATAATACAGAGGATTCAACCGATGTGTTAGTTGGTGTCAGACAGTGAATAGGAAATACGTTCACATCATGCTCTTTGGTTCCTTCTATTTGTTCTCTACGTTGCTTTATTCCTACGTTATTAACGAAGTATATGTAGAAGAAGAATGTGCTTTATATATAAGAGGAGTAGATACAAGTAAAAAATATAGGTGCTTATTTTAAGTGGGTGTTTAAACTGTGGTATATAAGTTGCCTAGCGTATAACCCTGCTACTTTATCTATTAAAAATTGAAACGATCAAAAGGCAAGGCTAAACTAAGCCGACCTTAACTGAAGCTTAAATTCAGAAAGAAAATTTATGCAAAAATTTTGCCTTAAATGTGGCTAATTAGAAATAGATGTCTTAAAGAAAGATTTGATAAATACTTAGAGTTATAAAGTACGATATAAATATATTGACAATTACCTTAGTAGTATGGTTTCATTTGAAATGAAAAAAGTTTCATTTAAAATGAAAAAAGGTTCATTTGAAATGAAAAGTTTCATTTGACCTGAAAATGCTATATCGCCATAAAGGTGGCCAGGGGTGACTCTAGAATGTGTTTGTACGATATGGGTATCAAATGAAAGGTGTTAATGAGTATTTTAAAAGGGAGTGGGCCCTAGTTATATAGGTGGACGCCCTTTCGAGATATCGCCATAAAGGTGGACCAGGGGTGACTCTAGAATGTGTTTGTACGATATGGGTATCAAATGAAAGGTGTTAATGAGCATTTTAAAAGGGAGTGGGTCTTAGTTATATAGGTGGACGCTTTTTCGAGAAATCGCCATAAAGGTGGACCAGGGGTGACTCTAGAATGTGTTTGTACGATATGTGTATCAAACGAAAGGTGTTAATGAGTATTTTAAAAGGGAGTGGGCCTTAGTTCGAGATATCGCCATAAAGGTGGACCAGGGGTGACTCTAGAATGTGTTTGTACGATATGGTTAACAAATTAAAGGTACTAATGAGGGTTTTAAAAGGGAGTGGCCCTTAGTTGTATATGTGAAGGCGTTTTCGAGGTATCCTCCAAAATGTGGACCAGGGTGACCCAGAACATCATCTGTCGGGTACCGCTAATTTATTTTATATAATACCACGAACAGTATTCCTGCCATGATTCCAAGGGCTTTTGATTTCGCCCTGCAGAACTTTTTCATTTTCTTCTACTTAATATAGTAGGTGTCGCACCCATTTTACTAAGTTTTTTTCTAAAGTTATATTTTGCGTCAAAAAACCTATCCAATCACCATTTTTCATCCCTTTTTTCCTATTTGGTATAGAATTATGGCAATTTTCCATTTTTCGAAATTTTCGATATCGAAAAAGTGGGCGTGGTCATATTCGGATTTCGCCTACTTTTATTACCAAGATAATGTGAGTACAGTTAAGTACGTCAACTAAGTTTAGTAAAGATATATCGATTTTTGCTCAAGTTATCGTGTTAACGGCCGAGCGGAAGGACAGACGGTCGACTGTGTATAAAAACTGGGCGTGGCTTCAACCGATTTCACCCATTTTCACAGAAAACAGTTGTTGTCATAAAAGCTTTGCCCTTACCAAAGTTCACAAGGATGGTTAAATGTTTGTTCGACTTATGGCGTTAAACGCCGCGGAGGGCGGAGCCACGCCAATTTTGAAATTTTCTTTTATTTTTGTATTTTGTTGCACCATACCATTACTGGAGATGAATGTTGACATAATCTACTTATATACTGTAAAGATATTCAATTTTTTTGTTAATATTTGACTTTTAAAACCTTTTTTTTTAAAAAGTGGGCGTGTTCGTCATCCGATTTTAGAAATTTTTATTTAGCGCACATATAGTAATAGGAGTAACGTTCCTGCCAAATTTCATCATGATATCCTCAACGACTGCCAAATTACAGCTTGCAAAACTTTTAAATTACCTTCTTTTAAAAGTGGGCGGTGCCACGCCCATTGTCCAAACTCTTACAAATTTTCTATTCTGCGTTATAAGGTAAACCCGCCTACCAAGTTTCACCGCTTTATCCATCTTTGGTACTGATTTATCGCACTTTTTCGGTTTTTCGAAATTTTCGATATCGAAAAAGTGGGCGTGGTTATAGTCCGATTTCGTCCATTTTAAATAGCGATCTGAGATGAGTGCCCAGGAACTTACATACCAAATTTCATTAAGATACCTCAAACTTTACTCAAGTTATCGTGTTTACGGGCAGACGGTCGGCGGACGGACGGACGGACGGGCATGGCTAAATGAATTTCCTTTTTCGCCCAGATCATTTTGATATATAGAAGTCTATATCTATCTCGATTAGTTTATGCCGTTACGGGGTACCGTTATGGGAACAAAGTTAATATACTCTGTGGGCTCTGCTCAGCTGAGTATAAATATGGTTACGATAATGGCGTTATGACTATGTCAACTTTGCCAGGCCCTTTATAAGCTGCTACGTTTTCTACAAATTATCTAGATACAGACAAATTATCTAGATACATTTTACTAAAGTTTAATCAAACTTAGTTTAAGCTTGGCTTAACCAACTAACGAAAGCCTGGTCTTTAGCTGAGAGACGCTAATTTTAACAGAATGTCTGAGATATGTAATTTTCAACAAATCTTTCAAGTTATCACCTTTTTTAGGATGCATCGAAATGTAATTGTGAAGTTCTATACCTAATAAAAAACATGTTTGTTCTTATTTCAGGAGGTGTTAGTACTACTCGATTTAATTGGGGCTTCAAATCCTAAATTCTATAGTTTTTATCCGAATACCCATGGTCTACACCGTAGTTTATCCGATATCGAAATGTCTCTCTCAGCATCTGGTAAACTTGAAGGTCGTAACTTAATGTTTATGAGAAGACCATCGTCCGGATTTGTGGATGACGATCACAAACCGTTTTTGCAACTGAGTGAGTATTAACAATGTTACACTAGTTTTTTACATTATACCTGTGCCAATAAATGGTGGTGTGTAAAAAGCAATAAACTTGTACGGGGTAGATATTAATCTACTAAGCTATCTATGCCCGTCCGTCTATGTATATTTCTGCGAATTCTATATATGGACTACATCGTCAAGTGTTTAAGCAGATAAAAGGAAAGAAGGCTCTGCTCTAGTGAAAACTTCGATTTCTGAAAGTTAAATTTGGTGCAATGCGAGCTAGATGCAGTAGCCAACCAGTAGCCTCGGCTTGGCAATCGGCTCAAGGGCTCACTAATTTATACAGCGTGTGTTAACTAAGAGCTGCCATAGCAAGCGACAAGCCATGGATCAAGCGGCTCATTATAGAAATGTTCAAATATCGTGCACTGGGTTTCGAACCTGTCACATGAAAGAAGTACTTCCAACGAGAAATACTAGCAATCTTGGTTACGGATTTTTGTTTGCTATACCTACAAAATACCACTCTCTTACTCAAAAGGTTAGGTTAGGTTGGGCACACATAGGCCAGTATCAGTTGGCCCGTTGTGTTACCACAGAAAGACACCATTAGCCCTCCTCTTCGAACCATTTCGAGGACCTGATAAAAGCTACCAAGTCCCTTATATCATGCTCCCAGACCGGGCGGAGATTGCTCAGGAAGGGAGCTCCCAGACAGCGTTGTCTGGGGCCACTTAACGCCGAGCAGTTGCGGGAGAGATGCATCATCGTTTCCTCTTCCTCGTCTTCTTTACAACTTCTGCAGCATCGTCGAAAGGGCGCTCCTAGCCTTTCCACATGCCGTCCGATGAGGCAGTGCCCAGTCAGAACTCATACAAGTGAGGAGATTTTGTCCCTGCTTAGGGTGTTAGGGGTTAGTAGCCATCTTTCGTTGGCTTGACTGTATGTATACTCTTTTAGCATTAGCTTACAAGTGGCAAAAGGAATACCTAGGCGTTCTTTGTCAGGAAGAATCTGTCTGGTCGTACCCTGCCTAGCAAGTTCGTCTGCAGCGCAGTTTACCTATATATCCCTGTGTCCCGCGACCCATGTGAGGTATACACGGTTCTGTTGGGCCATCGCCTGAAGAGATCGGCGACAGTTTAGTGTCAATTCGGAGTTGAATGAATAGGAACCAAGGGATTTTATTGCCGCTTGGCTATTGCTGAAAATAAAAATTTCCTTGCCGGTATTTTCTGTGCCTATTTGAGTCGCGGCTTCCATGATAGCTGCTACTTCTGCTTTGAAGACGCTGCAATGATCAGGTAGTCTGAAAGAAATTTGGAGATCTGGTCCTTTGAAAAGACGCCCCCTCCAACCCTACCGTCCAGCATAGAACCGTCGGTGAATATGGAAATGCTGCCTGTGGTATCCAGAAACCTTCCCGGCTCCACCCAATCTTCCCTGCAGGGAATTTTTACTATACTCAAAAAATCCAGTATGGGTAAATCCTCGCTTTTTATGCAATGAGCATGAGGCCCAAGGTTTTGAGAAAGTTTGAGAGGAAAAAATTTTTCGCCTAGATCTAAGGATTATATTGCACTGAAAACGTTAGAGAATATCACCACTGCTGGACTTAGGTTTACTAACTTTTGTTATACAATATTTTATCTCAGTATTGGAAAGAGCCTATATAAACGAAGCTTAAGATAAAATCTATATAAAGGCATATCTACATATATCAAAATATTTGTTTCAATCAGCTCTCTGATGGATCAGGCGCTTCGGGTCTTTATGCATTAATTGCAGGATTGCGTGATTCTAAATCCTTTTTGATTTAAAATCCAACTTCAAATCAAAGATATTTTTTATTTGTTATTTGATTCTTCAGGCGAATCAAAGATTATTTTTATTTGTGATTTGGTTTCTCAGCCAAATCAAAGATACTTTTTACACCTTTCATTCGAATGGCGTGGTACATTAAGTTTGGTCCGACTCTCAAAATAGAAAGTCCTTAAAAGAGAAGAGATAGACCCACCGATAAACATACGGAAATTATCATGATAATGATCGCAATGTATTTAACCATGAACGGGTTCTTTGGCCTCTGATCCCCCTAGTCAAAAGAAGCTTTAGGCGCTCACGAGCCGATTATGCTCTACAGCTTGGCTAGGCTGATCAGGCCTAGATAAAAATCAGAAAAATTCTATTGGGCCTGAGATTTTGCGAGGTTATCGGCCTTCAAAATACAAGAATACGCAATTTTTGCACAACGCAAAAAATCTCCTGCTTTTATATGGAGCTTAAAAGAAATCAAGACTGAAGTTGTTCATTTTCCAAAAATTGGCAGACTGGATGTTTGCTATACATAGCCTGGGATTGAGTTGTAAACTCTTGATTCTTTACCTCAATCTGCCTCCAGCAGGTTACGTAGAACTCTTTCTGATGGAAAAGCAACATAAACTGAAAACTTCCCATTTTACACGTACTCTATAGAACAAAATTTTCAATTCATATACGTCATATGGCGCAGTAGGGGACTGCCGAAAGGAACAAAATTTTGTTCGTATACCCAGTTGAAGTGCCCTCATTTCTACTAAGAGGATACCAAACTCCTGTAGGAACGAAAACGGCGACCTTGTAACTGATGTCCAGAGAGTGCTTATATTATGGAAGGAACACTTCTCTGCTCTCCTAAATGGAGGCAGCGATTCACCGCTCAGAGATGACGAACTCGATCCCGCAATCAATGATGATGGAATATATGCCCCCCGCCCGATTATGCCGAAGTTAGAATAGCAATAACCAGATTGAAAAACAAGGCCGTGGGCGCTGATGGATTGCCTGCGGACCTATTCAAGTACGGAGGCGAGGAGCTGTTAAGGCGCATGCAGCAGCTTCTTCGCAAAATATGGGCGGACGAGTGCATGCCCGACGATTGGAATCTAATTGTTCTTTGCCCAGTCCACAAGTAGGGGGATACTGCAAAATGCACCAACTATCGTGGAATCAGCCTTCTTAATATCGCATATAAGGTCCTTTCAAGTGTATTATGCGAAAGACTGAAGCCCACCGTGAACCGGCTGATTGGACCTTATCAGTGCGGCTTCAGACCTGGTAAATCTACCATCGACCAGATTTTCACAATGCGCCAAATCTTGGAAAAAAACCCGTGAAAAGAGAATCGACACACATCACCTCTTCGTCGATTTTAAAGCCACCTTCGACAGCACGAAAAGGAGCTGCCTATATGCTGGAGAAAATTATTCTAGCTGCAGAACTTAACCGCACTGGAACAATATTCTATAAAAGCGTGCAATTACTGGCATATGCTGATGACATTGATATCATCGGCCTAAACACCCGCGCTGTTAGTTCTGCTTACTCCAAATTGGAAAAAGAAGCGGTAAAGATGGATTTGATGGTGAATGAGGACAAAACGAAGTACCTGCTGTCATCGAGCAAAGAGTCAGCGCATACGCGCCTTGGCAACCACGCTACTGTTGGCAGCCATAATTTTGAAATAGTAAAAGACTTCCTTTATTTGGGAACCAGCATCAACACTTGCAACAACATCAGCACTGAAATCCAGCGAAGAATCAATCTTGCCAATAAATGGTAGGCAATTGAAAAGTAAAGTCCTCTCTCGCCGAACGAAAATCATACTCTACAAGTCACTTATCGTACCCGTCCTGCTATATGGGGCTGAAGCATGGACCATGACAACAGCAGATGAAGCGGCTTTGCGATGGCGAGTATCGAAGAAGATTTAATGATGAGCTGTACGAGCTATACGCAGACATCCACATAGTCCAGCGAATTAAAATGCAGCGGCTGCGCTGGCTAGGCCATGTTATGCGAATGAAAGATGATACTCCGGCCAAGAAAGTGTTTCTATCGGAACCCGCCTATGGAAGCAGAGGTAGAGGGCGGCCCCCACTCCGTTGGAAGGACCAGGTGGAAAACGATTTAAACTCACTTGGTGTGCCAATTGGCGCCGGTTGGCGGAGCGAAGGAGCGACTGCCGCGCCTTGTTGGACGGCCATAAACGTTTAGACCCGTTAAGCGCCAATTAAGTAAGTAAGTAAGGATACCAAATGATTCTGAAGTGGTCCCTAATCGTCCCTAATAAATAATTCCTAAAATAATCCAGAAGCGATCTTAAAGTTGTTCCGAATTGGTTCTGATGTGGTATCGAAACGGTGCCGAAGTAGTCCAAAAAAGCTACAGGAATATATAATACAGTTCCATCATTACAAAATTTGATCGAAATCCGTTAATCCTTTAAGGATGGACAAATCGGAAATAAAAATTGTTTTTGATTTCCCTAAAAAAAAACAAATAACAGGTAAAAAGTATTTTTTATTTAGATGTCGAATCAAATAAAAAATAAAAAGTATCTTTGATTTGGCTGAAGAATCAAATCACAAATGAAAAGTAGCATTTATTTGAATGCGGAATCAAATAAAAAATAAAAAGTGTCTTTGATTTGAAAAAATTTTCAAATACATTTTATTTTTGGATTCGTGATTCATTCAAATAAAAATCACCGCGCAACCCTGATTAATTGAAACATACAAGGATTTCTTGGGCTTTTTTTGAGCATTTCTTCAAAGGTCCAAGAAAATTTTCAAGTTTGGCTTACAAGAGGATAATTAAAACAAAATTTTGAGCGTTTTCTTGTGATCTGGATACCGCGTTTAACATAAGTCCTGGTGCCTAATTGGGGTGTTTCCCGTTTGGTCTTCCAACAAATTCTGGTAAAACTATGGATACATTCAGTCTATGTGAGGTCTTTATCGACTCGACAGTTCAACCTGAGCTAAAATAACTTTTCGAAACAAACTTTTTTCGTGATTATTTCTAAATCTCTATTACTTCTAAAATCCATCGACTTATCGTCGACTAAAGGTCGTAACTTAAAAGTTTCGTTAAACAGACGCATCTTAAGGGCCAATTAATGTTGACTTATAAAAATAAAACCATAACCAAATAAAACAGCTGGTCGAACTTACCTTATGGAAATCAATGTAATCGATTAATGGTGCCATACCAAAACGCTAACGCCATAACCATACCATAGCCAACCAATTGGTTTCTGGCTTCTCGCCATATCCATAACCTAAAAATATTTGAGTTGGTGAATTTAATAACTTTTTGTAGATTTTATTCATTGTTTTAGATCAGGGATGCACCTTAACGTTAAGCTAATCGTTTATCAAAAAATTTCCACCGTTTCCGTTGAAACACTTCGAAATATTATCGATAAAGAAATTATCAAGATAAATTGTATCTCGTTTTTTACCGAAACGAAAAGCTTTCGTTAACGTTAAAAACGTTAACGAAAACGTGATACTTTATGTTTGAATTATGCTGGCAATGCTATAGCCATGGTGAAGCCGTAAGGTGGCAACAACGAGCGCACATACACACACAAACTCTATGTAATTTGTTTGTGTAATTCGTTGGTGGTAATGTCAAAAATACTCTGAGAAATGTTCGTACTGTCAAAATTCATGAGAAAAGTTGCAATCAGCTTGGCTATTGCTTTCACCTTTAATGACTCCGCCATCAATCAGCTTTGCCAGCATAGTTTGAAATTAATAATCAACATAAACGATTTGATTTCGTTTTGATATAGCAGAAAACGAAACGAAATCATTTCGTTAATTTGACGATCTTAACGTTAATAAACGAAACGAAATGACTTCGTTTCGTTTATTAACGTTGATTATCGTAACGAAATGATATCGTTTCGTTGGTTAAGCATGCCTGTTTTAGATCCGTTATGACTAAGAGACTTATTTTTTGTGGAATATGTTTGTAATTTTTTGCGTTTTCTTCATTTTTATGAAATTTTCACGATTTTTAGGTTAAGGCACCAATAACTTATGCCAATTTGATATGGATAAGTAAAAATATGGTTACGACTATGGCGGTAGAGTTAAGGAAGTTTAAGGGCGAATTAATGGTGTCTTATTACCATAAAGCCATAACCAGATAAAACAGCTGATCACACCTACCTTTTGGAAATCAATGTAATCGAGTTAGCGTTATGGTATGGCACCTTTAATCGATTACATTGATTTCCATAAGGTAGGTTCGATCAGATGTTTTATCTGGTTATGGCTTTATGGTTATAAGTCATCATTAATTAATTCGCCCTTTAATTGGCCATTCAGTCATTCTGTTAATAACGCCGTATTTCAACCAGGCATGCTTAACCAACGAAACGATATCATTTCGTTACGATAATCAACGTTAATAAACGAAACGAAGTCATTTCGTTTCGTTTATTAACGTTAAGATCGTCAAATTAACGAAATGATTTCGTTTCGTTTTCTGCCATATCAAAACGAAATCAAATCGTTTATGTTGATTATTAATTTCAAACTATGCTGGCAAAGCTGATTGATGGCGGAGTCATTAAAGGTGAAAGCATTATCCAAGCCGATTGCAACTTTTCTCATGAATTTTGACAGTACGAACATTTCTCAGAGTATTTTTGACATTACCACCAACGAATTACACAAACAAATTACATAGAGTTTGTGTGTGTATGTGCGCTCGTTGTTGCCACCTTACGGCTTCACCATGGCTATAGCATTGCCAGCATAATTCAAACATAAAGTATCACGTTTTCGTTAACGTTTTTAACGTTAACGAAAGCTTTTCGTTTCGGTAAAAAACGAGATACAATTTATCTTGATAATTTCTTTATCGATAATATTTCGAAGTGTTTCAACGGAAACGGTGGAAATTTTTTGATAAACGATTAGCTTAACGTTAAGGTGCATCCCTGATTTCAACTAAGTGGATATTAAACTCGTATCCCCGGAGGGTGGTTAAAAAGGTTGAAGTTGAAATAAAAAGACAGAAGACATTGAACTAAATTTAGTTTAATTTCTTTTCAGAATTCGTTAACCATTTAAAATGCTAAAGCATACTATAAATGAATCTATATTCTGGTTTACCAATTTATATCTAGCGAATTGTGAATAGGAAATTTGTTACGTTAAATTCGAAGCTTTTTTGACAAAAAATAGTAGTTTTTTTGCTTATACACGGCCTTATTACAGAATGTCTGGGATACTTCCTTCTTAACAAAACTTTTAAGAAATGAACCTTTCTATTAGGACAGATCGATATAATTTACTAATAATTAATTTTAATATTTACTTTTGGTCAAACAGATGTGCCGATATTACATCTTATACCCACACCATTTCCACCACAGTGGCACACTTCGAATGATAATGCAGCAAATTTGCATTGGCCATCTATTCGGAACTTCAACAAAATATTTCGTGCTTTTGTTTTTGAATATTTGCAACAACACAAGAAGCATGTGAATCTACGAGCTGCGATTAATTAGAAATAAATTTTAAATATCAATTAATTTATATATTATACACAAAAGTAATACATCTAAGTATTTGTATAAGGGATGTAATGAAATTGAGTTTACCGGAACCGGAATAGGAATAGGAATCGGAACATGCGAGTTTGCATTATTGGAAACGAAATCAATGAAAAATACCATCAATCTTGTGTGCGATTTTTTTTGTGCATTTTAAGGGATGCATTTGTCGTAAATTCAAGAGGAAGATTAATAAAATAAAACAAAGAAATAATAACGGCTTTTAAATTAAAAACAGTGTCCATACAAGAAAACTCAATCTCGGCAACAACTTGGTTTTTTGCCGATTGCAAGACGAGAGGGCGACCAAGCAAAGTAATCAGAAGACTATGAATTTTTTTATGAACAGGGACAATAAAATAGGGTAACGTTTTACAAGACGGTGCACCACCTAATTTGTATCAAGAATTATCAAACGTGGTGTCAAAAGACGCGTCTAGACCTCCGTTTTAAGAATCCGAAAGCGGAAAGTACAAATTTTATTTTTGTCGAAAGTTATTTACAAAAAACCGTAAATTGACCCCGACAGGGTCCGAAGTATGAGGCCCGATCCATAGTTGTTTTGCATAGTTCACCTTCTTGCGTTGGCGGCCTTCGGCCGCTCTTATAAAAAATGACCCTGGCTGGGTCCGACACCCGGGATCAAAACTAAATGCGCGCAGAACACCTTTCTGCATTAGTGTGTGTCACCCACAAAACAAAAACAACAACCACTTGAAAATTTGAACCGATTTTTTGCTTATATCTTTTGACAGAAATAAAAATTTAAATTTTCGGTTTCGGATTCTAAAACCGGAGGTCGAGACGCGTCTTTTGATACCACCTTTGATAATTTTTGATAAAAATTTGGTGGTGCACCGTCTTGTAAAATGTTACATAAAATAGATTTTAAAAACTAAAAATAAATAAATGTAAGGCGCGATAACCTCCGAAGAGATTTTAGGCCGAGCTACTCTTCCAATTTGCGTCGTATTCTCTTGATTTTCCCTACAAATTGGCCGGACGGGACCTACATGTTTTATGCCGACTCCTAACGGCATCTGCAAGGCATATGAGTTTTCACTGAGGGCTTTTCATGAAAAATTTTCTTCTAATTGAAAACCCTTATTTCTAAAATTTTGATGTTGCTTTGCCCGTGGTGTGAACCCAGGGCATACGGTGTGGTAGGCGGAGTACGCTACCATCACACCACGGTGGCGGCCAGATTTTAAAAATTAGCCAGCATAAAAACAAAAGTCAAAGCGGATAAGTCGCTAAATTATAAAAATAATTGAAAAACTTGAATCAGCCCTTAAGACTGCTATTATAACTTTCGATAGCCGAATTAATAAAACGCTTTGTTGCGTTGCTGCACCTGACGGTTGAGTTCAATGAAATGAAATATATCCGCCCTACCAAACTGAATAGGCGGCAATTCCGATGTTCCGGAATTGGAATCGAAGTTCTGTTACATACTTAATTATTATATAAATATATTGTCACGGATATTAGCATCACTAAATTATCCCATCACTAATGCGATGCTAAGGCCATGCCAAGCCGTATTTACGTTAATAATCAAAGCAACTGGTGTATTAGGTTTTATCAAACGTTGGGCTAAAGAGTTTGATGACCCTTATTTCACAAAGATCCTTTATACCTCGCTGGTACGTCCTATTATCGAGTACTGTTCATGTGTCTGGTCTCCGATCTATCAAATCCATGTTGATCGGATTGAGTCGGTCCAGCGACGGTTTTTAATTTTTGCATTACGAGGTCTCAACTGGGAATCAAGTACTCATCTTCCACCATACAGGAATAGACTTCTTCTAATTAATTTGCCATCTCTAGAGAATCGTAGAGTATTACTTGGCGTTATGTTCATTCACAAGCTCATCATTGGTGTGATTGACTCCCCTGACCTAATCAGTCAACTAAATTTTGCGGTTCCTGCTAGGGCGTCCAGGCATTTTGTGCCTTTTCATTTACCTCTATGCCGGCAAAATTTTGCTAGAAACAGTCCCCTGCGCCATTGGTGCTCGCGGTACAATGATTTGTATAACTGCATTGGCTTTGAATGTTCGTTTGCTGCTTTACATACTGCTATACTCTTATGTTTAGCCTGATATTTTAATTTTATTTTTTCTTATACAATGCGATGTCAAATGTCTATAACATACAAATTTTCTATTTACCTTTTTTGAATTTTTTAATTTTAAGAATGGCTCTGTATTTTACATATATATCTGTCTATTACAATAATTAGTCGACCGCTTTGTGTTTGCGTCGACTTTAAATAAATAAATAAAAAAAAAAAAAAAAAAAATAAAAAATCAAGTATACACATATATAAGGCAGCCCAGAGAGATGTCACACACAGATGCATTTACTTATATGCCTATGTGCGCGCGAGAGACTGCAAACTACAAACATTCACATCAATAATTCAATCTTTATGTATCTACATAAACGAATAAATAATTGCGTCTACACATATGTACGTATACGAGCAGCGGAGCGGCAATGCACAAACGCATGCATATATCTTATCTGAGTTGTCACAAGAGTGAGCAATAATTTGTGCACGTAGTTGTGGCTGGCGATTTTGTAGCCGAAACAACTAGTAAGTTCTGGAAATCGAAGAGCCTAGAAGTATGCAGCGTAAACTATAAAAGCGGCGCCAGCGAGTAAGAAGTAATTCAGTTTGATTTGAGTTGTCAAGCAGTTGCGATTAAGACGATATCTAGCGAGCAATAGCAGTATTATTTTGAATAGTAGAGTTTCATTGAGCTATCAATCAGTGTGGTTATTAAGCAAGCTATTCGTTGCATAGTTGAGTGTATTGTGAAGTACTTTAATAAAGGCCATTTTGCATTATTACAAATTGGAGTTATTTATTCAACAGTTTAGTGATTCGAACTTAGCAGAGGATTGCAAATAAGAGGATTTGCAAGTAAATTCGTTACAATTGGTGTCAGAAGAGGAATTGTTGAATAAATTCCAGCAGACAACAAGGACATGGCAAATTTCAGTGAATTGAAGATCCAGCAACTGAAAAAGGAGTTGGAGAACCGTGGATTAAATACAACTGGCAATAAGATCGAACTTCAAGCACGGCTACGAGAGGTAATGGAATCGCAAGGAATTGATGTGGACGAGTTTGTCTTTTATTCTGATGGGGACGAGACAACAACAAAAATTGAAGAGAAAAACGAAACATCCCAGACAGTTACGAGCACAGACTTGAACATGATATTGGCTGCAATAACTGCTCAAACATCGACAGTAACATCCAAGATGGAAGCACAGGAGGCACGCATGTCAGAAATGTCGACACAGATTACATCCAAGATGGAAACTCAACTGGAAGAGCAAAAGACATATATGACATCTCAGTTCGCTGAGCAGTTGAAAGCACAGGAGGCCCGCATATCCTCGCAGCTGGAGGCACAGGAGATAAGGGTAACATCAAAGCTGGAAGCACAGGATACAAAAATTGTGCAGCTCGAGGACAAAATTGATGCCGAGATAGAAGCTTTGAGAGGTCGTATACAGGAGTTGCAAATGAATCGCCCAGCAGTTTCAGCGAGTAATCCAAAGGTAAAAACACCATCCTTTGACGGTTCTGTTCCTTTCCAGGTTTTCAAGCTACAGTTTGAGAAGACCGCAGCAGTGAACAACTGGAATGTGGAAGATAAAGTTGCTGCACTATTCGTGGCATTGAAGGGGCCAGCAGCGGAAATTCTACAGACGATTCCCGAAGGAGAGCGGAACAATTATGAAGCATTGATGGCTGCTGTAGAACGACGTTATGGAAGCGAGCATAGGAAACAGATATTCCAAATTGAGTTGCAAAACCGCTACCAAAAAGCAAATGAGACATTGCAGGAGTTTGCTTCAGATATTGAAAGATTGGCTCATCTTGCAAATGCGGACGCACCCGTGGAATACACTGAAAGGGTAAAAATCCAGAGTTTCATAAATGGCATATGGGACGTGGAAACGAAGCGAGCTACATACGCAAACCCAAAGCTGACATTTTCTGAAACGGTATCACATGCATTGACTCAGGAAACGGCCTCACTATTGAGTAAACCAGCATACAAAGCTCATCGTGTAGAAGTGGAAAGACCAGATTGGGTAGACACTATTTTGGAAGCACTGAAGGGATCACAACAGAAAAATGCCGGAGTTATTAAATGTTTCAAGTGCGGCAACCCAGGTCATATTGCACGACATTGCAGCAGCGGTCCCAATAGCTCCAACAATGTGGGTGGTCGTAAACGCAGAGCAGAAGGTGATGAGCAAATATCCAAGACCACTCAATCGTTAAACTAAATCGAGTCAGCCGCAAGGGGCGACAGCTGGCTCCCGCAATTGAATGCCCCATAATCTCTATCTCGCAGATTGGAAGAAGATCGAGCAACCTTACTGTTGAAGGACATGTGGACGGAAAGGAACGGTTATTGACTGTAGATACGGGTGCATCTCATTCCATCATTCGAGCGGATTTAGTCAACAAAAAGATAAGACCATTGCTTGGAGCAAGATTACGTACAGCCACGGGAGAGGACACGCAGGTAATTGGAGAAGTAGAATGTGAAGTCGCAATTGGGAACGTCATGGTAGTACACAATTTTATAGTGGCAGAAATTGTTGATGAAATCATAATTGGAGTGGACTTCTTAATCGACCAAGGCATCAAGATCGACATGCAAAGCAAGACGATGCGATATAAAAACATGGATGTACCACTTAATTTCGGCTACGAGAGAGGCTACAGCAGTAAACGAGTGCTGGTGGAAGAGAGTCAGCAAATACCACCAAAATCCGAAGCAGTCATCTGGGCAAAGGTTGATGGAGATTGTGGGACAAACAAATTGTGGGTTGTCGAAGCAGCAAACAAATCAGCACTAAACATACTTGTAGGAAAAACCCTGGCTATGACAAAACAAGATGGACGTATTCCGGTAAGAGTACTCAATGAGTTCAAGTCACCACTCAAACTGACTAAAGGAGCTATTTTGGGAAGATGCCAAGAGGCTGAAGTGGTTATTAACTGTGAACAGCTCCAGGAACACGTTTCAGCTAGTAATACTGATCTTTCAAATGACATCACGGCATGGATGCAGGGGCTAGAGGAAGCATATCAGAGTAAGGCAAAACAACTGCTCCTAAAGTACGCGAACATATTTGACCAGGATGATTCTAAACCAAGCCGCACCAACGTTGTGAAACATCAAATTGACACTGGAGATGCGAGACCGATCCGTCAAGCTCCACGTAGTGTTCCACTGGCGAAGCGGGAAGTTGTGAGTCAAATCATTCAAGAAATGAACGACAGCGGCGTCATCGAACCATCAGCTAGTCCATGGAGCTCACCGGTAGTACTTGTAAAAAAGAAGGATGGAAAAATGAGGTTTTGCGTGGACTACCGGAAGTTGAATGACGTAACGAAAAAGGATAGCTACCCATTGCCAAGAATTGACGACACTCTGGACTCGCTATCTGGTACGAAATGGTTTTCCACGCTGGACTTGAAAAGCGGCTACTGGCAAGTGGAGGTGAAGGAGGAAGATAAAGAGAAAACAGCCTTCAGTGTCGGTGATGGTCTTTGGCAATTTACAGTGATGCCTTTTGGACTTTGTAATGCACCAGCTACTTTTGAGAGACTCATGGACCAGGTACTGAAAGGACTACATTGGAAAACATGCTTGGTGTACCTGGACGACATCATCGTATTGGGCAAGAACTTTGATGAACATCTTAAGAACTTGGAGGAAGTTTTCCAGAGAATAGCTGGCGCTGGTCTGAAGTTAAGTCCCAAAAAGTGTGCGCTGTTTAAAAAGGAAGTCAATTATTTGGGTCACAAGGTAACGACAGAGGGCATCTGCACTGCGAACGAAAAAATAGAGGCTGTACAGGATTGGCCAAGACCACAGAACCTACATGAATTGAGAAGTTTTCTTGGGCTGTGCACATATTACCGCCGATTTGTACCAAATTTTTCCAGCGTAGCCCATAGCCTCCATGAGCTTACAAGAAAAAACAAAGCTTTTGAATGGAAGAAGGAGCAAGAAGTGGCTTTCCAAACATTGAAGGAGCGTTTGTGCACTGCCCCAATGTTAGCATATCCGATTCCAGGAGCAACATTTATTCTAGATACAGATGCAAGTGGATATGCTATAGGAGGCGTTTTATCACAACTGGTCGATGGACAGGAGAAGGTAGTTGCATATTACAGCCGTTCGATTGGAAAACCAGAGAGGAACTACTGTGTTACGCGGAGAGAGCTGTTGGCATTGGTAGAGTGCATTAAACATTTTCACAAATACCTCTACGGCCAGCGATTCCATGTCAGGACAGATCACGCAGCATTGAAATGGCTTCTGCAGTTCCGTAATCCGGAAGGACAATTGGCACGGTGGATCGAGCGACTTCAAAGCTATGACTTTTCCATTGAGCATCGAAAAAGTAGTACCCATGGAAATGCCGATGCAATGTCACGAAGGCCATGTAGTTTGGAATGCAAGCACTGTTCAAAGGCCGAGGCTAAAGAAGACATTATAGATGTTCGGCTAATGACTATAACGTGTACGGATGAATGGGACAAGGAACAACTAAGAAAGTGTCAGCTAGAAGATACAGATCTGTCACATGTTATGCAAGGGCTCGAACGAAACGAAAGACCAAGCAGAGAGGATATGTCAGCAGAGAGTCCCATTGCGAAGTCATATTGGGCACAGTGGAACAGTTTGGAATTGATATCCGGTTGCTTGCATCGAGTATGGGAGAGTGAGGATGGTCAATGCAAGAAGAAACTTATAGTTGTTCCCAGAAAGAGGATTCCTGACGTGCTCAGCGAGTTGCACAATGGTCCAAGTGGAGGCCATCTTGGAATCACGAAGACACTCGAGAAAATTAAGCAAAGATTCTATTGGGTTGGTTGCCGTCAGTCGGTCACCGAGTGGATTGCCAATTGCGAGGTATGCAACAGAGCGAAAGGGCCCAAAACCCGAAGTCGTGGCCAGATGAAGCAGTATATTTCAGGTGCACCATTTGAAAGGATCGCCATGGATGTCGCAGGTCCATTTCCTACTAGCAACCGCGGAAACAAATACGTACTGGTGGTTATGGATTATTTCAGTAAATGGCCAGAGGAATACCCAATCCCAAACCAAGAAGCAGAAACAGTAGCAGAAGTGGTAAAAAACGAATGGGTTGCAAGGTATGGTGTACCAATGGAGTTACATTCTGACCAAGGCAGGAATTTTGAATCAGCTGTGTTCCAAGAACTGTGCACGAAGTTGGGCATTCGAAAAACACGGACAACTGCATTGCATCCTCAGTCCGATGGTATGGTGGAACGTTTCAATAGAACATTGGAGGAGCATTTAAGGAAAGTAGTCAACAAGTACCATAAGGACTGGGATACACACATATCATTATTCTTGATGGCCTACCGATCGGCAGTACATGACACAACGGGCCAAACTCCCGCAAAGGTAATTTTTGGCAATGACCTTCGACTGCCAGCTGATTTGAAGTATGGGATAGATGCCGATGCGGAGAGGAATGTCAAGAAATCCACTGATGTCTTAGAAGAAGAGCTGAGAGAGATACACGATCTGGTAAGGCAACGAGCAAAGATTATGAGTGACAAGATGAAAGCAAGGTACGATAAAGCAATTAATTCGGAAGGGTTTCAGGAAGGAGATTTGGTGCTGCTATACAACCCACAACGAAAAAAAAGGTTTGTCCCCAAAATTGCAGTGTAACTGGGAAGGTCCATACAAAGTTGTAAAACGGATCAACGATGTAGTGTACCGCATACAAACCATCGGTAAACCACGAACCAAAATGAAGGTGGTCCATTTGGAAAGGCTAGCAACGTTTAGATCGAGAGATTTGTCTGATCGGGACGATCAGACTTAGGTGGAGGGCAGTGTCACGGATATTAGCATCACTAAATTATCCCATCACTAATGCGATGCTAAGGCCATGCCAAGCAGTATTTACGTTAATAATCAAATCAAGTATACACATATATAAGGCAGCCCAGAGAGATGTCACACACAGATGCATTTACTTATATGCCTATGTGCGCGCGAGAGACTGCAAACTACAAACATTCACATCAATAATTCAATCTTTATGTATCTACATAAACGAATAAATAATTGCGTCTACACATATGTACGTATACGAGCAGCGGAGCGGCAATGCACAAACACATGCATATATCTTATCTGAGTTGTCACAAGAGTGAGCAATAATTTGTGCACGTAATTGTGGCTGGCGATTTTGTAGCCGAAACAACTAGTAAGTTCTGGAAATCGAAGAGCCTAGAAGTATGCAGCGTAAACTATAAAAGCGGCGCCAGCGAGTAAGAAGTAATTCAGTTTGATTTGAGTTGTCAAGCAGTTGCGATTAAGACGATATCTAGCGAGCAATAGCAGTATTATTTTGAATAGTAGAGTTTCATTGAGCTATCAATCAGTGTGGTTATTAAGCAAGCTATTCGTTGCATAGTTGAGTGTATTGTGAAGTACTTTAATAAAGGCCATTTTGCATTATTACAAATTGGAGTTATTTATTCAACAGTTTAGTGATTCGAACTTAGCAGAGGATTGCAAATAAGAGGATTTGCAAGTAAATTCGTTACAATATGTAACGAGCCGGACCCGTGCGCATCTTGCGCAACCAATATAAACGTCTCTTATCAAATATCAACAAATCAGCTGTTCTATCGATCAATTAAAACTTACAGTGCCATGGAACAAATAGATTTCTTTGTGTGCTCACAATCCTTTCTTTTTAACAAATTATTTTCATAAAATATAGCGAAACAAAAGCACTATGTCCAAAATTTCACAAAGCTCGCTAATAGCCCGAATCTCCATCTTTACAACCAAAACTGTATTTATAGATTTGGATTCCAAATAAGAGCGAAAAAGGGACCCGTACATAAAAACACCAAAACATAAAGTCCCACTCCCATCAAATATTCTCGGACTACTGTTTTCCGCAATTCTCAATCGGCTTATAAAATATGCCAACGACTTGGTTTTTGTATCTCAGATATATGCATGTGTTTGTGCGTTTCTCTCCGCTGCTTGTATGGACATATGTGTAGACATAATGATTAATTTGATTACGCACATACAAGTGTGGCAGCTTGCTTTATTGTGGTTGTGGCTTTATTTACTTAGTTTCAGATTAGTGATGTGAGTATCACTTAGTGTCACTAATATTCGTCACAGTATGTTAACAACATTTTTCCGTCAGTTCAGAGATACAAAATTTGTTTTGTAAACGGCGTCCTTCCTGAAGAAAAAACTATTCTCAAATTTTAAGGAAATTACTTCTTAATTTAGTTATATCACATTTATACTGATGCCTAATGCATTGTAGATTTGTTTTTGTACTCAAAGGCCAAATGCGTGATTCCAAATCACATATTTAACCCTAGAAATATAACGTTATTTTTTTACCCTAGAACGTCTGAGGGACGTGTTCAAGTTTAAGGACCCTAAAGATATAAGAAAACTTACATTTTTTTGTTTTTTTTTTTTTAATCATTTATTTTATATATGTGACCCGGTCTATGAAAAGGTGGCTTATGACTCAAAAAAGAAATTGCGAGAAACAGCTGTTAACAGATGTTTTTTTTTTAGTCATAAGCCACCTTTTCATAGAACGGGTGACATATATACACTTCTTTTAAATGTTTTTTTAAGAAAAATATTGTTTTTTTAATATATTAAGAAATAAGTTTGACTTGTCTTGGGCTTGCCCTTACAAAAATCAGTCCTTTTCGAAGGACTCAGTTTATAACAAAAAAATTTAAATAAAGTACATTTTTTGTACTTCAATTGAATGAATTAATTGTTTTAAACTATACTTAAAAAAATATTAGCTAAAATTACCATTTTAGGCAAAAATTTCATATAAAACTTGTAGTCACGTAAAAGATAACGACACGTCTCTTAGACGTTTTTTTAAAAAACAATCGTATATTTATATTTCAGCAAACAAAAAAGTTACTACTGAAAAGCACCCCCACTGACAAGCTGGTAATGGGTGCTGAGAAAACTGAAAATGAGGATGTTCTCTCTTTACGATTGTGGAAGACTGAGAGCAAAACTAAAACGACGTACGTCTCACCAACATACGTTATCTCACTAGGGTGAAACGTATTAAAACAAGGCGCATTTGTTTTTTTTTGCTCATCCTAGCCTAAAAGCCAATTATTAACCAAGCAAATCGCACCATAAATAATATCTTATTATATCTCTTTATATATAATGGCTTTGAACCCTCCAATTGTCTGGTGCACTCTCTCATAGTGTGGCCATGTGCAAGGCGGGTAATTCTTTACTTTAGGGTACAACTGCTAAAACTCGTCCAAAAATATCGGGAGAGGTGTCAAAAGACGCGCTTTGGACCCAGGATCACGAGTCCAAAAGCGGAAATTCCAAATTTTATTTCTTTTCGGAGATATTTGCAAACAAATTTGGAAATTTTCATGTGGTTGTTGGAATTTTGATGATTTTAGTGTACCCACAAGAAAAACTGTCGGTAAAAGTGTTTTGCGCAGATATAGATTTGGTCGCCAACCCGGTGTTGGACCCACCCAGTGTAATTTCTTATAAGCGCGGCCGAAGGCCGCCAATGCAGAAAGGTTTTCTGCGCAAAAATACTATGGATCCCACCCCCGGTTTCAGAGCGCTTTTTTGGAAATATCTTTTGACAGAAATAAAATATGAACTCTCCAAATGCGTCTTTTGACACCTCTCCCAATACTTTGGACGAGTTTTAGCAGTTGTACCCTAAAGTAAAGAATTACCACATTTTATTTAATTCGATTTATTGCACATTAGTACCTGTATCGTTGCCTAAAAATTTTCAGATTCACTAGGATTGGTCCTGAGCTGCGGGGGAAGCCAAATTTAGTCAGCTCTACGGAAATTCCGCATATACACCCATTTTTGCTGAAACCTTGAAGCTCCTCTACCCGCTCCTCACAGAGGTCAAGGATAGCCAACCCTTTTTCTTTGCTTTATACGATATAAAAATTAGAAGTTAAGTTGAGCTAATATTTATTCTTTTTCAATTAAAAATTTCAAATTTACTCACCTTTAACCAAGGCGAATTGAGTACCAGCTGATTGCTTCTTCTTGATAATTTTCCATACATAGCCTTGTACAACAAGATGTCAGTTAATCGAAATCAATGAACATTTTCTTTTGATTTGACATTCTTCTGCACGGCGAATTGATTGAGTTCGCTTTGCCAGCACCTATTATAGATTCGCCTTGCAGGTGCTGTTATCCCAACAGCTGATTGCTTATTCTTGATTATTTTCCATACAACGCCTTGTACAACAACAAGGTGAATCCATACCCGGTGGCAAGGCGAATTCAGTAGAGGTGGTGTTATCCCAACAGTTGATTGCTTCTTCTTGATAATTTTCCATACAAAGCCTTGTACAACAAGATGTCAATTAATCGAAATCAATGAAAATTTTCTTTTGACTTGGCATTCTTATGCACGGCGAATTGGTTGAACTGGTATGGATTCGCCTTGCCCGGTGGTGGCAAAACGAATTCAACCAATTCGCCGTGCAGAAGAATGTCAAGTCAAAAGAAAATTTCAATTGATTTCGATTAACTGAAATTTTGTTGTACAAGGCTTTGTATGGCAAATTATCAAGAAGAAGCAATAAGCTGTTTGGATAACAACACCTGGTACTGAATTCGCCTTGGTACAACAATATGTCAGTTAACCGAAATCAGTTGAAATTTTCTTTTGACTTGACATTCTTCTGCACGGCGAATTGGTTGAAATCGCTTTGCCACCACCTGGTATGGATTCACAGAATAATAAAAAATTCAAATTTTTTGGTAAAACGCAAACAATGTTTAATTTTTTGATACAGCTCCACTCTAAAACAGAAATTAAAGGACAGCTATCCCGTTCATTTTTTTTTCTTGGAGTATTCTATATATTGGAACTCAACTTCAGAAACGAAATTCTGATTTGCATCAGTGTACAATAAAATGTGCGGCATCATACGAAAACACTCAAGAAAAGCTACGTATATATTTTTTATGTGAAAAATGGTAGTATTGGCTGAACGTTCATGTGTAACACATGTGTTAAAGTCTACATCACAAATAATTTGTTTTATAGTTTATTGTTTATTGTTTTATAATACATAGTTATTTTTGAACAAAAATTCAAAAGTAACAGTCTCTGGGTGATTCGGAAAGGTCCCGGTATCCCGTGGTTGTCATTTTCAAATCTCGAAATCCCGGGACTGCAAAAGATCTTCGGGCCGGATGCCTTAGTTCCAAGGGATGGGATGTATGTAAACGCGTAGATTAACAATTGAGGGTTTATTGTAGATAAGTGCACATGCATATATATGTATATATAACATTACATACATGGAAACGTATTTCTTATCAGTTTCCGCCGAGTCCCGTTAGAGGGTATTGATGACAATTTGTGAGTGGTCGCACTTATTGGATGGGGCGAAGCACTCCCTTCAAAAAACGCGAGTACTCTATAAATAATGTAAGGAATACTCCTTTGGGAGTATAGGACTGCTCCAAATCTAATCTGTATTCATACAAAAAATGTGCTCCAATTAACATTGTGATGTCCTAGGAGAGGAGTAGGTGATCCCACTCTCGCTTTGTTTGTGAGTAATCCATAGAGTACATACGTTAGAGTACTTTCACTGTAGTACTCCATGGAGCACCCACAGAGGATCATATGCCAAAGTACTAAAGAGGAATTGTGTCGAAAAGAATTATCGAAGTGAATTTAATTTAAAATGAAAGTAAATGAAGAGGGGCAATACACCTTTTATATTTTATACTGCGAATATTCTTATATTATTTAGCATTTGCGTGAATAAAGAATCTAATATAATACGCATACGCATACGTGAACATTGTACAGGTTTACAAGTATGATATGTATGAGAGGGAAACAATTTCTTTCCCTTTCTAACACACGGCAGTTTGACATTTCGGTCAGTGTCAAACTAGCGTGGAACCCAGTGGAACCTGCGTGGAACATGAGTTTTGACACTGAACGAAGTTCAAAAGTTCTCCGCGAAAAACAGTTTGAAACCGAGGTCGACTGCAATAACCCGTCCAAAAAAGCGAAAAGAAAAATGAAAAGACGCGTTTTGTCCTGTTATCAATAGTCCAAAAGCGGAAAAGTATTCGAATTATTGGAGGCGAGGCAAAAACGCGTCTATTAATACCTCCCCCGACGGTTTTGGTCGTATTTTGGCAATCGTCCCCGGTAATAAAGTATCACAATTTGTTAATTAAAATTGTCCAAAACATATGTATTTTAAAGAGAGAAGTAATTAAGCGCTCGTTCGAAAGTAAATAAGGATATTTCTTTGTAATTTTACAATAAAAATTTTACGCAGTTTTCGTTAGCAGCTACTACACTTTTCTTGGACCTAAGAAGTACAACAGTGCAAAATAGCATCCACACAAAAAACGAATAAGAACAAGCATTTTATCAGGTGAGCGTGGCTGTGTATGTGCGTGCTTCTACATATCCTACTTGTAGACCTTTACAATGTACGTGAATAAAGAAACTAATATAATATGTATACATAAAACCAGTGCGCTGTTGCATTTTATCAGAGTTGCCAAAGTAAAATTTTATTATTAGTTATTTGCATGCAATATTTTCTTTTGGTAACTCTGTTCGATCGTCATCGTGTCGCGTTCACTGTCGTTAAAAAACGAGCAATGATCGGCTGATGGTGGTCCGCAAACGCATTGCAAAGGAGTATTGTTAGAGTACTCCAACATGAAGAAAATGGAACACGTAATCCAACAATTTTTGCAGGGCTGCTAAAATATCAAAGGCTATTTTAAGGGCCAGTTAAACTTCCTTAACCCTAACGCCATAGTCGTAACCACACCCATATCCATAACCATCTCCATTGTGATCAATTAATGGTGCTATAACTTTAAATAGCTGACATTTTCATAAAAAGCAGGAAAACGCAAAAAATTACAAACATATTCCACAAAAAATGTCTGTTAGTTATAACGTATCCAAAACAATAAATAAAATATACAAAAAATTAATAAATTCACCAACCAAATATTTTTAGGTTATGGATATGGCGGAAAAACCAAAAACCAACTGGTTGGCTATAATATGGTTATGGGTTTAGCGTTATGGTATGGCACCGTTAACCTTCCTATACTCGCGCATTGGTCTCTGAGACCGACGAAACACATTTTCGTAATTATTTTTATGCACGAACATCTGGAGAAGCCGAGCTCTATGCTAAGTGTCGGATTTGTGGCTTAAGCTGGAGACATTGGTGCTTTATCGGTAACCGTATCGGTAACCTTATAACAGCTGATTCGACCAACCTTATGAGAATCAATGCAATCGATTATTGGTGCCGCTAAGGTCGAACCGTATCGTAGCCAACCAATTGGGATTTGGTTGACCGTCGTAACGATAAACAGCTGATTACGTTAGGGATACGGATACAGCGATACGACATACGGCACCAATGACTCCGGCTTTACTTCGTTATAGTGCACGCTGTCCGTTCGTGCGAAGCGTATGTGTTGTAGCATTTGGCGCCAATTGGTCCGTAAGACCGACGCGAGTAGGCCCTGATTGTTATGGTGAGGCTCAAAACTAAGCCAAACATAGATAAATATATCGTTAGCTTAATGTGAAAATATGCTAAGTCACTTTTTACGAATTTTATAGGAGACGAAAAAAACTGAATAATTTTTGAAATAACCCTTTTTTTCAAAACTGTGAATGAGGATACCTTAGTTGCAATACTTTTGAGTGCAGAAGCTTTGAAAAAGATAAATAAAAATCATGTATGCTAACCCAGCAGCTATTTTATGACTTAGCACAATTTCTTCACTCAAAAAAAATGTTTTCTCCTGACTTAGCACTTTTTACTCAATATGTTTCCCCATCACTCCTCCCCTTTAATGATTGAAAGATAACACTAAAACTAGGTGTTTTTTTTTCAAGCGAGCTTTAAAAAACGCTTCAACTAGCTAAACAGTTTCATTATGGCAAAACCATACAGATGGTTACTTTTTTTAGCTGCTTTGACATTTCTACTTCTAGCGCAGTATGTTTTTGACACTCAACCAGAGAATTACAAAAACAAAATACATGAAATGCGTGTGTTTGTTTGTATGTATGTCACCCTGCCGCCACGCTGTTATTTTGTTATTTTTTTTATCTGCACATTCATATGTTCATTTCATTCGCTCGTTCACAATAGTGCCCTATTTTTGAATATGCAACACTAGGTGTATTTTTTTTCAAGCGAGCTTGAAGAAAATGCTTCAACTAGCTAAACAGTTTCATTATGCCAAAACCATACAGATGGTGGAGGTTTATCAGCTAATTGTTACTTTTTTTCGCTGCTATGACATTTCTACTTCTAGCGCAGTATGTTTTTGACACTCAACCAGAGAATTAGAAAAGCAAAATACATGAAATGCGTGTATTTGTTTGTATGTATGTCACCCTGCCGCCACGCTAGGTGTATTTTTTTGCAAGCGAACTTGAAGAAAACGCTTCAACTAGCTAAACAGTTTCATTATGCCAAAACCGCACAGATGGTGCAGGTTTATCAGCTAATTGTTACTTTTTTTCGCTGCTATGACATTTCTACTTCTAGCGCAGTATGTTTTTGACACTCAACGAGAGAATTACAAAAACAAAATACATGAAATGCGTGTGTTTGTTTGTATGTATGTACCCCTGCCGCCACGCTGTTATTTTGTTATTTTTGTTTATCTGCACACTCATATGTTCATTTCATTCGCTCGTTCACAATAGTGCCCTGTTTTTGAATATGCAATACTATACAACACTATCAATCAGGTCGACAATTACCTAAGCGGTTTCAACTAAAGAGGAGCTTAGACTATATAGAACCAAAATAAGGAATAGCTCCGATGTATTTCGTTTGCCAGACAACAAGTATGTATAACTACTTTCGGGGGTGTTAGAATGTATTAATGTTTCAGCTGGAAATATTTTACTTTATTTCAGATTTGAAGACTCTTTTCGTCTCAGTAAAACTGCCTTCAGATATGTTCTGGAAACGATTCAGCCGCACATGAAAAACGAAATCAGGACAACGGCGATTTCAAAAACCATAAAATTGGCAGCAACGTGGTGATTTTTGGGGCAAGGTTCCTATCAACTAAGTGTGGGAAATGATTTCCATCTTGGACTTTCCCAGCCTTCCATTAGTGCTGTACTTTCTGAAACACTCTACGTTTTGGAATCTGTTATATGTCCTCTTTGGATAAAATTTCATATGACAGAGGCTGAATACACAGAATGTAAGGAGTATTTTTTCGAAAAAAAACTGGCTTTCCAGGAGTTATTGGCTGCGTCGATGGAACTCATATAAAACCGCTTAGCCAACTCAACTCGATTACTTTTTATTGTTGCTTTCCATGCAATTCGGTAAGCTAGCTAGTGTTTTAATTGTAATAGTTTGCAACGAAATACATCTACTATATATTTCACAAAAAATACTATTTATTTGTCAAACTATTTCTAACGGTTCTGATCTGGACTCCTTTGCCGGATGGTGCGCAGACAATAATATATTTTTAAATTCAAACAAAGGCTGTGTTGAGTCTTTTTCCAAAAAGACTACTGCCACATACTTTATCTACAAACTAAATGCTAAATCTCTTAATCGTTGTCAAGAGAGTAAAGACTTGGGTGTAATTTTTGACTCCAAACTCTCTTTTTCTAGTCAAATTGACTTCATTGTTTCAAAATTTGTTGCAATGTTTGGGTTCAGTAGACGTAACACAAGTGACTTTAAGGACCCTATGACGTTGAAGGCACTTTATATATCCTTGGTCAGAAGTGGTATTGAATATTGCTCAAAAATGTGGAATCCTTTCTATGAATCTAACTCCTATAAAATTGAGAAAGTTCCAAAATTTTTTTCAAAATTGCTTTGCTGATATTGTTTTAGTTGTTTTTTCGGCCTTTGAATTGAAATAATTTTAACAATCTTAAACGAGAGTAAGATCGGGAAATACGACAAATCCGACGTTATATACAAAATTAAATGCAACGGTGACGGATCCCAGGTACCTTGCCCTAAGGTATATATTGGGACCACTAAATCCAGACTAAAAACGAGGATTTCCGCGCACAAATCCAATATTAAAAATCGCGATCACTATAATGACAACCAAACAGCTCTTTCCCAGCATTGTAAAACTTTGGGACACTCTCCAGAGTTTGATGATGTAAAAATTTTACAAGAGGAATCACATTACAATAAACGCTACATTTTAGAGATGTTGTATATTATCGGCACGCCCAACGAAAATCGCATGAATTTCAAGTCCGGCACTGAATGGAACTAGGGGGTGAGGAGGGCGGGATGGCCTAGAAGGTTTAATGTGGTCATATAAATCGTTCCTGAGATGGTCGAACTAGTAGTACCTTAATAGTGCTTTGTTACCGGAACGTACCGGATCTATATCCGGCAAAGGGCCATCAACATCGGTAACACTCCCCAAAGCCTTCGGGGAGTGTCTTTATCGTTAATACAGCAACAACAAACAAGCATGTACTTTTAGACTGAATGAATTAAATAAATAAAATGCGCACACAAAGAAATGACTAGTAATTCAGATTGATATTATTGACAGGTTGACTTAGCACATTTTTTTTAATAGCTGACGACTTAGCACGTAAAAATGAAAAATTTTAATTTTTTTTTTTTTTTTGCGATCGATGTATTTTGAATTCAGATTTAAAACTGCATTAAAATACAATTTTTCAAAAAAAGTCACTTAGCACATTTTCACATTAAGCTAACGATATTCTTTAATATGTATTTTATTACTATTAATAAATTTATTTTGTTTCTAAGAAGTTCAGATTTTATTTTTGTTTTCCTATTACATAAGAAAAATATCTCAAATTTGAAGACTGATTTGTGGTAGACTGAAAGTCCGTAAGGCAAGGTGCAAACGAGGCTACGCGTGATAGACGCTGCAGGCGAAATTTGTACGCCGAACACATGTATTTGAATGGAGAGCTGATACGAGGCGTCAGCTGCATGGAAGCGACAAAGCATGAAATTTTCGTGTAGCTAAGCGTACAGCAATGTTGGTCGCTGAGCGTAGGTATGCTTGAAAAAAAGGAAGAACAAGATTTTTGTTTACATTTTTTTGTATGCAAATTTGTGTAATTAGTTAAAAAATGTTACTTTAGTTAATAAGAGTGCGTTAAAGGTCTATTACCAAAGCGAAAAAGAGTATTAAACACCACAACAGCTTGGTTAGACATTGTTGAAGCGTTTAAAAGGCTAAAAAGTGTTGGAAACTAGAAATCACCCTTTTCTCTAGTCCGCGGTGGTTTAATATTGCCCTTCATAATTTACAAAGGCACGGGGATGCAAACATTTAATACCTATTTTCCTTTGGTTTCGGGGACGGATATAGCTGAAGAAATTTAATTTTTTATTTTTTTCAATAATTGTGTGCTTCTTGTAGCAACGCTCGAAAGTAGCTTCGTGTGCAGATCTTGAGGCGTAGAGAAATTGTAGCTATATGAAATATCTTGTACGCGTCTATGACGCGTAGCCTCGTGTGCACCTTGCCTAAAATAATTAATAAGTGAAGTACTATGCACAATATTTTGTTTTATAATGCCCTAAATTTTAAAATAATATTAAAAACAAAAGTATGTAAAAAACTATATTGTATGAACTATCGGACTGTGAGACCGTGCGCGAGTATAGATGTTACAATAATTGGCGCGAGTATAAGAAGGTTAATCGATTACATTGATTTCCATAAGGTAGGTTCGATCAGCTGTTTTATCGCGTTATGGATAAGCACCATTAATTGGCCCTTTATATTGAAACGTTACCATAAGTAAATTGATAGGAAGAAATGACAGCATTGGAACAGCGACACAGTGATACCGGCGCACTAGTGATTTTCAATTTTTCAATGACAAATGCAACTCTACATTTGATGAAGTCACAGCGTGCTTAGCAACCGTTTGCTGCATTCTATTTTGGTATCAAATTCGCTGCGGGGTTTGTTGTGTTATTTTTAGTTATATGATGATCAAAGTTTATTAACATGAGCAAAATGAAGATGTTTTTTTAAACAATTTTACTAAACTGAATGTATTAAAACAACTAAAATTATAAAAAGAAGCCGAAGCAAATAATCTGTTTCAAGAACTAATCGATTTATACACGTAAACACAAGTAAGATTTGTACACTAATTGGTCTTCAAATATTTTTTAAGGTTATGTGATTTTGGCGGTAGTGGAATATGCATCTATTAAATAAAAAATTTAACATGTAGAATAACGGAAATGTTACGAATGGCGTCTGCGGAATTAATTTAGAAAAGCGAATAGTTTGGAAAAAGGGTAGTAGTGCAGTTTACGCTACCCACCTTGAAGTTGGGCCAAGATTTTCGAGTGAGGTATCAAAAGTCGCGTATTAATCTCGAGAAGAATAATCTGAAGGCGGAAAAGAAAAAATGTATCGCTGTCCGGAGATATTTGCAGTTGAAGTTGGCGGACTTGGCATGGCGTAGCCCAGGGTTATTTTTTATAAGCGCGGCCGAAGGCCGCCAACGCAGAAAGGTGTTCTGCGCAAAAATACTATGGATCCCACCCCCGGTTTCGGAGGGACCCGCGGGTCTTTTTTCGGTTATATCTTTTGAACGGATGAAACAAATTAACTTCCGCTTTCGGATTCTTGATCTAGACGTGAATACGCGTCTTTTGATACCTCACTGGAAATTTCGGTGGGTACCGTAAACTGCACTATTGCCTTTACTATATGCTGTACTAAATGCTGCACACTTTTCTGCACACTTAATTTTCTTTTAAAGATTTTTGGCGATGGAATTTTAGCTTAGCGAAAGTTGGAGTCTGGGGGCTGATGTCATTGAAGCTAACACACTGTTTCGTTATACCGTGACGCAATGACGCCACTAACTGCAGTACCACTACAGACTTAATTTCGACATAACATCAATTCTCAACACTTCAACTCAATGCCGCCAGTAACGCCAATAACTCTCCTGCCAATTTACTTAGTACTTAGTACCTGTATTATGATCAGGCAAGATCTGTAATTCGGTAATCGGAATTTGCTGTTAGTCAAAACTTCACCCCAATGCCGCCAATAACACTGCTGTGACGCCACCTATGACTGGTAATAAAAAGCGTTATGAGCGGGCGACATCTGTCATTCGGTAGTCGAAAGTTCTTGCTAGTCATATAATGCCACCTACGAATATTATAGCATGAGCGGGCGACATCTGTAATCGAGAGTTGCTGCTATTCAACACTGTGCGTAATACGCGAGCATGGGATTCACCATGTGGAAAGAAATTTTTCTCATATAAAATAGCATGGTTAATCCCGCGAAGTAATGGCATGAAATATTGCTTGATAGCATGTTTTGAACCTTCTTGTTAGTCACCCAGGGTTTAAAAAATACTCTTTACGAATGCCCTTATCAACAGCTTTCATTTGATATCCATATTGTATAAACACATTCTAGTGGTACCCGGGTCCAAGTTGTTTATTGATGACTTCCAAGAAGTTTCGTTAATTCTGAAAACAAGTTTGAAGTAAATTGAGATCCCTGATCTGTTTTTATTTCTAATGGAACTCCAAAACGTGAAATATATTCTTTAAAAAATTTATTTACAACCGTAATTGCAGAAATATCTCTTAGTGCGAATGCCTCTGGCCAACGTGTAAATTTATCAATTATAGTTAATATGTAACGATATCCTTTTGAAACAGGTAAGGGTCCAACAATATCTAAGTGAATGTGTTCAAATCTAGATTTTGGAATTGGAATTTTCATAACTGGAGATTTTGTATGACGATGTACTTTCGATTTTTGACAACTTATACATTCTTTAGACCAAGTATTAATATCTTTATTCATTTTAGGCCAAAAATATTTATTAACTATCAAACGACGTGTAGCTCTACTACCAGGATGTGAAATCCCATGTAACATATCAAATATTATTTTTCTCAAATTGTTTGGAATGAAAGGCCTAGGATTTTCTCCTGACACTTCGCACCATATATTAAAGTTAAGAACGAGAATTTTTATTAGTTTGAAATTTAAAAATGTTTGCTCTGAGGTAAGTTTGCTTAATTCACTGTCTTGTTGTTGTTCACTTTGTAAAATATTTAAATTAATGTCCGAATTATTAATCGCTTCTACTTCAAACGCACGAGATAATGTATCAGCTACAAAATTTTTTTGTCCTTTAATATACCTAATGTCATTCGTAAACTGAGCAATGTATTCCATATGCCTAGTCTGTCTTAGACCGCATTCTGTTTTCGAATTTAAAGCAAATACAAGAGGCGTGTGATCTGTGAAAACTGTAAATTCACGTCCTTCTAGAAGGTAACGAAAATGTTTAATTTTCAAATAAATAGCTAATAGTTCCCTATCAAATGCACTATATTTAATTTCGGATGGAGACAATTTCTTTGAAAAGAATGCAAGTGGTTCTGACTTATTATTAAACGTTTGATGTATGACACCACCTATTGCCGTATTGGATGCATCTACATTTAAAGAAAGTTTTGCATCTTTGTTAAAATGATTTAACAATATCGCAGATGCAAACTTTTCTTTAATGCATTCGAAAGCTTTATTAGATGTATCGTCCCAAATTAAAATATTGTCTCGCTTCTTATTTGTTCTATTAATTAAATCATAGATAACTGTCGTAAACTCTGCTAATTTTGGTATATATCGATGGTAATAATTAACCATACCAATAAATTTTTGTGCCTGCTTAATAGATTTTGGACGATCAAAATTTCGAATGACTAAAACTTTTTCTTCTGAGGGTCTAATTCCCGTTTCAGAAATATTATGTCCTAAAAAGTCAACATTTGTTACGCCAAAAGTACATTTACTTGGTTTTATATTTAAACCGTACTCCGTTAGGCGCTGAAATAGTACGCGAAGATCTTTGAAATGTTGTTCCTCATTTTCGCTTGCCACTAAGAGATCATCAATATATGTAAAAACAAAGTCTAAATCATTAACTACTTCATTAATAAATCGTTGAAAAGTTTGCGCGGAATTCCTAAGCCCGAAAGGCATTCGTACAAATTCAAACATGCCAAAAGGCGTAGTGATTGCAGTTTTATAGATATCCTCTTCTGCCATTGGAATTTGGTGATAAGCTCTTACCAAATCTAATTTTGAAAATATTTTCTTATTTCTTAGATTCATGTTGAAGTCATGAACATGGGGCAAAGGATAACGATCAGGAACTGTTACGACATTTAATCTTCTAAAATCTCCACAAGGACGCCAGTCATTTAACTCCTTCTTGGGTACAAGATGTAAAGGAGATGCTACTGCTGAATTAGAAGGTCTACATATCCCTGTCTTTACTAAAAAATCGAATTCAGTTTTAGCTACATTGAATTTAATGGGGTCTAAACGTCTTGGTTTAGAAAATGGCAAATTTCCTTCAGTGACTAATCTGTGAACTGTTGTATGTCTAACTGGTTGTGAATAATCTGGTTCAGAAAATAAAGAAGGAAATTATTTTAGTAACTTTGTAAATTTGTTATCAACAGCGAAAACTTTTGGTAGCGAAACATTACAAACACATGAAATTGTGTTAACTGAAAGACTTGTTATCGGATCTACTAAGCATTTGCGTTTAACATCAACTAAGAGACCATATTTACACAAAAAATCAGCACCGATAATTGGTTTAGCTATATCCGCTATTAAAAACGTGAACGGAAATTCGCGACGCAGTCCTAAATTAATATTTAAAAGTTTTTTACCGTATGTCGAAATCGTTGAACCATTAGCTGCAGTTAAAATAATATCTGATGACTTTTTCGAACTTGAAGATTTTGAAACCGGAAGTACTGAAATTTCTGCTCCACTATCTATTAAAAAATTAAGTTTGTTTGTTTTATCAAAAATAAATAAGCGACGTGTAAAGGTGTCTAAATGTCCGTTGTTTGTCGCCGTAACAACGGATAACTTTAGTTTGACGAACTATTATTTTTAAAAGCGCATGGTTGTTCGCACTTCAAAGCCTGATTACCAAACTTATAATGATACCTACAGAGCCAATTTGGGTTGTCACGAGACTTTGATCGATATCTAGAAGGACTTCTAAAACGATTCCTACTAAAAGATCGGGACCTTGAATAATTTTGAGTCATCTGATTTTTAATTTCACTGATCTCTAATGACAATTTTTCAAAATTTTTGCACATCATGTTAGTTGTTTGAACCAAATTTGAAATAATTGCATTTTCGCTTTTAGAATTTGGAAAATTACTAACTGAGGCTATTTCATTTTTATTATAAACTTCCCAAATATTATCGGCTAATTTAACTAACTCACTTATTTCACTCAAATTCGAACTAGTAAGAATAATACTTAAATTTTTGGGCAACTTCCTTATCCAAAGTTTTTAAGAATTTCTTTGCTAAAATTGTTTCCAGAGAGTAGCACTAGAGACCGATAAAACTCAGAAGGTTTACGATCTCCCATTTCTGAATCAGATAACACTCGATCTAATTTGGCATTCTCACTTAATGAGTGCCGTTCAATTAAAATTTTCTTTAATGCAGAAAATTTGTCATTTTCAGGAGGATTTTGAATAAAATCAAGAATTGTCATAATTACATCCTGTGGAAGTGCAGTTATGACATATTCATATTTTGTCCCTTCCTGAGTAATGTTCTTTCGACTAAATTGCATTTCAGCATGGATGAACCATGCTTCAGGGCAATTAGTCCAAAATTGGGGAAGTTTTACCGATTTAGCAAAAATTTCATTATTTTGATTCACATATGGATTTGGTAAATCATTTTGATAATTTTCATTATCCAAATCAATAAGTGAATCGTTTACTTGATTTCGTGGTGTAGATATACGTATATTATTTGATGGTGAATGAAACATTGTTAATAGAAATAACTACAAAAATTATATTATAGGAAGAAATAAAAATGTCCGGAAAGGAGCGTTTGCAAAACCCAAATTATTAATCTATTTTGATACATATACAGATACATATAAATAATATTAATACTAGATACAGCTCACCAAATATTTGTCGCAATGGTTTTAAAATTGATTGATGAATTTAGACAATGTATTGTGCAATGACTTTAAAATTGATTGATGAAATTGGACAATGTATTGTGCAATGGCTTTAATTGTTTTGTATTTGTAGCTTTTGTTGTTGTTGCTCTTGCAATGTTTGATTGAAAGGTTGATGTTAATGATGCAGCGGTAACGCCTGAAATAATGACAATCCAAAAATACGACGAAGACGACGTCGTGCAGTTGAAAATAAACTAATTTTATAGAAGTGAATCTAGTTTTTGGACCACCACGTCTACGTCAAATACGCGTTAGAGAGGGCTCTTGTGATGTTCACGATATATTTGGTATATATTTTCAACTTGTTTTTCAGATAATTCTTCGAGTAGTGAGGACACTTCACACTAGTTTAAAGGTACGAATTACAAAACTTTTAACGAGTTAGAGCTGGACGTTGCAAGATGTTACGCACTTTATTTGAAAATGAATTTAAATAAATCTCTTCGCTGGTCTTTTGTAAATCAATTAAAGTTTGTTCAAGTGCACCACCTTTAAAAATTTTTTTAAGAATTTGCTGATAAAAACGTAATAAGTTGGATATAGTAAACAGAACTATGGTATCGTTTTCGGAAGTCAATATGGTTTCCACTCGCATAATATATAACTAGGAAGAGAATAAATCGATTTTTGCTGAACATCAACTGGTGGCGTTATTATTTCATACAGCATACAAGAATTAAAATTTGATTCGTTGTTTTTGAAGGACGGTTTTAATGTTTGGCTGGCTAGATCGCCAATGTGGTATTTAATATATAAATCACTATTTAATAATAAGCACTATTTATTTTTATAAAATATTTTTATTTAACCGCTCCTAAAAGTATGTTACAAAACGTTTTTAAATATTTCAACCGAATGAAAATTTTTGAAAGACAATATTTTACAATTGAAAAATAAAAATTAACAAGAACAAAAAAATTCAATTTATTTAAAGTAGGTACATTTAAAGTTGAATATAAATATAACCCTACAACACTCACCACGATTCATTTTTATATATATAGATTACCATTTTATAATAAACTACTGATATATTTCTTGTGTTAAATATTTGTTATTTTGTAAAATTTCAGTACTATTCACAGGCTGCAAGTTAATGCCTAATAAATATTACTGCCTCTTTGAATTGAAATGAATCTGCTATTCGTAGTTTTGTTAATTTTTGCGGTGAGGATTTTATCAGTATTTATTGTACAAACATACTATGTACCCGATGAATACTGGCAGAGTTTGGAAGTTGCACATAAGCTAACGTTTGGGTAAGTACCTATTTATGTATGTATGTACTTACATGTTCTCATTTTTACTTCGGAGTTTGTGAAAATGAAGATTTCAAATGGTCACACTTCTCAATCCCTTTTGGCAGCAAGTCGTATTTTGAACTGAGAAAGGAATTGGACAAGTGAAGTTCACCCTCGCTGGAAAATCTCGCATTTTAAGCCTCTCATCTTACCTTTCCTGATATAGGACTTAGAATCAGGGAACAGTAGATAGAGGATGGAAGTAAAAGATATAAGTAATCCGGAAGTTTTTGGCTTAGTTCGTGATGCCATAAATAAATAAATAAATGTAAGGCGCGATAACCTCCGAAAAGATTTTAGGCTGAGCTCTTCCAATTTGCATCGTGCTCCTTATTAATTTTTCCTACAAATTGGAGGGACGGGACCTACTCATTTCATGCCGACTCCGAACGGCATCTGCAAGGCAGATTAGTTTTCACTGAGAGCTTTTATTGGCAGAAAAAAGGCAGTCGATTCTATGTACCGGAGCGACTCGGGATTTTTCCCGACCAAGGACTGTCATTTCAGTGTGACCCCATTTAATTTGTTTCGTCCCTTCCACAAATTGTCATCCTCCCAGCAGCTCCTTGCAGCAGGACTGCTACATATTCTCTTACTCCGGGAAGGTATCGAACCCAATCCGGGTCCGTCTCCTGACCGCGGTCCTGAGAAATGGTTTTGCTGCATTTGCCAGAAAGTAATCTTTTTAGGACGGTCATACTCTGTTCAGTGTGTCTCGTGCAAGGGATGGTTGCATCGGACAGGTTGTTCTGGGCTTGATCCCAAAACCCGACGTCCACGTAACTTTTATAAATCTTTTGTGGCTCCTTGCTGCTCACGCCCAAGGGCGTCCCGTAGTCTACGCCTAAGTGTCCCCCCACTACTTTCCAGCAGCCTCGCTGCTCAGCAAGCCACAACAAGTACCCGCTGCTGCTCGCGCCCCACGGCGCCAACAACTCAAACAGCTGATACCACTCATAACTACTACCTTCGTAGTAGAGCTGGTAGCAATGCTGAGCATCAGCCCCTGCCCCCGTCTTCTTCTCCCCCGCTCTTTTCTGGCAGCAATCGTGCAGGTCAGGGAAACAGACTCTTAGTCCCTACCTCCGTTTGCACCGTCTGCCTGCACAGAATATATAGGTTTGCGACATCCGCTCAATGCAGCTCCTGCCTTGGGTGGTGCCACTTTCCTAGGTGTTCTGGTCTCCGCGACGGCAACCCCTCGACGGGTTTTATCGCGCCATGTTGCCAGGTCGCAAACCCAAATCATCCGGGTACCCCAATGCTTGCCCAAGAGCGCCCAGTCCCAAGGCCACACCCAAGTCACCCGTCACTTACCCCTAGAGTGGCGGCGTCACCCCTCATGCACTTCAGAATTCTGCAGTTAAACTGTAATGGACCAACTGGGAAGATTACGGAGATAGTCGATTTCATGAAGCGACACAACATCCGCATTGCTGCGATTCAAGAGACTAAACTCAGCAAGATCTGCATTGCAGACCTGCTCTGGGTATAATGTCCACAGGAAAGACCGCGAGAGCGGAAATGGAGGCGGCCTCGCGTTTATTATACACCACTCTGTGCAATATTATATATTTGATCCTGGCATCGACCGCAGGGACAATCTCTTAGAACGTCAAGGCCTATCTGTCCGGTCAGGCGATGCAAATCTAGAAATCATCAACATCTACATCCCTCCTGTCACCTGTTGCCCCAGTGGATACCGCCCCAATATCGAGGCCTTACTCACTGGCAACAATCGCATTATCTTAGGCGATTTCAATGCCCATCACGACCTATGGCATTCAAACTTGCGGGCGGACGGTAGGGGTGAGATGTTGGCGGATCAAATAGAAGAAACGACGTTCTGCACAATAAACGGAGACGCCCCCACACGTATGGTAGGAAGCTGTCACAGCTCGCCAGATATCTCAATCGTGAGCGCAGAACTCGTAAACTGCGTCAACTGGCAGCCGATGGTAACATTGGCATCCGACCACCTGCCCATATTTATTTCGTTCGAGCGTACCGCCGACTTCATCGTCACCGAAAAACGCACTTTCATAAACTTTAAAAAAGGAAAGTGGGAAGAATATAAATCTGCAACAGACAGCAGCTTTGCTGCCCTCCCTATCCCGACTGATGCCCGCCAAGGGTAGCGTGCCTTCCGTAAGGTCATTGAATCCGCCTCGGCACATTTCATTCCCGCCGGGAGAATTCCCGAAATCCGGCCCCACTTCCCGGCGGAGGCCGCGAGCTTAGCGAGGGAACGCGACCTTATAAGACAGCTTGATCCAGGCGACCCCCAAATAAGGGATATAAACCAACGCATCAGATTGCTTGTGGACGAACACAAGCGGGCGAAATGGGAAGAGCACCTAAGAGGTTGCAACCTCTCTACCGGTGTAGGTAAACTTTGGTCCACCGTAAAGTCCCTATCGAATCCAACTAAGCACAAAGACAAAGTTTCCATCGCCTTTGGCGATAAGGTGCTGTCGGATGCGAAAAAATGCGCGAGCGCTTTCTGCCGACAATATATAATGCATCCTACGGTCGACAAAGATAGACGGAGAGCCAATAGACACGCACATAAACACAAATTCAGCGCGTCACCAATCACCATCACCGCTAGAGAGGTTGAGGACGCCATTGGTCGCGCTAAACCATCCAAAGCAGTGGGCCCAGACGGCATAGCCATGCCGATGCTTAAAAACCTAGGGAAAGAGGGTTTCAAATATTTAGCGCATGTCTTCAACCTGTCTCTTTCCACCTTTGTCATACCCGAGAAATGGAAAATGGCCAAGGTGGTCCCGCTACTAAAGCCTGGGAAACCAGCTAACATAGGTGAGTCATATCGTCTGATATCTCTCCTATCGCCAGTGGCAAAGACGCTGGAAGCCATTTTGCTCCCTTATTTCCAAGCTCATTTGCAGCTAGCCCCTCATCAGCATGGCTTCAGAAAACTCCATAGCACTACCTCCGCGCTAAATGTCATTAGCACCCAGATAAATTGCGGTTTGAATCAATACCCCCACCATAGAACAGTACTCGTAGCGCTAGTCCTATCAAAAGCCTTTGATACGGTCAACCATGGCTCGTTACTGCAAGACCTGGAAGGGTCTACCCTTCCCCCATGTCTTAAAAGGTGGACCGCAAATTATCTGGGTGGTCGGCAGGCATCGGTGCAATTCAGAAACGAAACATCAAAACCAAGGAGAATTAATCAAGGGGTGCCACAGGGTGGTGTCCTACCCCCACTTTTGTTTAATTTCTACATATCTAAGCTACCTTCACCACCGGAAGGAGTCACAATCGTTTCCTACGCCGATGACTGCACAATAGGCCACAGGCCCAGGCCCAGAGATCGATGAGCTATGCAATAAAATAAACGGCTATCTCCCTGATCTCTCCAGTTTTTTCGCCTCGCGAAACCTGGCATTGTCACCGACTAAATCTTCCGCGACCTTATTTACAACATGGACGCCCCAAATGTCGACCGTATTGAACATCCACGTCGATGGCACTACGCTACCGACTGTCCTACACCCCAAAATCTTGGGTGTGTCGTTTGATCAGGATCTACATTTTGGTGCGCACGCAACCGCAATTGTTCCGAGAATTCAGAGCCGTAATAAAATCCTCAAATCCCTTGCTGGTAGTACCTGGGGAAAAGATAAAGAAACGCTCATGACCACATACAAAGCAATTAGCCAGCCGATTACGTGCTACGCGTCACCCATATGGTCGCCAAGCCTAAAAACTACCCACTGGAAGAAACTACAGGCCTGCCAAAATACTGCTCTTAGAATCGCCACGGGCTGTCTTCTTATGTCCCCAGAACACCATCTGCATAATGAGGCGAGAATACTCCCCATCAGGGAGAGAAATGAGATGCTGACCAAACAGTTTCTGTTGAATACCCAGAAACCTGGGCATCCCAACAGACATCTGATTGACGAACCAGCACCGCCTAGGGGCCTAAGGAGTCATCTCCGTAAACATTTTGAGGACATACGACACCTGAGAACCCAGCCGTATGAAGCGAAAAAACACAAGCAGGTCCTTGGTGAACTCCATAGACAGGCGTCGGACCTTTATGTCGGGAATTGCCCGGTGAATCCAGTACTTGAAGAAAAATATCCAGAACTCGCGGAAGAGGAACGCATACTCCCCAGGGAAACGCGTGTCACTCTTGCTCAACTTCGTTCTGGATACTGTAACAGGTTAAACTCTTACCTATCCAGAATCCTTAGACTCCCGTTAGAGAATATTGAAGAGGAACGCATACTCCCCAGGGAAACGCGTGTCACTCTTGCTCAACTTCGTTCTGGATACTGTAACAGGTTAAACTCTTACCTATCCAGAATCAACCGCGACATACAAAATGTATGCCCCGCTTGCAATGTGTCCCACATGACACCAACCATCTCTTTAATTGTAATGTGGAACCAACGCCTCTAAATCCCCTTTCCTTATGGTCCACCCCTGTTGAAACGGCAAGTTTCCTTAGACTCCCGTTAGAGGATATTGATGACAATTTGTGATCGGTCGCGGCTATTAGGTGGGGCGAGCATTGCTACAACAACAACAACATTGGCAGAAATACACTCGGAGTGCTTGCCAAACACTGCCGAGGGGCGACCCCGCTTAGAAAAATTTTCTTCCAATCGAAAAACCTTGTTTCTAAAATTTTGAGGTTGCATTTCCCGGGGCGTGAATCCAGAATCTTCGGCGTGGTAGGCGGAGCACGCTACCATCACACCACGGTGGTGATACAATCGGCCTGTATATAAATTTTAATGATGAGTTGTACGAAGATTACGCAGATACGAGCATAGCGCAGTGACATGTCGGAAGCGGCTTTATGTATCTTGGTGCTCTCGATTGTTGTTGTAGCGATAAGGACACTCCCCGAAAGCCTTGGGCATTGTTATCGATGTTAATGGTCCTTCGCAGGACGCAGATCAGATAAAAGTAGTTGCACCATGCATTATGTATAGAACCTAAATTTTATTTTTCGTTGTTCGCACTAACTATGGCTCATAAGAGGTAAAACAATTTAATTTATTAAAAATTTACCGACATTAGGAAACGATTCTCCTCATTTCAGGCAGGCGTTATTTTATTGTAGGCCTAATAAATAAATTCTACTTTGGACTATGTAGGCAATTGAAAAGTAAAGTCCTCTCGGCACACGAAATCCTGGTATATGGTGCTGAAGCATGGACCATGACCACATCAGATGGTTTGGGGGTTAGAATATATCCGCGGTAGGTATGCCTATCGTAAGAGGCGACTAAAATACCAGATTCAAGGGGTTGTGTAGCGCAGCCCTTTCAGGTTGCCATAGAAATATATAGCTTCTCCAAACCCAATTGTCAACCTCACCTATCCGTGGCGAATCCTGTTTCATTAACAGCCGAGGCTATGGGGACCCCTTCTCATGGATCTAGAAGGTGGGATAGCGGGATGGCCTAGAAGGACGCATGTGGTCATAACAAATCGTTCCCGAGATGCTAGGGCTTGGTACCGGAACGTACCGGATCTGCATCTGGCAAAGGACCATCAACATAGATAACACTCCCCAAGGCCTTCCGGGAGTCTCCTTATCGCCACAACAACAACAACATCAGATGAAGCTGCTTTGGGAGTCTTCGAGAGAAAAGTTCTTCGAAAGATTTAAGGACCTCTACGCGTTGGCGATGGCGAGTACCGAAGAAGATTTAACCATAAGCTGTACGAGCTTTACGCAGACATAAACATAGTACAGCTAATTAAAACGCAGTGGCTGCGCTGGCTAGGTCATGTTATGCGAATGAAAGATGACGCTCCGGCCAAGAAAGTGTTTCTATCGGAATCCGCCTATGGAAAAAGAGGTAGAAGGCGGCCCCAGCTCCGCTGTAAGGATGAGGTGGAAAATTATTTAAACTCACTTGGTGTGACCAATTGGCTCCGGTTGGCAGAGAGAAGAAGCGACTGGCGCGCCTTGTTGGAAGGCCATAACCGTTTAAACGGTTAAGCGCCAATTAAGTAACTAATGTCTCCAACGTTTTCTTCCGCATCGGTTAAACAACCGGGAAAAGCAACAAACAAAATTTTTAGAAAAAAGTTGTTTCAATTTAAAAACATTTCTCCAAGCTAAGGTCGCTCCTCGACAGTGATTTGGCAAACACTCCAAGTGTGCTACTGCTATGAAAAGCCTATCAACGAAAATTCATAAGGAGACAACCAAAAATAGCACGATGCTAGATCTCCCCTTGGATATATCGTGCCTTGACTATTTGCGCTTTTCGTGCTAAACTTCCTTTCCAGAGCCTCGCCTGCTAAATAAAGAAGATTCGCAACGGATAGGTGCGATTGTCAATTGAGTTGGAGAAGCTTAAGTTATGCTGGTAACCACTGTTCTTGTTGCAGTGATAAAGACACTCCCCGTTGGTTTTGGGGAGTGTTATCGATGTTTAGGGTCCTTTGCCGGATATAGATCCGGTACGTTCGATCCACCATTAAGGAACAATCCCAACCATCTCGGGAATGATTTAATATCACCACATTGAAACTTCTAATTCAATGAGAAACCCAGGGTCGCCAGAACCTCGCCCGCTAAATATGTGTAAAATACATTCATATTTGTAACAGGATTCGCCTCGGGTAGGTGAGATTAACAATTGGGTTGCGAAAGCTGTGAATTGCGCTTATCAACCGCTTGAATACCGCTGGTAACCACTTGAAACCCGTATTTCAATGATTCCTTTTGCTCTCTTTTCGTTGATAAATAATATTAAGTCTCAGGCTTAAAATATTTACTTTTATATATTCAAATTTTTATATTTTATAAATTTAAACTTTATACTCCTTTTCTCTTTTCTACAGCTACGGCTACTTGACATGGGAATGGAGACAAGGAATTCGAAGTTATATCTATCCATTAATTATTGCAGTGTTTTATAAAGCACTCGCTTTACTGAATTTGGATAATGTGCAGTTATTGGTGAGAAATTTGAAGAAATTAAAAAAAATGTTACTTTTTGATTTGTATATTGCAGATAATTTTACCGCGCATATTGCAAGCCACATTAACAACATATTCCGACTATCGATTTTTTGTGTGGTCTGGCAAAAGGAAATGGGCAGTCTTTCTTATACTTGTACCGTGGTTTTGGTTCTATACGGGCTCGCGTACTTTATCGAACACCCTTGAAACATCTTTGAATACAATTGCCTTGAGTTACTTTCCTTGGGTTGGAGAGGGGTCAACTTATTTATGGTTTGCAGCTGTTTGTTGTTTTTTGAGGCCAACAGCGGCAGTTATTTGGATACCATTATGTATTTATCATTTACGTAAAAGTCGTTTGCCTGCAAATGAACTTATTTTCAAACAGATTTTATTAATTGGGTTAGTTGAAATGATGGCCAATGCAATGAATAATGCACGGAATTATTTACTTATTTTCATTTTTAATAGATTCTTAGTTGGCGGAATTGGTGTATGTATTGATTCATACTTATATGGTAGATTAATCGTTACATCTTACGAGTTCTTCAAATACAACATTCTACATAATATTGGTAGTTTTTATGGCTCCCATCCATGGTATTATATAATATTGAATTAAATTAAATTATTCCAATATATTACTTTTACTATTATTATATTGTTTTAGGCATTGGTACTTCACAGTTGGGTTACCAACCGTTTTAGGAATCAATACGTTACCGTTTATTTTCGGTATAATTGACACTGTGCGTTCTAAGAGAAATTATCCTGTACGCAAACAATTACTGATCCTGATTTTGCTGTCATTAGTTGTACTAAGCACTATAGAGCACAAAGAATTTCGCTTCGTAACATCGTTGTTACCGTTATGTCTTTACATTACCGCAGATACATTAGCTCGTTGGAGTTATAATGCTTCCAAGTAAATTAGTATTCATACATTTTACTATTAAATGAAAAATAACTAATTTACATGTTTTTAAATTTTTATCTTTTAGGTCTTTACTTTGGTTTACTTCTCTAGTAATATTCTTTGGAAATATAACGCCCGCATGGTATTTAAGTACAGTTCATCAGAGAGGACCACTAGATGTAATGAATCATATACAACAGATTGCCCGAGATTATCGTGATGAAAATGAACATCGCGCTAGTATACATTTTTTAATGCCTTGCCATTCAACACCATATTACAGGTTTGTTTTTTAGTAAAATACAGAGCAGCAATCCTTTTCGATGTTAGTTAATTCTAGTCCAGTGTAGTAAGAAAAGTGTAAATTTTTAAACCTCACACTTACTGAGTCTAGCTTTAGGAGTCAAGCATGAAAGAAAAGATTTTGCCTTAACTTCTTAATAGGCTACTGTTGATATTTTTAAAGACCGGATGCACCTCACTTTGACGCAAGACTTCAATGTATGATTCAGTTGCAGTCTTCCTACAGAGAGTTTGTGGAACGTAATGCGAAGTAAAAAGTTAACATATTGCGTTCTTAACTTCAAATTTGTCTAATATGCTTGTTACACCTAGCTGTACTTGTACACTGCAAGTTAGGTAACGGTAACTTAGATCTAGCTACTTAGAGAATTGTTGGGTAGCAACGATGAAGCTCCGAATGATACCGATCTCAACTTTAGATAAATCCTCGGGAGATCTAAGTGAGTCGCGGCCGAAGTACTTTCGCCTAGTTCTGGCAAAAGCTGGGCAATCAAGCATAAAGTGATTTCGTGATTCCACCTCCTCATCCTCCATACAGCTGCAGCAGAATGGAGTTTCCAGTATATTGAGACGTACCGCATGGATACCCATGGGACAGTGCCCTGTCAAAACCCCAATGACCATTGATAGGTGAGCCTTAGTGAACCCAATTATTTCAGCAGACCTCCTGCCATCCACTTTCGGCCAGAAAGATCTTGCTACCCTGCAAGACGTGGTGCCCACCCAACGTTTGCTGAACTGACTCGAGGCCCAGCTATGGAGAAGCAATCCACAGGTGGCCAGCGGAATCCCGAAATCCCTACAGCCATCTTCATCCGGTTCAGTTGTACCGATGCGGGCTAAGCGATCCACTTGACAGTTAACCGGGATATCACTATGGCCGGGGACCCAGATAATCTTAATTGTAAAATAATCCGTTGCAATCGCAAGCGAGGTCAAGCACTCCCAGACCACCCTCGATCGCACTGTAGTTGAGCTCAAGGCCTTGATAGCCGTTTGGTTATCAGAGTAGATGTTAAATTCCCTAACCGTAGTAGCACTGGATAGCATTTCATCCACCGCATCCTTAATCGCAGCAACTTCCGCTTGGAATACACTGCAGTGATCAGCCAACTTAAACTTGCGGCTTACATTTAGCTCTTGACAAAAGATCCCCTCACCAACCTTTCCGTCCAGCTTCGACCCATCCGTGAAGAAGTTAACCGGTCCCATACCCCAGATATTTCCCCTTCCCCACTCCTCTCTTGGTGGAATGACTGGGGTAAAGGTTGTATAGGGAGCAGTTATCGGCATACAATAGTCCGTTCTGTCCGGGATAAAGCCGAAACTAGTAAGAAGGCTAGAGTGTCGGAAGTCAGAAAGCCCATAGCCCATATCACGAAACCTGACCAACGACCTTGCCGCGGCCGCCTTTCCCGCAATATCTACTGGATATATGTTCAGCATGACGTTCAGTGCCTGTAACTTTGATTGGATAACGGCTGGTTGTATAGGTATAAAGGAAATGAGATAGATATAGACTTCCATATATCAAAATCATCAGTATCCAAAACAGAGCCATGTCCATCCGTCCGTCTGTCCGTTAACACGATAACTTGAGTAAATATTGAGATATCTTCACCAAATTTGGTACACGAGCTTATCTGGACACAGAATAGATTGGTATTGAAAATGAGCGAAATCGGATGATAACCACGCCCACTTTTTACATATATAACGTTTTGGAAAACAAAAAACCTGATTATTTAGTAAATAATACACCTAGAATGTTGAAATCTGACGTGTGGACTGATATTGACTCTTGAGAAAAATTTGAAAATATTTTTTTAAAATGGGCGTGGCACGGCCCACTTGTGATAAAATCAATTTTACAAATATTATTAATCATAAATCAAAAACAGTTAAACCTATCGTAACAAAATTCGGCAGAGAGTGTGCCTTTACTATAAGGAATGCTTTGAAGAAAAATGTAAGAAATCGGTTACGAACCACGCCCACTTTTATATAAAAGATTTTTAAAAGGGTCGTGGACGAATAAAATAAGCTATATCCTTGCATGTTTTTGTTGTTGTTGTAGCGATTAGGTTACTCCCCGAAGGCTTTGGGGAGTGTTATCGATGTGATGGTCCTTTGTCGGATACAGATCCGATACGCTCCGGTAACACAGCACCATTAAGGTGGTGGCCCGACCATCTCGGGAACGATTTATATGGCCACATTAAACCTTCAGGTGGTCACGCCCCTTTTATGACTAAGCAATTTTCTATGCTTCGGGAGCCATAACTCGAAGAAAAATTTGTTCAGAATAGAACCATATGTATATGTATTATTGCGCAGCCTTGTAACACTGTTAAGCACACAAAACAAACAACAACAGCATTTCAAGTGTACAGCTGGGTATGTAATGTTCGGTTTCACCCGAACTTAGACTTCCTTACTTGTATTTATGAATGTTTTATTATTCCGCCTACGTATCTATAGTTGTCATTAAATTGCTGCACAATGTAATTTTACTGCTGTATAAGAGTTGCTTCCTTAATTTCTATAAAATCTTGTTTTATTACAGCCACGTTCATGAAAATGTGACAATGCGCTTCCTCAGATGCGAGCCTAATTTACAAAACGTACCCGATTATGTTGATGAGGCCGATCAGTTTTATAAGTCGCCAGTACATTGGTTACGCTCACATATTCCTTCACATCCACGCTCTGCAATGCCCTCGCATATTGTACTGTTTGAACCTTTGGCTCCAGTAATAAATGAATTTTTAGTTAATTATAAAGTTATACATCGAGTTGTCAATGCAAACGTTAACGAAAATGTTTCACCCCAATTGCTGATGCAGGAATGGTCAAGAATTCTTAAAGAAAAAGAAGTTGATGTGCACACGCTGATGAAGAATGTAAATAATAGAATAGGCAAAAATATACTCGTTTATCAACGTTTACGCATTGGCGAAGAAAATTCATTCAATAGAGATGAGTATATTAAAGCAAAACAAACAGCTTCAGCTTCTCAGGATGTAAAAGTTGGCAAAGCAGAGCATCCATACGACAACGACGAAGATTTGGATAATCCACAAAATATGTTCAATTAAGGAATTAATAAAAGAAATAAGAGATGTGTATTTCCTTAAAAGAATACTACAAAATAAATACCACGACCAATGAAAAAGCAATATATTGTAAAAAAAATTTTGAAAAATATTTTGTATTAACTATTTTATATGAAAAATCTTAAGAGGTGTCGTGGGTTTTGTCCGACTTTGTAGTAATGCAATATTAGAACAAACTCAAAATAGATATTTTTTGAGGTTCTACAGCAACAAAAACAAACAATACGTGGTTAAGTAGTGCAAGTGGTAGATTTTGCTTATACTTATTTTTATTTGTAAGCTTATTTTGTGTTTATTTATTTTAATTCCCTAACTCATCACGTTAAATGACAATGTTTATAGATAAGAGAGTTTTTAACAATAGGCTACATATTTGTCAATATTTTTAAGTACATACATACGTTGTATTATTAAACACAAACCACCGGTTTATGCATACATACACTATTTAAATGTAATATGAATTTGTCCCGCCAATTTCTAAATAAAGTTTAAGATATTGCTTTCATTATTATAAAAATTGTATCTTTAAAGTAGTAGTTAGGCTATAAGTAAAACGTCTTTATTGAAAGTAAAGTTTCAAAGGTTTTTAATAAAATTTTTAACTACAAAAGAAATATGTCTCGCTCGACTGTGTTATAGTGTGGTTTCATTATCTGCTGCCATCTAAAATCACAACCATTCAATCTTACTTTGTCATCGAGTGTCGATAGCCACAGAAAAACTGATCCATGATCGAAAACTTTCTTTTACTTCCGAACAGCTCCGAAATGATGTTGCTAAAATGATGGACACTCCCCAAAGGTTTTGGGGATCATCGTACCTAATCTGTATCCCACAAGGGCCTGGCCACATGCTACCATGTATTTAAATCTTCGGGCTATTTTCGCAGTTAGAACAATACTAATATAGTAGCCTCAGGGATAACTCGTATTGTGGGCACACTGGCTCTGTCTACACCTTTTCGAGTTGAAGTTCAGAAATTTACAATTCAAGTTCAGAAAATTAAATTGAAGTTCAGAATTTCCAATTTAAATTCAGAAATTTACAATTCAAGTTCAGAAATTTACAATTCAAGTTCAGAAATTTACAATTCAAGTTCAAAAATTCCAATTTAAATTCAGAAAACTACAATTCAAGTTCAGAAAATTACAATTCAAGTTCAGAATTTTCATTTCAAGTTCAGAAAATTACAATTCAAGTTCAGAAAATTACATTTCAAGTTCAGAAAATTACAGTTCGAACTCAGAAATTTATAAGTAGGGTGTTAATTTTCAAAAGTTATTTTATTTAATTAATTTTATACTTATAAGTTACTTGCGGAAGTGTTGATGCTTCGTTGATATTGTGCTCCCAATCGCCGTCAGCTAACGCGAAATAGGGAAAGCTGGCATGGTTTGTTACAAAACTGCCAAAATCGCGATTAAGAGCCAATTCATGATGAATGACGATGATGGCGGATAAGTTGAGATATTTTGACATATGGCGCCAAGGTCTATGCAGACAGTACATATACGTTACTTCCGGGAGTGTGGACGTTCCGTTGACTGTTTAAGTGGTCATATCTGCGTCATCACTGCTGTCATACTCAGTGCAGATCAATGCTTGTAGGGCTAAGAATATAGCTGGATGGCATTGCAATTGCTACTTATGAGCGAGAGTTTTTTTCTTCGCTATCTCGCAAAATTGATTTAAACGAGTTAAGATGACCAATGCTTTCTTAACACATAGATACCATCTTACATACATTTATTTCCATTGGATGAAAAAAAAAATACCCGACAAATTTTCTGAACTTGAATTGGAAATTTGTGAATTTAAATTGCAATTTCTGAACTTGAATTGTAATTTTCTGAACTTGAATTGAAAGTTCTGAACTTGAATTGTAAATTTCTGAACTTGAATTGTAAATTTCTGAACTTAAATAGGAAAAGGTGTAGTTCGATATTAGTCTCGTGGACTTGTGCGCTGAGCTTGAAACCCACCACGTAAAAACCACATGCAATGAAAAATAACTAGGTGCTACGAGCTCCGGATGTTAACTCCCTTTTTTGTGACGTTTGGTTTTGGTTTGTAATGTACTTAGACTGCAGGGGAAATGAAATGAACGGGGCAGATCATGCAGACAATTGAGCCATGGGACTTCTGCTATATAGGCAGCAGAAAGAAAATCGAAATACAGTCTTGGTGTTGGTTTTATGTCAGAAAACAAACTGTGTCACCAAATACTGATGTTGGTGGAGAGATGAGGTACCCGACGTGGATAAGTACTGATTTAATAATACCGATACTATATTTCTACCAAAATGCTATGGCATTCATATTGAGGCAGCGTAGGAGAAATCAGCCGTTTGAACGAAACGGGCATAAACAGCCTCTGAGGTTCACCACAAAGATTATGCAAAGTCGGTGAATGCCCGCCGAACCCTGCTCTCAGAGTCCAATACCGGATAACTACCCATAGTAGAGGAAAGCGGACTTAATACGGTAATAGGATACACTCCTGCTTACCCAAAATCAATCCCGACATAATCAATGCAAAGTTTCCCCTCGTGACACCAACCATCTTTTCAATTGTAATGTGGAACCCATGTCTCTTTGGTCCAACCCTACTCAGCCTGCAAGTTTCCTTGGACTTCCATTGGAAGTTATTGACGACAATTTGGATGAACGAAACACTTCTACATTTTATCAGAAAATGCTACAGATGAAGGTTGTAAAACAAAGTAAATTTGCTGCTGCCGTTCGAAATCAGCATAGGAAATAATTAAAAAGTTGCTTAAGTCAAATTAGAAAAGAAGCTCACCTAAATGTCATCGAAGGTATATCGCGCCAAGTTATTAATATAATTATTATTGGAGTCGAAACCTAATAAACGATGAGAATTATAATATACGAGAGCGAACAGCGGGTTAGAGGATCAGAATATACCCGCGGTAGGTATGCCTGTCGTAAGAGGCGACTAAAATACCAGATTCAAGGGGCTGTGTAGCGCAACCTTTCAGGTTGCCAGCGCAATATATACCTTCTCCAAACCCAATTGTCAACCTCACCTATCCGCGGCGAATCCTGTTTCACTAACAGACGAGGCTCTGGCGACCCCAAGCTCCTCATGGAACTTGGGGGTAGGGAGGGAGGGAATGGCCTGAAGATTTAATGTGGCCACATAAATCGTTCCCAAGATGGTCGGGCTAGCACCTTAATGGTGCTATGGTACCGGAGCGTACCGGATTTGTATCCGGCAAAGGGCCATCACATCGATAACACTCCCCAAAGCCTTCGAGGAGCAACCTTATCGCTACAAAAACAACAGAGCGAACAAAACGCGATTTATTTTTAATCGATAATAGTTTTTAGGTTCATAAATAATTTGAATCATGTGTTAGTCACAGTACAAATGAAAGTAAAAATATCTATTATAATTGGTTAACCCAATGCTTGCGTTCAGTTACTTGTTCACGTATACCATCATGTCGATGCAAGTAGTACGATTACGTATCTTTTAATCCGAAAACTATGTTTCATGGGGTAGTTTTACCATCACGGATGTTACCAACCGACTCCTGGGCCTGTATTACGTGTTACGATCAGTGACTGAAAACCATTTTCAATCAAGCGACAACTATTCAACTGTCAAACTATATCTAAAAATTATTATAAGTTATGGATCTAACAAGTACTATTTGTCGCTAGTTCGCATATGCCATTAATCGGATCCGCGATTTCAGAGCTATTGTGATTTAAAAAATTAGTTTGGATCACGGATCGTAACACGTAATACGGTCCCTGATTTACCGCTGTGTCAAAATGTACATTGTGTATTTTTAATTAAGTACTAATAAATACGCATTGTATGTTGTACATATTTTAATGTGGAAGCGTTTTATTGCTGCAAAAAAGTTCGAATACTCGTATTGAATGTATTGTGTTTTTTTATTGTATCCATGCTCCTATTGCATACTTAGACCCCACCTACGTACGTCCATATTTATGATTTTTATTACTATTTGAATCAGTTGAATTAGATGTCTTGCATATCCATTTCATTGTCTATGTGAATGCGTTAAAGTTTCTTGGCCAATTTGTGTATCTCATATCTACTTTAGGTTCGTGTTATAATTAACTCTGTATCATCCGGCGCATAATCTTAGGTAAGGGCCAGTGGTTTCAAATGACCAATTGTTTGATGCTTGGCCTGTTTTGTTGTTTGTGTTATGGATGTGTGTAAGTGGTAGTCGCTAATGCAGCTGTATTTTAATGCGGTGGTTGTTAATGATGCAGTTGAGCAATATGCATCCAAATTGTCGACGTACTGCTTGAGCTCAAAGGTGACTTCTACATTGAATTAAAGTTAATACTTTGTAAATTCATTGCAGCTGCTTCACTAACATTAGTCGTTCCAGCACTAGCCGTTGTCCCAATACCAGTCGCATCTATATAGCGCTGTGCAGAGAATGTGTGCAGACCAGCCTGTGAAAAATCCATATTTCGAGCATCGGAAAAGTTCATAGCCCCCAAAGCTGAATTTGCTCCAACTGCACCAACAGCTGTGGTTACATGATGTGGTGCACACATAACAGATGTATTCGCGGTAGCTTGGATTTGCACATTTAATGCAGACTGGCTTTCTACTGGAGTTGTCACAGCTCCTGTTATAAGTTCAGACTTGTCATCAGTCGTATCAGCGTTAACTGCATTTGATGTTGTTGGTGATGATGACATATTTGGCTCTTGCTGAACAAGTTGTTCTTTAATGCTGCGGCGAGAAACTGGATAGCCACGCTTTTTGTACTCTAACCATAAAGTACGATTATTAACACCATATATCCGTGCAGCCTTGCAAAAGCCAATACCACCAGAGCGTACGGCCTCTAAAGCGTTTATGAAATTTTCACTACCTTGAGGGTTTGTAGAACGTTTACGTTTTGCTACCTGATTGCCACCGTTTTCGTTGATTGTGTTAACAAGACTCGAGCTATTAACAACCCCGACGCCTCCATTATTTCCACCCCCACTTCCATGTGAACCTGTATTACCTGAAGAATTATTACTAGATCCACTTCCTGAAGCATGTACAGGCAGTTGTAGGGGTGTGCCACTTTGGCTGTAAACTGACTGTACAATCGGTTTGTTGGCTGTAGTCGATGATAAGCTTCGAGCTGCTGAAGTACTACCACCATAACTACTGGCTAGGCTATTAACATTATAATTCGTGTTGAATATGTGGCTACATGTCTAGTAGGTGTTATTGCCAACATCGTACTTACCTCACATTTAGTTGTTGCTCCTTCGTTTTTTTGTCTTTCATATCATCTTCCAGAGGTTCACTTTTAATATATTCGCAAAAATCGCCTTGTGTATCTTTACAGTGATCCAGTATATGATCTAAGGTTTGTAAATGTTCAGCAACTCGTGATTGTGCTTCCTTTTGCTTAACAACCTGCTCTGTGGTTTTTATAAGTGCTTCTTGTGTGGAAAGGTGTACATTTTGAACATTGCGGTTGATGCGAAAACTTGCCAACGAGAGAGAACCTTCACCGTTTGCTCCTGCTTGGTGTTTGATCGCTGGCTTTATAGTCATATTTAAATCCGTATGTTCTTTAGATAACAGTTCGCGCATTTGTTCATCGGATTGTACGCACATTTGTTGGAACCGATATACACTCACCAATTGCTGCAGGCATTTACAGCAAATTTTTGTTGGCAACCCGTCACTAAGCTGTATTTCTACTTGCGGTACAGCATTGGTTATCAGTTCAGCGATTCGCAAAGAGTCACATTCTTCAATTTTGTTGAAAATAGATTGCCATTGTTGTAGTGGTTCAGTGTAACCACCGGAGGAGGTCCCTTCAACCTTAATCATGCAAGTGCGGCACATGCAATCAAAATATTGCTTACTTATATCCATTTTAGCAGCCTAACTAATATCTTTGTCTCGTCCACTTCTATAAATTAAAGGAATCGTTTTTATGCCGAAAAATTGCAATACCAATTCAAGGAAAACAAAAAATGAAATATGATTATTTGACAAAATAGATTAATTTATACCATTGTTTACTATATAGTTTGGCAGCTTAAGTAGAGGTTATGTAGCGAATAGGGTGGAAGGCAGTGGACTAGGCAGTCGAATGTCATATAATGAAGGAATGGTGTTCGGTGATTTTTCAAAGTTAAAAAAAAAAATTTTAAAAGCTTTAATATAAATAAAACTATTGTTTTAATAACAACAAAAATGCCATGTATATTCTGTATGCATAAATTTGTAAGGAATATCTCACTTTAAAATTTGATTTAAATAATCTAAAGTTTATTTTGAAACTTAGTCGAGAACTGTGCGTGTGAATGTGCGAATTGTCACCAATCAGCTGTTTGTTGCGCTACTTGGTAAAATTTACAATGATTTATACTCACAAATTGTCATTTCCATTAAAGGTACATGCATATTTGAAGGCGCGCGACATGATGCGACAGCGGCACGACCGAGGGATGGATTCCTATAGCAAGCGGCCCGAGAGATCTACATAATTTGTAAATCACAACACAGCGGGGTAATAATTTATAGCCGGGGTCGCTTGCTAATCTCAAGTGCTATTGATAACAAATTTTTTAATTTTTCAAAACAATTTGATTATCTCAAAGAATTGTTAATGAACTCGTTGCAATCATGCAACAACAATCTGAATGTTGCTGAAAGTTCTCCGAATGTCAACAACAAAAACAATGCGTCAACCTCCCCGTCTAGTCCTATCATACACAACAACAACTCATGTGTCGCCAGTTTGCAATCAAATCCTCTGCAAATACCAAACGGTCTTTCTTCCAACAATGGTCGTGCTCTGCTTACATTTTCTTCTTCGTCTACATCTACTTATTCTAACGAATCAGATATGCTAAACACTTTCTCAAATAATCAATCTACTGTTTTAAGCTGGAGACATTGGTGCTTTATCGGTAACCGTATCGGTAACCTTTTAACAGCTGATTCGACCAACCTTATGAGAATCAATGCAATCGATTATTGGTGCCGCTTAGGTGGTAACCGTATCGTAGCCAACCAATTGGGGTTTGGTTTACCGTCGTAACGATAAACAGCTGATTACGTTAGGGATACGGATACAGCGATACGACATACGGCACCAATGACTCCAGCTTTAATCTCTCAACATCCATCCACTCCTACACATACAAACGAACAAACACAATCATCAAAGTCTCTCACTAATAACATTTCTACTTCTACCTGTACATTGGCTTCTACAATTTCTACTTCTACACTTGCATTTAATACGCAACCACTCGTGTCAAATACTCTCACTGTTTATAACGATAATACTCCTACAAATACATCAGCAGCAACTAAAGCGCCAAATACACGATACGAACATTTCCGCGAACATTCCCGTTATGTCATGTTTCTGCGACCTTTTCTGTTGTTGTTGTTGTTGTAGCGATAAGGTTGCTCCCCGAAGGCTTTGGGGAGTGTTATCGATGTGATAGTCCTTTGCCGGATACAGATCCGGCACGCTCCGGTACCACAGCACCATTAAGGTGCTGGCCCCACCATCTCGGGAACGATTTATGTGGCCACATTAAACCTTCAGGCCATCCCCTCCCTCCCCAACCCCAAGTTCCATAAGGAGCTTGGGGTCGCCAGAGCCTCGTCTGTTAGTGAAACAGGATTCGCCGCGGATAGGTGAGGTTGACAATTGGGTTTGGAGAAGCTATATGTTGCGCTGGCAACCTGCAGGGTTGCGCTACACAGCATCTTGAATCTGGTATTTTAGTCGCCTCTTACGACAGGCATACCTACCGCGGGTATATTCTGACCCCCCCTAACCCGCTGTCGTGTATGGTGGTGTTTGCCAGTTCGCGCAAATGTTCGCCAAAAATTAAAATATTTTAATTTTTGGCGAATATTTGCGCAAACTGATCGTGCGTGTATGGCGAAATAGCTCATAATCGTAGTAATTTCTGAACGGAACAGACGTGCGCGGAAAAGTAAAATGGACAATAAAAAATGTATGAGTGACTTTATTGAAATGTATAAATCTTTGCCTTCATTGTGGGAAGTAAAAAGCAAAGATTATTGTAATAGAATTAAAAAGAATAATGATTATGCGACTTTAATCGAAAAATTAAAAGAAGTAGATCCTGATGCCACAAAGGATACAGTTATAAAAAAAACAAGTAGTATCTCATTATTGTATCCCGTTTCGTTATGAGTGGCAAAATTTTTTTTAAAGTTGGTCAAATGTTGCCTTGCTCATACGAACGTAATTTTTAAAATCATTTTGTGACGTGGATTTCAGTTCTTTAATAAGCTCACTTTGTCCAAGAACTGCTCGTTTTTTAAACCATTCTTTGCACCAAATTCTTTTTTTTCGATCTCCTCTCTTTTTTTACGCTTAATTGCCACAGCGAGCAATATTGCTGCAGCACAATTGTTGTCCGTATTCATCGCTGTCTGAAAGAGAACTAATGTTCGGCCAAAAGTTCGTATGGTGTATGGCCAAAGCTGCGAACAAGATTGCGGAAATGTTTGTGTCGTGTATTTGTCACTTAAGGTAAAGTCTACTGCCAACTCCAAGCAGAGAAGAAATATGAAAAATTCGAGCAATCCGATGACTGCCACTAACAGTGAGTTATCAAATACTAGCACTCTGTCCTCTTCTTCCGCTGCATCATACGTAATGCTCCTGCCAGCGCTCTTAATAAATCACCTCTGCCAACAAATGCCCACATTACAGTGAAGCCTAGCATAAATACACCAAAAGAAAAAGTCGTGTACCCTACAAGAATACTGACTATCATATGACTATCATCTGATTGTCAGCAATGTCAACCTAACGATCAGTGCCTCATACAAACTTTCTATCACTAACTTAAGGGGACTTGCGCAAATGTGATGTAAACAACTGTGCACGTGTGAGTTTTTGTCTCCTTCTTATACACCAACATCGCCTACTAATTAAGTATATAGCCGTACTGCTCACTCTCATTCCTTTTCCTGGATCAGTGCTGACACTCTAACTATCAAAAAGTGTCATAAATGATAGTTTACTGAAGATATCAGGTTTGACTGTTATACTCTCATAAATGACAATTGTTATATTCCGCCAAAAATTAAACAATGCTTTTTGCTTTTTATTTACTTTATTTTACTACGTTTTTAATTTTGTACGTGATAAAAGCATACGCGTTTCTTATTTGTTTAAAATAAATAGTTTTATAAGAATTCGAGTTCAGAATGTTCAATTTAAATTCAGAAAATAACAAAACAACAGAATAGCGGGTTTCTCATGCGGAAACACATTTAAAAATGAATCACCACTAACCACTATTATTTTTCGCGTATCAATTTTTTGCGTGAGCCCCATACATTCCGACAGCTTTTGGTATTTTTTAATATTATTTCGATTTTTTTTCTTTTAGCATGGGGCTTTGAAATGCTCTCTTTTTCATTTTTTAAACTTATTTTTTATATGGTTTTCGTCGGTTGAAAATGGCGGAATTTAAAAAATAACAAAACAACCGTGATAATCATTTGATTGTCATATGACAGTCAGTAGTGACAACATGATTAAATCGGATAAACTGTTCTCGCATACATAAAACTCCGTTGAGAATTATGTATCTGTCTCACATGCATACTGGTTCTGCTGTATGTTCTTTTGTTCTGTACCAGGTGTCCGAAGCTTTCCCAGTTTGAGTCCTTTTTCATGATTATAGGCTGTCGTTGGGAACACGCGGACATGCGTGAGCGATCAAAGGAACATATGTAAATTTGAGTATCAATGTTTACGTCATCGCAGGATCAGCATTGTCAATTACAAGTGTGAGTATATTAGTAAAACTATCAGCGTTTTTTGTAGGGTATTCATCAGTAGTTAGTGGCAATAACAATAATGCAGAGTTAGATGTCTTTGTACCATACAAGTGGATTCATTTATCTTCATTCAAGCCTTCAGTTACAGAGGAGAAAATTGTCAAATACATCTCTGAACACATTAAAATCGATGCTTCTGCTTTGGCTTGTTTTAAGTTGGTGAGGCGAGATACTGACATCAACTCGTTGGTCAGGGTTTCTTTTAAAGTGCGCGTGCTATCAGCTGATTATAATAAGCTATTCGACGCTGCTTTGTGGCCTTCTAACGTCACTGTAAAGCCTTTTCGTTATTTTCCAAAAAACGGAGGAAACCAAATAGTGTCGTAGGGTTACCTAGTGCTATGTATTGCAACACTTATGACATCCTAAACTTCGTCTCGGGTGCATCTCTCAGAGTCTACTTTCAAAATGTTGGAGGCATGCGCATCAAATCTAAAGACTTTCTTTTATCTATTTCTCGTTTGGACTACGACGTATACGTCATCGTTGAAACGTGGCTCATCGAAGACTTCTTTGATGAAGAGTCTTTGACCCTAAGTAATTCCTAGCTTTCCGTAAAGACAGAGACTTCGCGAACAGCGGTCAAAAGAAAGGTGGTGGTGTCCTAATTGCAGTTAACAGAAGCCTGCATTCATTAAAGTTTCAACTACATAATCAGGATACGTTGCTCGATCAGTCTGTGTTTCCAGTTCGTCTGGCTCTACGTCCATTTGTTGCTCGTATATACCGCCCAATAGTGGTAATGGCTTATATAATGCTCATGTGGAGAACATCGTTAATTTATGCGAAACTCATACTGATGCCAACTTTTGTTTACTTGGAGACTTCAATCTACCAGATATTGTATGGGCAGATTTTCAAAATAATGGAATTTTGACACCTACCAATATCACGCGTTCTAATGAAATTAGCCTTATAGATAATACCTTAAGTTGTAATCTGATTCAAATCAATAACTTATTTAATACTCTCTCGAGGGTACTTGATCTTATATTCGTCGACGAGAATTTAATATATCAACTCTCTGAGAGTACTTTTCCTGTATGTCTACCTGATAGACATCATATACCGATAGCTATTCATCTACATAACTTTGATGCTATCCCTAAGTCACCTGCTTTAGATAATTCCTCTTTCAACTTTCGATCTACTGATTTCGGCGAGCTGAACAATGTATTATTTGAAATTAACTGGGAAAACATATTTCCCTCTAATGACGTCAGTGTTTGTTATGATATTTTCTTATCGAATTTGACTGAAACATTTCAAAGTATAGTGCCTCGTTTTGGGCACAGGCTTCATAAATTACCTGAAAAAAATTATAAAAGAGAACCTAACTTTTGTCATCAAAAGCGTCATTGATCCGTGCCAACATGGGTTTGTGGCTGACCGCTCGACTGTTACGAACCTAGTGTCGTTTTCTGATTTCTGCATCTCTGCATTTCAGGACGGTTGCCAGGTAGATACTGTATACACAGATTTAACGAAGGCTTTCGATAAAGTTTCTCATAAAATCTTATTATTTAAACTGGAATGCATTGGAATTCACTCTGCTTTCCTATCATGGTTAAAATCTTATTTGTCGAATAGGTCCTTGTGCGTCGAAATTGAAGACTGTAAGTCCCAACCTTTCTTGACAACATCCGGGGTACCTCAGGGTAGCATTCTTGGTTCTCTTTTATTTGTGCTCTTTATTAATGACATTGGTTCCTGCTTTAATTCGTCTGATTTCCTTTTATATGCAGACGATCTTAAGATTTTTCGTAAAATTAATGGCCCGTCAGATGCAGTGCTCCTACAAAATGATCTAAATAATCTTTTTGCTTGGTGTAATGCCAATAGTCTCTACTTAACTGTCAAAAAATGCTTGCAAATGTCTTTTTCTAAGTCGTCTACCCTGCATACCACGCCCTATGGTATTTCAGGTGTTCCACTGGCTTCTGTCAAAGAATTTATTGATCTAGGTGTTGTCTTCGACACCTCTTTCTCCTTCGTTAGTCATATCTGTTATGTCCTTCTGAGGGCTTACAGAAACCTTGCCTTCCTTCGCAGATATGCAAAAGCCTTTAAGGATCCCTATACCAGGAAGGCACTTTTTATCTCTTTAGTTCGCTCAAAATTAAAATACGCCTCAGTTGTCTGGAATCCTATCTATAGCGGCCACTCTGCCAGAATAGAGAGGGTTCAAAGAAAAGTCAGTAGATTTTGCTTAATTTCTATTAACTTTCACGATCCCATCCTATTACTCGCGATGCATACTTATCAATCTCCAGTCTCTTGAAATCCGGAGAGCTGCGCATCTACTAATGTTTGTTTATGATCTCATCACTGGCTCTTTGGATTGTTCAGCTCTTCTGGTGTTTTCGTACTTTCTTGCCCTTTTACTTGCGTGTCGGTAGAGCTAACTATTGCATGTTTGACCCGATTTTCCGCGCACTTACCGAATTTAATAGAGACTCAGGGAGTTTCTTTCTTGATTTCTCTTTGTCGAGAAGTACGTTCAAGTCTTCTCTGGATTTGTGCCTGTAATTTATTTTTATTATTTATTTAACTCAATGTTATCTTTTTTCTTTTTTTATTATTTACACGGTAATTACATATATAAGTTTGACTATATAGTTTTTATATCTTTCTATTCATTTGTATCTAGTCTGTAAGATTCTTTTCGATCATAGACTTAATAAACATATACATATACATACATACATATACATATAAATATACATACATATACATAATACGCACCCTTAGATTGTACTGCGGTAGGTATGCCTGTCATAAGAGGCGATTAAAATACCATATTATTCAAGGTGTTGTGTAGCGCAACCGTTTCAAGGGGTTGTCAGTATATCAAAACAAATTTATATTTTAAAAATTTGTTTGAGGTTTAAGGTATACAAATTTATTATATCAAAAGGTAACGTTTTACAACACGGTGCACCACCTAATTTTTATCCAAAATCCTTTTTTAATCCGTATATTTTTCAAAGGTGGTATCAATAGATGCGTCTCGACCTCCGTTTTAAGAATCCGAAAGCGGAAATCAAAAATTTTATTTCTGTCGAAAGTTATTCACAAAACCGTAAAATTACCCCGAGAGGGTCCCAAAAAAGGGGCCCGATCCATTTTTTTTTTTTGCACAGAACACCATTCTACGTTGGCGGCCTTGGGCCACCATTTAAAGAAATAATAATCCTGGGTTGGTCCGACACCGGTTTGGGGATCAAAATAAATGCGCGCAGAACACCTTTCTGCATTATTGTGTGTGTGTGTACAACAAATCTGGCAAAAAAACTACAACCAGATGAAAATTTGATCCGATTTTTTGCTTATATCTTTTGACAGAAATAAAAACTTAAACTTTCCCTTTCGGATTCTAAAGACGGAGGTCGAGATGCATCTTTTTATTCCACCTTTGAAAATTTTTGATAAAAATTAAGTGGTGCACCGTCTTGTTTTGATTTTTAAACAATGTTTTAATTGAGCTTTCTTTTTACAAGAAAATTTTTGAATGACTTAAAATTAAAATTTTTGATTATTAATATTTTAAACTGAAATTAAATAAAATATGTAATTGTTGAACAGAGTAAATTACGAACGCGTGGTTACAAAGTATAATAGCGACTGACTTTATTAATGTGTATATAAGAATAGATAATAAAGAAGAAATACAATGAGTGATGCCAGATTGATATTATTTTACAATACTCCACGTTAATAGCATATCTGGCAGTAATTACAAAAATTAATTTTATGCATTTCAATAATTAGGTTAAGCCCAGCTTGTCATTAATGAGTTGGTACTTTGAAGCTGGAACACCTTTTGTTAAAGCGTCAGCTAGCATCTCCGATGTTGAAATGTATTCTAATTTTATTGACCCATCTTCAAGCTTTTCGCGCGTATACTTCAACTTGATGTCAACATGCTTTGTACGTGGTGAAAAATTATTGTTACGTACAATGCTTATGGCGCTTTTATTGTCACAGTGCAACGTAGTTATTTCATTACAGTCAGGAATCAATTCCGCCTTTAAACGCCTTAACCAAATCATTTCTTGTAAAGCACTTACAATGGACATCAGTTCCGCTTCTGTCGAAGATAAGGCAACTGTACGTTGACGATGACTGTCCCAAGTTATAGCTCCGCCCTGCATTGTGAAGACGTAACCAGATGTCGATCGCCTTTTGTCAACATCTGCAGCCCAGTCGGCGTCGCAGAAACCTGTGAGAGCCTCACCACTTTTCGCATAAACGATACCCTTTTCTATTGTTCCTTTCAAGTATCTCAGAACACGTTTAATGGCTTGCCAATGAGCCTTTCCAGGATTTTGGGAAAATCGACTCAACAAATTAACTGCATAACTAATATCAGGCCGTGTATTTTGTGCCGCAAAGAGTAAACATCCAATCGCCTCCATGTACGGAACCTTTTTCATTTCTTGTTTAGCTTCATAAGTTTGTGGGCACATATCTGCGGTCAACTTTTGCGATAAGTCAAGCGGCGTAGATACGGGATTGCAGTCATCCATTCCAAAACGTTTAAGAACTCTAGAAATATACTCAGACTGATCTATTTTAAACGTTTTTTTTATCTCATTACGCTGAATACGCATGCCCAGAACTGAGTGCGCCACACCCATATCTACCATTTTGAATTTCGAAGAGAGTTCCATTTTGATACGTTTAGCAATTTGTTTATCGTTTGAAAATACCAAGACGTCATCAACGTAAATAGCTACATACACCATGCGTTCATTGTTTACATGGTAATAAATGCACTGATCGACGTCGCTGCGTACAAGACCAAGATCGACCAAGGCTGCATTGAGTTTTTTGTTCCATATTCGACTCGCCTGCTTAAGGCCGTAAAATGATTTCACCAACCGGCATACTCTGCCCGTGCCATCGTCAAAATCTTCAGGCTGCTTCATGTATACCTCCTCCTGCATTCAGCAAAGCAGTCACTGCATCGAGTTGGTATACATCCATATCATGCTTTGCAGCCAAAGCAAATAAGAATCGTATCGAATTATACCTGACAACAGGTGCGAACGTTTCAGTATAGTCGATTCCCTGATTTTGCGAACATCCCTTGACTACCAGCCTAGCCTTATGACGTACGATTTCGCCATCAGCGTTGCGTTTTGTTTTAAATACCCACTTAGAATCTATGGCTTTTTTATGTGCGGGAAGATCAGTGAGAAACCATGTTTTGTTTAATTTATGTGAATCCATCTCAGCCGTCATTGCGTCTGACCAAGCATCACCTTCCGCACTTTTAGCGACATTCTCAAAGCTAACAGGATCATCAGTCTCATATATATTGGTACAAAATACGGATTGCTTGTTTACTTTATCAGCAATAATCTTAGATCGACGAACATCAACCTCTTTCATTTCATTCTGCTCATCTGAAGAACTATCGTCTGCAGTATCGTACTCGTTTTCGGAGACACTACCAGATTCACTTACATTTGGCAATTCCAGCTCAACTTTTTCCTCTGAATTGCAACAAATTGATGTGAAACGCGATCATTTTTTGCATTTGACATTTCGGAGAAACTAACGTCACGGCTTATAAGGAATTTGTGATCAGATTTCCTGTACAAACGATATGCCTTTGATTCATCGCTATATCCCACAAATATACATTCGTCCGATTTGGCATCCAGTTTCGTTCTCTTTTGCTTCGGTATGTGCACCATTGCAATGCACCCAAAAATACGTAACATTTTTAAATTTGGCTTGACGCCAGACCAAATTTCTTCAGGACTCATACTATTTCCTCTGCAAGGAACGCGATTTATCAAGTATGCAGCTGTGTTTGCAGCTTCAGCCCAAAAAATATTATCAAGACCGGAATCGAATAACATACACCTTACGCGCTTCATGATCGTTCTATTGATTCTCTCAGCCACCCCATTTTGCTCGGGCGTATATGGAGCTGTTTTTTGGTGTATAATTCCACATTTTTGAACAAATTTTAAAACTTGGTCATTGCAGTATTCAGTGCCATTATCCGTTCGCAGGATTTTAATGCTGCGACCGCACTGATTTTCAACTAAACATTTAAATTCTTTGAACGTCTGATTTTCTAATCATTGGCAATGCAAATACTTTTCTAGAGAAGTCATCGACAAATACCAACAAATACCTAGCACCGCTGAATGAGCTTGTGCTAATTGGACCTAACACATCTGAGTTGACTAAATCTAATAGATTATTTGCACGCATGCCACTCTCTCTGCTTATTGTTCGAGTTTGCTTGCCTTTCGCACACACAATGCACTTGCCATCATCTGGAGTACTGTAATAAACATCACCAGAATAATTTTTTACACTGTTTAAACCTTTATTGCAGATATGTCCAAATCTGCGATGCCAAAGTTGAAAATTATCAATCGCAGTCATTGCCTTAATAATAGGCTCTGGTTTACAATCCAAACGATATAAATTGTTTTCAACGTATGCTGTTGCAATTAATTTTCCAGCATCGTCATAAATTTTGCAATCGTCGCCTTGAAACACCACCTTTTTTCCTTTCATTGTCATTTCACGAACAGACAATAAATTTGCACAAAGGTTTGGCACATATTCAATATTTTTTATGGTTGTCATTTGTTCCTTGTTTGTTTTGTTCATGACAATGTTAACGTTACCTACGCTTTCTATTGGTATTCTTTCTTTGTTTGCCAAAATTACATCTTTGTTTTGTGAAGGTTTTTCATCCATTAATAATCGACGATCATTGGTCATATGCGAAGTGGCACCCGAATCAATGTACCATACATTTTGGGAATATGAATATAGACAACTTGCCATCAACGAATTTGAAGATGTTGTGGTCTTTTTCTGTTCAATACCTTCTGCCGCTTTTTTAGAGTTTTTTGTACAATTTCTCCTCAAATGCCCCTCTTGACCCCAGCCGTAACAACGAAAATGTCTCTTATTGAAATTTTTGTTGTTCTGCTTTGGTTTGGAATTTTTTGTGTATAGTCCATTATCAGCGTACTCGCTCTTGCTGTCGAACTTTGTATCTTGTAACAACAAACCTTTTATATTGTCGACCGTTAATTTGCTTTTGGAATTTTCCACTGCCATAACTAGCGCTTGATACTCGTTTGGCAAACCGGCAAGCATTAATGACGCAATAACCTCATCATCAATGTTCAAACCGGCACCCTTCACCTTTAGTGACGTCATTACCATTTCGTTGATATACTCCTGCATTGAAGGGAAATGTTCCAACTTCAGCTGTACTAGTTTTCGTAGCAAATGAACTTTGCGTGTAAGACCGCTGTCTTCATACGCCGACATGAGGGAGTCCCAGGCCTCTTTTGCACTTGTGGCACTTGCGATATGAACGAAATTACATGGCTCAACCACAAGCGTAATTTCCGCCAATGCTCGCTCATCGACACTTCGTTATTTTTCCTCTTTTACAGCATGTTGTGTTATGCTCCAGCAGCTCTTCAGCACCAGATACGATTTTGCGTGCCTTTTCCACACTTCAAAATTTTCACGTCCACGAAGCTTTTCGAAAGCCGCCATTTTCAATTTATTTCGAAGCAAATAAGCCCATAACCTGTTGAACAGAGTAAATTACGTACGCGTGGTTACAAAGTAGAATAGCGACCATTGTTTACTATATAGTTTGGCAGCTTAAGTAGAGGTTATGTTGCGAATAGAGTGGAAGGCAGTGGACTAGGCAGTCGAATGTCATATAATGAAGGAATGGTGTTCGGAGTTTTTTCAAAGTTAAAAAAAAAAACTGATAAAAGCTTTAATATAAAAAAACTATTGTTTTAATAACAACAAAAACGCCTTATATATTCCATATACATAAATTCGTGATGATTATCTCACTTTAAAATTTGAGTTAAATAATCTAAAGTTTGTTTTTGAAACTGAGTCGAGAACTGTGCGTGTGAATGTGCGAATTTTCACCGATCAGCTGTTAGTTGCGCTACTTGGTAAAATTTACAATGATAGCGACTGACTTTATTAATGTGTATATAAGAATAGATAATAAAGAAGAAATACAATGAATGATGCCAGATTGATATTATTTTACAATAGTAATATTAAAAAAATAACAATTTTTAATATTTGGTTAACCACCAACAATAGGCAGCGCAATATATAGCTTCTCAAACGCAATCGTCATCCTTACCTACCCGTTTCCAATCCTGTTTCTTTAGCAGCCGAGGCTATGGCAACCCCAAGTTCCATGGGTAGGGGAGGGATGTCCTAGAAGATTTAATGTGGTCATACTAAATTGTTCCCAAGATGGTCGGGCTAGTACCTTAATGGTGTGGAACGTACCGGATCTGTATCCGGCAAATGACCATGAAGATCGATAACACTCCTCAAAACCTTGGGAGAGGTGTTAAAAGACGCGAATCGACAACAATAAATCGAAGTCGGAGTTAATAATAATAATAAATTTCAACTCTGCCCGGAGATAGCATAAACTATTTTCCACACTTCACTTACATAGTAAAATGAAAAAATTGTATTCATAATCAGTACTTAAAAATCTCGAAGAACTGTAATGCAGCCGAATAACCACGTTGAGCGAACGTAGCGGAATAAATTTTTTCTCAGTAATTTGACGTAAAACTCAAACTGTGGAGGTCCAAAAATGTTCAACGCTGCGTTCAGAATGTCAGACTCAACCCTTGATCAACAGTTGTCTTCGCTAAAAGAGCCCAATAATTTACAAACGGAAGCTTAAAGCTGGAGTCATTGGTGCCGTATGTCGTATCGCTGTATCCGTATCCCTAACGTAATCAGCTGTTTATCGTTACGACGGTAAACCAAAATCCAATTGGTTGGCTACGATACGGTTCCGACCTTAGCGGCACCAATAATCGATTGCATTGATTCTCATAAGATTGGTCGAATCAGCTGTTATAAGGTTACCGATAAAGCACCAATGTCTCCAGCTTAACTTAGCGGCATGGCGCAACGATACAAGGTGGCAGCATGGGACAGCCAATTATTAATTTTTTTATTTGATTTGATACATCAACTTCCGTCGCAGTACGATTTTGGCATTGGTCCATCGAATTTACAAAAACAAAGTACATGAAATTTTTATTTATGTTTGTCGTTATGTCATGCAGCTTGTATCGTTCTGCCATGGCCGAAATATGTTTTGCGTTTCTACTTTTGCTGCGGTCAGTGCCAAATATTCCGCACATACAAACGAACGAAAAAAAAGTTAATTAGATTACACTGCTGCAACTTCATTAATTTTAACTTTTCTATAGATTTTAGGAGGCCCCTTTTTTATAGAAAAACAACAAGTTAATAATGGCATCGAAATCACTTTTAAAACTTCGAGGTAAGCTAACAAAAATTACCTGCAAGAGGTTCTAGTGCTGTGAAAAATTATATAACTGGGAATAAAAGATGGGAATCAAAGGAACGTATGGGTATTTAGCTGTATGTGCGCAATAATTGCTATTATACTACTAAGGAGTATATGTTCTTCAAGTGTTAAATGGGTTTGCATGTGACCATGAGTGGACCATGAGATTTATGTTAATGAACTTTGAAGTGACTGCATAAATGGAAAACTTAATAGTGTTGTGTAGTTATTACATGGATGGTGTGGTGTTCTAAGGAATAGAGTGCTTAAATGCGACAGTTATGGGAGCGAAACGATCAGTTGTATTATACAGATAATAGAACAGCTGGCAGGAGAAGACCAGAGCACGGTAATGATTGAATGGTCGTTATGGGCGAAGCAATGTTTCTGTAACAATAACATGCTAGGGTAATAGTCTAGAACAGGGGTCGACTGCTAATACGTGTCTAAAAATGTCGAAAGAGGAGCCAAAGGACGCGTATTGACCTCGATAATAATCCGAAGTCGAAAGGAAAATGTTGGTAATTCTATACGACAGCATGACACTGCTAATACGCGTCCAAAAATATCGAGAGAGGTTACAAACGACGCGCCTTGACATCAGTATTAATAATCCGAAACCGGAAAATAAAAATTTTAACTCGTTCAAAAGATATTAACGAAACACCGAAAAAAGACCTGCGGGTCCCTCCGAGACCGGTGGTGAAATCCTTGTATTTTTGCGCAGAACACCTTTCTGCGTTGGCGGCCTTTGGCCGCGCTTATATAAAGTAACCCTGGGCAACGCCATGCCAAGTCCGGGTGTGTGGTATAACCGTGGCTACCGCCACGGTGATGTCCTGCGTTCACAATTTTTTTTGTGGGTACAAATTACAACAACCACATGAAAATCGCCAACTTCAACTGCAAATATCTCCGGACAGAGATAAAATTTTTATTTTCCGGTTTCGGATTAATACGCGTCTTTTGACACCTCTTTCGATATTTTTGGACGCGTATTAGCAGTGTCATGCTGTCGTATAGAATTACCAAAATGTTTAACTGCTTCAAAAGATATTAACGAAAAATCACCCCGGGTCCTTCTGACACCGGGGGTGGGATCCATAGTATTTTTACGCAGAACACCCTTCTGCGTTGGCGGCCTTCCGCGTTTATAACAAATAACACTGGCCGCTCCACCAATGAGGTGGGATAAAAATTAAATTCGTGCAAAATCCCTTTGTACACAACATTTTTTTCAGTGAACAACAACATTACAATAACCACATGAAAATTGTTGCAAATATCTCCCGACAGAGATATATTTTTTTCCGCCTTCGGATTATTGTCGAGCTCAGTATGCATCTTTTGACACATCTTTCGATATTTTGGCCGCGTATTAGCAGTCGACCCCTGTTCTACACTTTCACCCATGATAGTAGCCTCTACAACAATGCTATCCACCGAACCACAACTCCAAGACAAATACACGACAGCCACCGATTGCTGCATCCCAAAGGCGTTAGACAGCAAAATGCTAAGATGAATAACATCCTCGTCGATGCGTTAGGCCCCCGATTGCTTTCCTCAAAATAAATAAATTTTTGTCAAATCGTTTAAGCTATCTTGGTCATCGAAAAAACCACAAACGGAAACAACTCAATCAAATTATTATAAATTGGCATAACATGGATTAACAGCCCTAGCTCGGTTTTAATTTGCTACACTATGTGGATGTCGTATCAGCTCTTCATTCAAATATTTCCATTCAAAGTTATGTAGTCAATGTAACCCAAAACCCACTTTGTTGTTGTTGTTGTTTTTGTTGTAGCGATAAGGTTGCTCCCCGAAGGCTTTGGGGAGTGTTATCGATATGGTCATTTGCCGGATATAGATCCGGTACGCTCCGGTAACACAACACCATTAAGGTGCTAGCCCGACCATCTCGGGAACGATTTATATGGCCACATTAAACCTTCAGGCCATCCCTCCCTCCCCACCCCCAAGGTCCATGAAAAAATTTTCTTCTTATTGAAAAACCTTATTTCTAAAATTTTCATGTTGCTGTCATATTATTCTAACAGATAGCATCTCTGCTGGTGTGCGCTTCAGCTCAGAATATGCGAAAACAAGAGGAAACCTACAATTAAATGCAGACTCACGTGTTATTTGCCAAGGATTTACCGGCAAACAAGGTACTTTCCACAGCCAACAAGCTTTGGAATACGGTACCAAACTGGTTGGAGGTATTTCCCCAAAAAAGGGTGGTACTACGCATCTTGGTTTGCCAGTATTTGCCACGGTAATTTATATTGATTTGTATTGATTCAAAATTGCAATAGTAGATAATGTAATGTGAATTAAAATTCAATAGGTAGCCGAAGCAAAAAAGGCAACTGATCCGCATGCAACTGTTATATATGTGCCGCCCCCGGGAGCGGCTGCTGCTATCCTTGAAGCATTAGAAGCAGAAATTCCTTTGATTGTTTGCATCACCGAAGGTGTGCCACAACATGATATGGTTCGCGTTAAGCACGCGCTCTTAAGGCAAAATAAATCGCGTCTAGTCGGGCCCAATTGTCCAGGAATCATCGCACCAGAAAGGGTAAGTAAATTGCCTACCATATTAAATATATAAACAACGTTTATGAATTTGTTAGTGATAATTTGTCATGCTTTTGTCGATAATCAACTGAAGAATGCAAACGCCAAAAAGTTCGAAGTTCATGTAGATAACAATTGATTTTTTAATTAGCTTTTGGAGGGCAAAATACATATTGCATAGAATTGCATTTGAAAGGGAGAAATTAATAAATTATTTTCAGTGTAAATCACACACACAATGATAGATTTACAAGCTGATATAAAACCGCATCAATTATTACTAGAAATTGGCGCACTTAAGATTAACCTGAATTGCTGCCTCAAATAGATTTTTACGCCGTCAATAAGCACCGGCGTCAATTTTTCTCATTTTCGCTTTGTTGCCATTGTCATTACATTGCGTTAAGAGAGCACATCAACACCTTATTACCCATAGCCAGTTAAAATTTTAGTAAATTTTGCACTTTTCATTACTGATTCAATTCGTGGAAAGTTAAATGGATATAGAGCATTCCATGGGAAATAGTAAATTTTAGCAGATTTTAGCATTTCTATAATTAGTAATATTCAATGCCTAGAAGGTTTAATATGGTCATATTAACTGTTCCCGAGATGGTCGGGCGGCTCTTGTTATCGGAACGTAGATGGATAGATAATTTATTGAGGATAGCACTGGGACCATCGGTCTATTGTGCCATCATCTCCTTCACAGCACCTCATTCAAGCCGACTTCCTTGATGAACCCTAGCAGTTCTCTTGGCTTGAGGGATTGAATGTAGGAATGCTTTAGCCATGGTGAGCCCATAAAGTTAGCCCTGCGTCTTGAGATTGTGTCACATTCCAGGAGGATATGGTCCGCCGTCTCCGCTGATCGATCACAAAATCGGCATGTGTTATCCGATAGTATGCCCAGTTTCTGCATGTGGCTGTTCAGTCTAGAATGTTCTGTAAGAATAGATGTTAGGATTGACTTATTTTGTATGTATGTATTTGTATTTGTATTTATTAGGCAATTCATCCCAGCACAACAATTTGACAAAAATTATTTTACAGTGCTAGTCGGTAAAAGGCATAAAATAGGAACAATCTAATCTTGAAACTTAAAGCTAATGACTATGGCTAAAAAAAGGTTACAACAAATAATATATTTAATAAATAGTAAATAGATAAATAAAGGAATGATAGAGTACATTTGCTTAGAAGGAATCAGTATTTTAATTGTCTAGGTTATTATAGAAACTTGTTAATTCTTTATTGAAGAGCACAGCATTGCTTATAAGCCTAAGTCTAGAAGGGAGCGAGTTCCAAAGACGTATGGAATTAATGAAGAACTGGCGATCAGATATTAGCATACGATGTCTGAAGTGGATAAGGAGAACAGATCTAGACGACTGGAGAAAATTTAGCCTCCGATACAGATAGTCAGGTTCCTTCATATATATTAATTTATGTAGCGTAGTGAGCGTTTTAAGTTTAATAAGGTTATCGAAAGAAATGTTTAGCAACCTGTAAGCATGTTGAGAGACGTGGTCAAGTCTTTTCAACCCATAGACGTATCTAGCAATGTTGTTATACACAACATTAAGTTTCCTCTTAATGTGTTGTATGTATGTATTTATTTGAAAATTTGTTCCTAGCACAACAATTTTGACATTATTTAACAGTGCTAGTCATGAATAGCATGAGCTATAAAAATTGAACACTTATAATAATAATAAATTAGATTAATCAAATTAAATTAAATATAACGGATAATAGTGAAATATTTATGTATGTAAATGTAAATCCTTAAACTAAAGAAAAGTAATTAATAAATATTAAAAGACAGCAGTAGTGATAATAACCTTTGGCTGGTTATAGATCGAATAATATTTAACAAATAAAGAAAGAAGACACAGAGAAAGGAAAAGGACTTAGAAATGAACATTTTAACAACAATTTGAGATCCAGTTAAAGAGTCGTTAAAAAATGATGTTAGGTCTTTTTTGAAGTGCAGAGCATTACTTAAGAGTCGAAGACTTGTAGGTAGGGAGTTCCAAAGACGTATTGCAGTAACAAAGAATTGGCGCTCAGAGTTTAGCGTGCGGTATCTAATGTGCTTAAGAAGAAGCACCGATCTTGATGATTGCAGAAAAATAAGCTTACGATATAGATAGTCAGGTTCCTTCGTGTGTCTCAATTTATGGAGGAAGGACAGTGTTTTGACTTTTAAAAGATTTTCGAAAGAAATGTTTAGCAACCTTTCAGTATGTTGTGATTCGTGTTCAAGTCTTTTCAACCCATAAACATATCTAGCAATGTTGTTGTAAACAACATTTAGTTTGTTCTTGCACAGATAGTCACAGTTTGAGTAAATCACACAACCATGGAGTAGCGTAGGTATTAAGTACGCTTTAGCCAGAAGTAGTCTTATGTGCAAAGGCGTGAAATACTGTTTTAACCATAGTGTACGAAGCATTCCATACACTTTTCCAACCGTTCTAAAAATATGGTCTTTCCATGTCAATGTTTTGTTAAAAATTACACCAAATTTTTCGCCGTATTTACGTATTCTATAACGGAATTGTCGGACACTGCATTCTCTAAATCATTAGTGCGAAACGACCTTCTATGAATAACAATACATTTTGACTTATTCGGGTTTATACATAAGCCATTCCTAGTAGCCCATGAAAATATTTGATTCAAATCGTGATTTAAGTTACTTATGCACAAGCTAGTTTGATCACGAGGACAACACGTAAACAACTGCGTTGATATGAACATTACAATACTTAAGGACATCGGGTAAGTCATTGATATACAGAACAAATAACAGAGGACCCAGGATAGGGCATTGAGAGACGCCTCTTAAGACATGTAGGAAGTCAGACTTATCACCATCTATACATACTGCTTGAGTCCTTTCGCCAATATATGATCTTATAAGGGCAACTGCATGACCAGAGAAGTTAAATAAGTTTTCCAGCTTCCTACAGAGCAGAGTGTGGTCTACAGAATCAAAAGCTTTAGAGTGGTCAAGAAGTGTTAAGAAGGCAATGTAACTTTCATCCACTCGCTCACGAATTTCTTCTGTCACAGATAATAGTACCGTTGTACAGCTCCGCTTTGACCTGAAACCGGACTGACTGTCTGACAGGAGCTTGTATTCATGTACATATGATACGATTTGCCCATGTAGAATACGTTCAACGACCTTAGAGAGGAAAGGGAGTATTGCTATTGGTCGATACTCATTATTTTGTTTACGGATTGGAATAACTTTTGCAGCTTTCCAGTATATTGGGAAGACAAATCGTTCCAATATACATCAGCTGTTAGGATTCTTAGGTTATCTTTCGCGAGGCCTATTATTGCCCTATAGCGATATGTGCTATAACCTCCTAACAGTAACTTGATTGTCTCAAACCTGACATATTGCGCCAGTGTTCTTCTCTCAGCGCACTGGCTTATGGCGAATACCAAAACCTTAGGGGGATGTCTTCATAGTTAATACAACATCTACAACAATACTAGTCTCCTTCCCAAGCATTTTTTTTATTTCTGCATATTAAGTAGCTGAAAAAAAAATAACGTTCATTTCTGGAAATATTCTAAGTTTATCCTGAAATATGTAAATTTCGAATAATATAAGCAAGCGATTGCAAATTCACATAATCAATAATTTTAGATAACCACTGCAGCTATTTTTCCATATACGATGTGAAAAAATTAAAATTTAAAAACTGAATTTCCGTACAACCATGCGTGTCCCGTACATACGAAATTTTTTTTTAATAATTGTTTTTTTTTTTTAATATAATAAACTTGATCCAATTTTTGCCAAACTGTATTAAATGGAATTGTTTTTTTTAGTGCAAAATTGGTATTATGCCTGGCCATATTCACAAGCGTGGTAAAATTGGTGTTGTCTCGCGATCCGGTACACTCACTTATGAAGCTGTCAATCAGACAACAGAAGTTGGCCTTGGACAAACTTTATGTGTTGGTATTGGTGGTGATCCGTTCAACGGTACTGATTTCATCGATTGTCTTGAAATATTTTTGAAGGATCCTGAAACTAAAGGTATCATATTAATTGGCGAAATTGGTGGTGTTGCTGAAGAAAAAGCTGCTGAATATTTAACTCAATATAACACTGTAATATATTCAATTTTTCTAATGCACTATGGAAATATAACACATATTCGTTTTTCGTTCAAGGGCATGAAAGCGAAACCAGTTGTATCGTTCATTGCTGGGTTATCTGCTCCACCTGGTCGACGTATGGGTCATGCTGGGGCCATCATTTCAGGTGGTAAGGGTGGTGCAGGTGACAAAATAAAAGCGCTCGAAAAGGCTGGTGTTATTGTTACCAGAAGTCCTGCACAAATGGGCAAGGAGCTGATTAAAGAAATGAAACGTTTGGAATTAGCCTAGAGTTTAATTAAAACCTAAACATCAGCAGCATACATAACAAGCAGGCAACCAACGAACATACATGCATATGTGTGTATAGACAGTATGTGCATGAAGGCAAATAAGTGCAAAGTTGAATATTAAATTTGAAAACCTTGGCAGAATTTGTAAATACATTAGTATAAAATATGCGGAATGTGCTATTAATATGTATTTAGATAAAATAAAGATGGTGTGATTGCCTAACTTCTCCAAATACGACTGCCAAGAGTGAAACATAAGATAGCATAAAAAGTTATCATAAACAAAATTGTCACAGTAAAAAGTAATTATACCATATTAAAAAAATAACGGAATAATACCACCAAAACATACTATTTTCGATTAGGTGCCTCTGGGCTTAAAAGATAAGTTATAAGCGCTGATTATTATTATATCTACATTAATTTCACTATGATTCATTTTCTTTTCGCAACTCGTAAAGAATATACAATGCACTTTACACACATAAATTAAGCACTCTTGCAAATATGTTTTGCCATTAAATATTTTAGTTTAGCTAATAAATAGTAAAAAAAAGAAAATTAAGCAGCAAGCGTTGCATAGAAGGTCCTAGTAGCGAAAATAAACCATATTTTACTAAGCTAAAAGTTTCGAATTGAGCCAATAAAAAAACATAGTCTGTTAACAGCACGTAAACAACAATACAATAATAAGGTGCAATTTACCTCTCGATGTAAATTAAAGTGAGTAACATAAATGTACATGCACTCAATGTGTATATTACTTATTAAAGTACATAATATGAAATCGAATGTTTTATTTAGTTTTGAATTTGTCGAAAATATTGCGTCGAAGTTCGTAATAGGATGCATAGAGTTGGGATTCTACCTGGTATTTACCATTTTTATGGGTACATACCCGGAATATTCCTTTTTTGTATCTTTTTTGGGTATTTATAGAGATGGGAAAGGGGTACATACCCAAATAGTAAACACCCGGTAAATTGGTTATATATGGTAAAAATGGGTAAAGACCCAAATATTTACCCAAAAGAAGGGTAAAAATAGTCTTTTGGAAAATATGGGAAACATACACACAATTTCAATCCAACAAGTACCCAATTTGTCCTATATTGGTGGGTAGTTATCCATTAAGCTATTTAAAAATCATTTGAATCGAGGCTGCTTGGAATCATATTCAGTATTTAAATTTATACGCCATTTGTAATTAAAAAAATTTTGTTTTGATTTTAAACAAACAACCCAGCAAACACTCGAAGTCAACAATTAGTCTGAACGGAGTCCAAACTTTGGATCGTTTGCACCCGTTATGAACTCATTTAGGAGCCTGAAGCGAATGCTATATGCTAATATTTTGCCTTTAAATAAGTCTTATACAGGTCTCCTTCCGATATCATATATGAGTCTTTTAATGACACTAATTCCGGGCTTTTAGGAAGAATTTTTGACAAAAAAAGCGAAAAACATAGGTAGAAAATTGTTGTGATAAAACTCCCATGAGGATAAGATAGAAATGAAATAAGTATTAGCTGAATTAATTATTTAAAATAAAAAAATGTAAGGCGCGATAACCTCCGAAGAGATCTAAGGCCGAGCTTCTCTTCCAATTTGCGTCGTGCTCCTCTTGATTTTTCCCTACAAATTGGCCGGACGGGACCTACATGTTTTATGCCGACTCCGAACGGCATCTGCAAGGCAGATGAGTTTTCACTGAGAGCTTTTCATGGCAGAAATACAATCGGAGCGCTTGCCAGACACTGCCGAGGGGCGACCCCGCTTAGAAAAATTTTCTTCTAATTGAAAAATCTTATTTCTAAAATTTTGATGTTGCTTTGCCCGGGAGTTGAACCCAGGGCATACGGTGTGATAGGCGGAGCACGCTACCATCACACCACGGTGGCCGAATTAATTATTTATTTAGAATAAATTGCCGCAGAAAATTTTCTAAGTTTTTATTCCGGGGCTGCCTAGTTTACTGAATTTAATATCTTTCCTTTGTTCATAATTTCATCAAAGGCTCTAGGATGATAGCATTTTTGAAGCTGATATTTTTCGGACCCATATTGAACTCCAGAACTGTAAGAGAATGTTTATAGAGTACGCAAACAAAGCTACCCTTCAAACATGCTCACGGCGCTCATAATTTAAGAATTCGAAACGAGTCCAAAATAAGTGGGCAATTTTAGGAATCAGACAAGCGTCGAAACGCGTAGGACGGTAAAAGAAAATTTAATTTTTGCCTTTTATTTAACGGCCTAAAAGCTTCTAACCTAGCATGCAAAAATTATCATTTATCAACTATTAAAAAGTTCATATTTACAATTTGTGTCTGTACTCTTTCAATTTCCTGCATCTTCCGAAATTTGTAACTTTTTTTGAAGTTAAATATACATATATATATTAATTTATTTATTCATAACACATTTAAATATACCTACACAAAGCATTGCTGCATACACACCCCCATCTATACTTATTGGCTTTTTTTGCGGGTGCGAGCAGCAGTGGACAAATTTGCTTGAAAAAAAAGAACAGATGAACAAAAAGAACAACTTGTTCGTTCATTACCCTACAAGACGGAGGTAACCAGTTCACCCACACATTCAAAGCGTTTTTCGCTCTCCACTAACACATCGACGTTTCATGCTGTCATCGAAATGACAGTTCATTAATTATTCCGGAAAAATTGAAACGCAAAAAAAATATAAATTGTTTACAACGAAAAATATCTTGTGCTTTTAGTTGTGACATTCATTCGGACTTTAATCGTGGAGTAAAGTGGATCGTCCCGCGTTTTTCTTTAAGTGTTGCGTGTTAGTGACTGACAAGTTTTGTGTGTGACAAATATATTTAGAACTGTTCTCAAGTTGAATTTATTGTGTACGATACATATATTAAATTGGTGAGTATTTTGGTTGTGTGACAAAAAATATATAGTATACTTTTGGATAAATTAATAAAAAAAAAAAAAAGAAAGAAGCAATTTATTACAGTGCCCAAAGAAAAAAAGGCAAAGGTGTCTTACAAGGCACCTAGAAATCTTAGACACTATGGCGTCGCCGACCCGACGGTTGGTGACGTCCACGGATGCAAAGGATGTACCTAGTGCAACCGTAGCTAACAAAAAACCTAAAATAGAAAAAAATGAAAATGTAACTGGTTTCTTTGAGCTTAGTAGTGAGGGTTTGGTGAAATATAAAGGTGAGGATTCCATGTGCAAGGCAATGTCCAAAATCAATGAAAAATCGAGTGTTGCATCCATCAAAGCAAATGAAAATTCTAATGTTAATTTTAACATGGCTCAAGCCATGGATATAGAATTGAAATTTGGGGATGATGAAAGCAAAAAAGGCGCCAAAAACGCCAAAAATGGCGGGAAAGAAGAAAGCAACAATAGTAGTGTGACATTAGGCAATGCTAGTGGTAGTGTAGAAATGGAAGGAAATGAAACAGACACAGCTAAGGGCACGAACCCAAACATAAGTACAGTTACAACCACAAATATAGGTAATGCACAGAACAGTGCAAGACAAAAATATGAGGACAGAGCATTAATACAATACCCTCAAAATTTCCAAGGTGAAATTTTTGTGCTAGTAGACTCTTCGTCACATGCCACATTGAAAAATGAAAAAATGACAAATGGTCTCACACTATTCAGTCAAATAAGAGACTTGCGTATAAAAGACATTGACCACATCCAAGCCATTGGAAGAACGTTATATAAAATTATCTTCAAAAGTACATATCATGCTAATAACTTTGTTATAGACCAACGTGTCATCCAAAGAGACTTGAAACCATTCATTCCAAGAACTGCCTTGGAAATATACGGAATTGTAAAAGGAGTCCCACTCTGCTTCTCAGATGATGATGTTGCCAAAGAAGCAATCACGACTATACCTATAGTGTCGGTGAAACGCTTTACACGAAAAGACCCCAACACTGACAAGTATATTGCGACTATGACTTTAAAAATTGGTTTTTCAGGAAATAACATTCCTACCCACATTATATACAACTACACAAAGCTAAATGTTGAGTTTTTCATCCCTCCCCTCAGACAATGTGAAAATTGTGGCAGAATTGGTCACACAAAGATGTCGTGTAAAACGAAGACACGTTGCTTAACATGTGGTAAAGCTGAATGTCAAAATCCAAAATGTGTATCTAACACCTGCATTCTATGCAACAATCAGGGCCACTCTGCCAGAGATAGGAATATATGCCCACAGTGGGAAAAAGAAGCAAAGATTGCCCGCGTCAGGGCTGTCAAGAAGCTAACAAGAAAGGAGGCACTGGATTTGTACTACCCTCGTGGTGGTAACAGATTTGAAATTCTTGAAGTTGAGGAAACAGACTTCCCTGCGTTGGAAAATGAATATTCAAATATTGTTGATAAAGACACTGAAATAAATAGAAATTTCACCAAAAAACAATATAGCCATGTGGCCAAAAAGGGCAATGAAAGATACAAAACCCCACCTCCCAGAGAATCTCCTCCCAAAATAGTTAGACAAAAAAATCCAATTAATCCTGTATTCAACTCTCCTGAATACCAAAAAGGATTAGTATCCCAATTTGAAAAGTTCATAAATCAATTAATTAAAATCTCCCAAAAAATATCTCTAGAACATAACAATTCCAACGCTCTTGAAGAAATTCAAGGCCTCAAAGGCCAATTTGAAGCAATAATTGCTCAAAAAGATACCCTCCATATTCAACAATCAAATCCCTTCAAAAATCATGAAAATAATGCAATATAATTGTCAATCATTAAAAGCTAATATAAACACAATAGAATTTTACCTAAACAAATACAATTTTGACTTCGCTTGCTTAAGCGAAGTATTTTTATCCAGAAACACATCTCATAGAAAAATACTCAATTATAATTTATGTAAAAAACATAGGAATGATGGCTATGGTGGCGTAGCCATAGCTGTCAAAAGAGAAATCAAATTCCGCAAAATTAATTTCAATAGTGAATATGATGTTTTAATTATACAAACAAAAAACTTAAGTCCAAACATAATAATTTGCAGCGTATACTTCCCTCCAAATATAAATACCAGTAACTTCACTGGTGAAATTTCCAGAATTTTAAATTTTTTAGAACGATACAACAATGTTTTTTTAATTGGTGATTTTAATGCAAGATCCACTGCTTGGGGTGACACATGTGAGTCAAATAAGGGAAAGCACTTAAATCATCTCATACCACAATCCAACTTTACCAATATAAATGATGGCACCTACACATTTAAAAGTGACATCCGTACAAACAACGGATCAGTACTCGACCTATGTTTCGTCAATAACAATTTCATATACAAATTTTCTGTAGATCAAACCAGAATTGGAGGAAGCCATCACTTTCCTATTACAATAGAAACTAACAACGTTAGTACATACATCACTAAATTCATTTCCAAAAAAAAACTTATCAAGTCACTAAGTGAACTCGAATGCGACTCGTCTCTAGGTGTTTTTGAAGAAAAAATCAAAGATGAAATCAAAGATGCTACATATGTTGTTAAGAATAACAGAATCCCCAAATCTTGGTGGAATGAGGAAATAAACAAGTCATACAGACTTCTTATTGTGGCATTCAAGAAGGCCAAACTCATCCCCAATCCCGAAAATTTTGAAAATTTAATTACAACCAAAAAACAATGGAAAAAAGATGTGAAAAGGGCAAAAAAAAACAATTTCAATAATAAAATTGAAGAATTAGATCTGAGTAAAGGCAAAGGTGCGTGGAAATTTGTAAAGGCCCTTAGAGGTGACTTCAGTCAAAATATCTCTCAAACATGGTGTGATAACTACAATCAAGATTTCTTGAATATGTTAAATGACCAAGTACCAAGTAACTCTGTAAGACTTGCAATAAACACCGAAGTGGAACCAAACCTTGACTTAGCTTTCACATTTGAAGAAATCCAACTAGTTTTGGCCAATAAAAAAAAGGACTCTGCTGCGGGTATTGACGGCATCTCATACAATATGATCAAAGCGTTACCAGAGCTGACACTAAACAATTTAAAAACAATACTAAATGACCTTTTCTTATCAAATCAAATTCCTGACCATTGGAGAGCAATTAAAGTAGTTCCGATTCCAAAAAAAGATGCTGATCTCAGTCAATATCAAAATTTCAGACCGATTTCCTTAATACCTGTACTCTTAAAAATTATTAATTCATGTATAAAAAACAGATTATACAACTTTCTAGAAACCAACAATTGCCTTCCCAAAAATTCCTTTGCTTACAGGAAAAACAAATCATGCTCTGTATGTCTAAATTACATCCTACACAATATCAGTGTATCAAAAAATGATAAAAAACATGTAATTCTCTGCTCCACCGACATATCCAACGCATACAACTGCGTCAACATAAGCGCTCTTAAAGATATGCTTTCTGAACTACAAATTGATCAGCTATACATTGAATGGATAACAAACTTCCTAGCCCTCAGAACTCTTAACATAGGCAAGGAGGTCATTAATATTTACAATGGAATTCCCCAAGGTAGCTGTCTATCTCCCATACTGTTCAACATTTATACATCCAAACTTCATGATACTACTAATACCAACACTCAAATATATCAATTCGCAGACGATTTTTTCTTTGTTGCTTCTGGTGAAACCATAAATGCCGCCAAGATAAATCTACAATATACCCTAAACCGGTTTGCAGACAAGTGCTCTGAACTGAACCTAAGCTTCAATTCAAGTAAAAAAAAAATTATGCACCTAAATAGAGGCCCGATAAAAGATATTCAAATTAGTGTTCACAACCAAACACTACCACAAGTTCAAAACTTAAAAATATTGGGAAGAATCATAAACAGTTCCCTCACAATCAAAGATCATTACGAGTCTGTAATTAAAAAAACAGACAACAACATTAACTTTTTCAAATATCTCACCAATATTAAATCAGGGCTACATCCACAAAAAGCTTTAAATATTTATAAAACGTTAATTAGATCAAAAATAGAATACTGTGGTACCACGGCATCCAATAGCCCTAACTCAAGTACCAAGAAAATAATTACTTTGCAAAATAAATTTCTAAGAAGGTGTTTAGGAGTCACCCCTTCCACACCCATTCCCTTGCTTTATGCAATTGCAAATGAACTTCCTGCCTCTGAACGTGCAACGTGGCTGACAGCTAAAGAGTTGGTAAAAATTTTTGCATATGATGATCCTATCAAGGATTCCATTTGCAATAATGCTAGTCTCAATTCTAGCTACTCCAAAACCTACAATCATTTCTCTGCGATTCTTGACAGCCTTGACGTGGTGAATCCCCATGTACTGTGTCCTATTTCTGACCTGGTGGTACTAGATAAATTGTTTTCTGGAAAGAAAGCAAATATGACAAGTGAAAGTGTTCAGGCCAATTTCTCAAGCATTCTAAACGACTACAAAGCCAATCTTTTTCACATAATGTTCACCGATACATCTCTTTCACACAACACGACTGGATGTGGCATATATAACTATTCCTCGAATCTAGAACATAGCTTTAATTTTAATTTTAAATCCTCATCTATTTTTGGCGAATTGATGGCTATACAAGAAGCCATCAACATAGCCATAAATAACAAATGTGATAAACTGGTGATATTTACGGACAGTTTGGGTTCGTGCCAAGCACTCCTAAACCCAAAAGCAACCAATAGCATTGTATATAATATTCATCAAGACATCATGAATTATAGTTTTAGACAGATCCACATTGTCTGGATACCTAGCCATAAAGGTATCCCAGGCAACGAAAAAGCTGATGAAATAGCCAAAAAAGCAACGATTAATAGTCCGAATTAAAATTTTAAACTTACAATTGACGAAGCTCTCAAGCTAATAAAAACTAATATTCATGATGACTGGTATGAAGAATTTTTAAATTATGCGAGTGATAAACTCAACTTATTCGCAACAACATACCCCATTAGAAAAAACAAAACTTGGTTCAAAAACATAGATATACCTACTACAGAAATTAAAACAATAAATAGAATCCTCACCGGTCATACCTATGACAAGCAATACTTACAAAAAATAAAGGCAATCAACTCGACACGGTGTAGCTGTGGTCAAACAGACAGCTACTATCACCAAACCTTCCTATGCAGAAACCTAAATGATATAAGATCTGAATTCAATTTATTTAACAACAACTTCAGTTTTGAAGATATTTTTAGTGGTAACAACACAACCAAAATTACTCAACTTGCCTCATTTTTAAAAAAGGCACAAGTTAAATTCTAAAATCTGTGATCAAAAATTACAAGAGCAATATACACTTTTGTATACTTTTCTCATTTTTAATTATATTATTGTAATATAAAACTTCAAGATACCAATATCGATAATTATATGTATATGTACATACAAAACTTTCATTTAAACGAACATGCCAAAATGGGCATTCATACGTATCCACTGATCTCATTCGCGATACAGTATAAATTCAAAGCACTTAAAAGTCAACATATGTGCTTTCGCTTTAAGACAAAAACCAAATCAATAAAACAGATATAAAAAATGCAACCCTACTTAGTACATGAAAGCTATCGTTCAACATACAATCTTTGTAATTTCGTTACAAAGGCAAAGCAATCATTGTAAAGATTCATCCTGGCAAAACTAAACCAACCTCTACAAAGAAAACAACAAACGGAAAACAGGAACAATCTGAAGACAACAACAAGCTGAAGAAAAAACAATCTGATATATAACCTGGCGTTATGGACTAACGTCCGTGCCATTCAACCAAACCCCAAAAAAAAAAAAATAGTTGTGACATGTGACGGAAATTAAAAATTTTGTTGCAGAGAACACCTTTTTGCGTTGGCGACCTTCGCCCAAAATAACATTAAGTTAATTTGAGTTGTGACATGTGACGGAAATTAAGAATATTGCTGCAGAGACCATCTTTTTGCGTTGGCGGCCTTCGCCCAAAATAATATTAAGGGTAAAGTTTTACAAGACGGTACACCACCTAATTTAAAAATATCAAATAATAATAAAAACGGAGCTCGAAGCGCGCCTTTTGATTCCACGTTTGATAATTTTTGATAAAAATTGGGTGGTGCACCGTCTTTTAAATCGTTACCATATTAAGTTGTATAGAATCGACGGGATGGCCTACAAGGTTTTATGTCAACTAAATCGCTCCCGATATGGTCGGGCTAGTACCTTAATGGTTCCCGGAACGTACCTGATCTGCATCCGGCAAAGGACCACCAAAGTCCATAACGGGGAGTGTCCTTATCACTACAACAACAACAACATTATTTACTTTCTGATTTTCATTCATACGTATGTGCATTTTTAAATAATAAAAAAAATGTTATATTATTCTAATAGATAGCATCTCCGCCGGGTTGCGATTCAGCTCAGAATATGCCAAAATCAAAGGAAATCTACAAAAACAAGGTACTTTACAAGCAACATGCTTTGGAATACGGTACCAAACTGGTTGGATGTATTTCCCTAAAAAAGGCTGGAACTACGCATCTTGGTTTGCCAGTATTTGCTTCGGTAATTTATATTGATTTGTAGTGATTAAAAATTGCAATAGTAGATAATGTAATGTGAATTAAAATTGAATAGGTAGCCGGAGCAAAAAAGGCAACTGATCGGCCTGCAACTGTTATTTATGTGGTGCCACCGGGAGCTGCTGCTGCTATCCTAGAAGCATTAGAAGCAGAAATGTCTTTGATTTTTTGCATCACCAAAGTTGTGCCATAACATGATAGGGTTCGCGTTAAGCACGCTCTCTTAAGGCAAAAAAAATCGCGTCTAGTCAGGCCCGATTGTCCAGGAATCATCGCACCAGAAAGGGTAAGTAAATTGGCTACCATATTAAATATATAAGCAACATGTATGAATTTTTTAGTGATAATTTGTCATGCTTTTGTTGATAATCAACTGAAGAATGCAAATACGACAGAGTTCGAAGTTCATGTGAAAACCAATTAATTTTTTTAATTAGCATTTGGAGAGAAAAATACATATGTATGTATGCATAGAACTGCATAGAAGGGGAGGAAAAATGAATTATTATCAGTAGATTTGCAAGATTTTTGTCATTTCCCCTGCATCGCAGTTGTCATTACATTGCGTTAAGAGAGGACATCAACACCTTACTACCCACAGCCAGTTAAAATTATTGTAAATTTTGCTCTTTTCATCACTGTTTCAAAACGTGGAAAGTTATATATCGAGCATTCCATGGAGAATGGTGCATTTTAGCAGACTTTCGCATTGCCGGCATTATTAATATTCAATCCCTAGAAGGTTTAATGTAGTCATATCAATAGTTCCCGAGATGGTGGGGCTAGTACCACAATGGTGCCTGTTACCCGAACGTAGATAGATAGATCATTTATTGAGGATTGCACAGTGACTTGCACATCTCCTTCACAGCACCTCATCCTAGCCGACTTCCTTGATGAACCCCAGCAGTGTTCTTTGCTTGAGGGATTAAATGTGGGAATGCTCTGGCCATGGTGAGCCCATAAACTTAGCCCTACGTCTTGAAATTGCGCCGCAATCTAGAAGGATATGGTCCACCGTCTGCTGATCCATCACAAAATCGGTATGTGTTGTTCGATACTATACCCAGCTTTTGCATGTGACTGTTCAGTCTACAGTGTCTTGTAAGAATAGCCGTTGGGGTTCTTAGGTTATCTTTTTGAGAGGCCTATTAATGCCCTATATCGAGTTGTCCTGTAACCCCCTAACAGTAACTTAGATTGACTCAGGCCTGGCATATTGCGCCAGTGTTCTTCCCTATTTCCCTTTCTTCTACTAATAGATGCCCCTGTGGGCCAACTGGCAGGAACGGCTCGGGATCGATGGGTCATGCAGTTGCTGCCTCTCTTACCGTGTTGTCCGCCTGTTGTTGTTGTAGTAGCAGTGCTTCGCCCCATCCAATAGGTGCGACCGATCACAAATTGTCATCAATGTCCTCTAACGGGAGTCCAAAGAAACTTTCTGTTTCAACAGGGGTGGGCCATAATGAGAGGAGTGTTAGAGGCGTTGGTTGCACAATACAGTTAAAGAGATGGTTGGTGACATGTGGGGACACATTACAAGCAGGACAATGTTTTGTATGTCGGGGTTGATTGTGGATAGGTAAGAGTTTAACCTATTACGTTATCCAGCTCGAAGTTGGGCTAGAGTGACTACTCTCGTTTCCCTAGGGAGAGTGCGTTCCTCCTCTGCTAGTTTTGTTCTTTGAGTACAGGAATCACCGGCATAGAGGTCCGACGCCTGTTTGTGGAGTTCACTGAAGACATGCTTGTGTTTTTTAGCTTCAAACGGCTGTGTTCTCAGGTGCCGTATTTCCTCATAATGTAATGAGGCCGTGAACAACAAGAGCCACAAAAGATTTATAAAAGTTACGAGGACGCTGGATTTTGGAATCTAGCCCAGAGCAACCTGTCCGATGCAACCATCCCTTGCACGTGAAACACTGACAAGAGTATTTATTTTTTTAATTTAATTTATTTATTATTACGGCTGTTTAGGCCCAAAACTTAAACTACTAAGTACAATTCATTGTTATAATCACTTATTTCTATTGAATATGCTGTTGGAATGCCATGTGATTCCGATCAGCATATTTACTAGCGTGACAGAGGGACGAGTCTGGGAGCCACTCATTAAAGGAAGGTTGGAAAGGACGCGTTTCCAATCCTCCAGTGCTCCCAGCTTAAGGCAACAAAATTTGGAACTTATATTTTTCAATTATATGTGTATTTTAAGCTTTCGAAATGTATTAGTCTTCGATCAATGAAGCTAAACATGTCTTTGGATGTTGGAAATTGAAAATAAGTGTATCCAATCACCCCTCAACCTTGTTTAGTAAAACGCTGTCGGAATGCATGAAGATTCCGATTAGCACAGCTCAACATATAATGGGAGGTTGAAAAGGACGTGTTTCCAATCCCCCTTGCTCCAACTTTTATTTGGCCTTGTTTTCGTTAATTTTGTTACACATTATATAATTTTATTGTTATATTTATGCTGTCGGAATGCGAATGATTCCGATCAGCAACAGTAAATACCAGCTGGAAATACCGAATTCCAGCGAAATTAGTTGTTGGAACTGTCTGGAGTTACAGGTGGCGAGCGATTTTCTTTTCCTTAGGGCCGGATGCATTGTATTTTGCTGCTACCATTATTACCATTCCCTTTTCGCGCTCCAGTATCGGTATATCATGTAAAAAAATAAAAGAAAAAAAAAACTATCTTATTGGAAGGGTTTTACAATGCTCCAATAAACTTTTTTTAAAAGTATTGAAGTTATTACTACTTTTTATGTGATTAGGAAGTTCATTGAAATATTTCAGGCCCTTATATATATGACCGTCCTAAAAAGATTCTTTTCCGGCAAACGCAGCAAACCCATTTCTCAGTACTGGGGTCAGGAGAAGGACCCGGATTGGGGTCGATACCTTCCCGGAAGAGGAGAGTATGGCGCAGAACCGCTGCAAGGATCTGCTGGGGGGTTGACAATTTGTGGGAGAGACGCAACAAATTAAACATGGAGTCCGCCTGCTCATTGCCCTCCACTCCCCTGTGGCCTAGGACCCAGGCC